>NW_027437186.1:25478385-25813385 GCF_033239565.1 Halichoeres trimaculatus | reverse complement strand
GAGGGGTAATCCAACCCTGCCTGGAACTCAAAAGGTTCAGGGGCCTATAGAGACCAGCTCTGCTAGCATCCAGAGAAAACAAATGGGACATGAGACAAAGGCTCTGGGTCACATGGACAAACTCCACTTGCACCCAGTCAACAGAGTCCAGATCAAAGCAGAGACTGTACTGACCCACAAAGACCAGCACCAGGAGTCCTTTGAGGGACTAACTATGTTTTCTGAGACCTCACAAGGAGACTGTTCTGGTCCAGAACAGGCCTCAAAAACCATCCCAGCACAGAGAGACCAGAAGAGGCACTGCATGACTTACTCCAGAGAACAGATCACTGGAAACAGGAACCAGACCCTGACAGTGAGACCCCCACAGGGCCCTTCCGGGGTCTCATGTCCCTCTGCTGTCAGCAGTGATGAGGTCTGGTCTTCATCACTAAAGAAGACCAAAGGACACCAAAAGAAGGTTCAGGGTTCAGACAAAACATGTGAGGACCATCAAGACTACAGTCCACAGAGGAGGAGGGGCCAAAGACAAAGATCTGGACTGAACCACAGTACCAGATCAGGCGACCCTCACATTGTGTCCCCCCAATTTGTCCATGCAAAGTTTGTCCCTGCTGGATCTCAGAAGATCAAAGTGAGACAAGCAGACCAGAAAACACGAGCCCTAAAACTCAGGAGGCCTCATGCAGCACGGCAGCAACACTCTGAAAAGTCCAGGGAGACCAGGTCCAAGGGGGAACAGAAGAGACAAGGAAGGGAAAAATTGACCCAGAAATACTCTAACTGTCACCAAGGGGAGCTCAGACCAGGATCTAGTTCAGACTCCAGCCCCTGCAGTCCTGGACTTTCAAGCACCTACCAGATTCACAAGCGATATCCCCTCTCCCCTACAAGGTGTAGCACAGTCAAAAAACCTTATAGCCAGGACAGCGACCTGCCTATTGACATAAGGAGGAGAAAGGCGGATCTGACCCAGACCTCGTGTGCCCAACGTCAGCAGCCCAGGTTCAGGTCTCAGGTTCAGCCTCTAGGGAGCTTACAGTCCGAACTCTGTGCCAGACCAGGTCAATGTACTGGACCTCCTCACTTCCTCCAGTCTTCTGTGTCATTAACGTCTTTCCATCACAGTCTAAACAACGGTTACCCTTCTGTAGCCTGTTACAGGCCCAGCCTGAATCCACCTCGCTGTGAGTCTGAGTACTCAGCTGACTGCTCGTCCCTGTATCACTCCACAGTCACCGGGAGCAGCGAGGGTGGGCTAAGCAATGACACCACCAACCGCTTTGGAGACAGCGAGTCAAGCTGGAGCTCCCAGACATCCTCTGTGTCCGACAGCAGCTTGTCCCTAGACCAGGAAGACCAGCAGGACTGCTTCCAGGACCAAAGGGATCTGCTTTTGGTTCAGGCAGGTGTCCAGCAGGCCCCCCACCATGGACCATCAGCCTGCCGCATCAAGGCATCCCGAGCCCTGAAAAAAAAGATCAGACGGTTTCAGCCAGCCTCTCTGAAGGTCATGACCCTGGTCTAAATTAATCTGTCTCAACAAAAACACAGTGAAGCCTAAGGAACTGAGCAGAGACCCCTGAGTGTCCACTAGAGTCTGTCTCCAGCAGTGCATCAGTCCCTAAAGAGCTCCATGTTATAATGAACTGCAGTTCCTTAAATGTCCACTTGAGTCTGTCTCCAGCTGTGAGTCAGTCCCCAGAGAGTTTCCAGCCTGCTGTGGACACAGTTTGTTACTTATTTTTCTCTTCATGGCAACTGTACAACTATATTGGACAACTGAACAACTCACCCGATTAAGGGTTTAAGGGGGGAAGAATTGGGGGCGTGGCCTCTTTGACCAACAGGTGTGCTGTAGCAGTTAGCCATGTGGCCAAGCTACATCTTCAGCTCCTTCTCTTTGTCTGTTTCGTGATCAGCAGGAAGTTATCTGGAGTCAGCGTTTCACATATGGTAACATTCACCTTTGGGCTTCATCACACCTCTTCAGGCGCCAACAGGGGCTAACACTGAGACTGCAGAGGGGTTATAAACTGTTGGGGAAAAAAACAACAGAGGAAAAACTGGTTCACCTGGTTCTCTGTTATACTGACTCATTTAGACAAACTTTGATGCTATAAAGGTTTAATAGAAATAACTTTAATCACCCCATGTTTTACTCTTGTTTGCTAGTAATGATGTTAAAAGTAAAATTTTAATTTTGTGTGTCTGGATCAAAGGATTACATAACCATTTCAGTGTTTATGTGTTTAAACATGAGAAATAAAAAGAACCTCTTCACATGTCTAAAAATTCTTTTATGACGAAAATTATACAACTAATCACTAAGCCCAAATAACTGATAAAAGAATAAAAAGAACTCAGTTTCCTTCTTTAAGCCGATAGATTTCTCCATATCTAACTCATGAACAGATGGATAAATGGAAACTTGTGCAGAGTGAACTGCTGCACAAGCACCAAACACATCACATCTTTGAACTTCTCTGGAGGATTCAGCAGAGTGTTCTCACTCTCATGTCTCCCTCACTCCTTCTCATCTCATTTATTTCCCTCTCCCTTATCTCTCACTTGCTCACCTCTCTATCAGATGTTTCTAGTATGAGTGCGGCTCTGCTCGAGTTCTGTTCATGTTGTATCTTTGTTGAGAGGACAGAGTTGGGTGAGCTGCTCCGTTTGTGAAAAGGCTTCAAGCAAATAAAGATTAATTAAACCAGGTCAGCTCCATCACAGGAAACTCCACAGGTAAAAATAGACCAAGTGAACGGACACGAAACAGTGAGCTGATTTACACATGGTGATCTTATTACACAGACACTCTCAGAGGTAGAGAGCTTATGAACCCATGTGTCTCCCTCAGCAGTGAGGACTTTGTGACTTAAAGGCAGAACCTGTGACCTGCAGTGAAATGACAGCACTTAGACCTAATATATTCTTGGACTGCTTTTTACCTGTGGACCTTCAGGAACTGGTTTTAACAGTCACTTTAGCCAAATCATCAACTTATCTGTTGGACCCTACCCCAGCTTGGCTGCTGAAGGAAGTACTTCCCTTGGTTGGCTCCTCTTTACTTAAGGTGGTTAATGTGTCCTTCCCAGTACTGACAGGTTATGTACTCCAACTATTTAAAGTTGTGGTAATTAAGCCTCTTCTTAAAAAGCCGGCACTTATTTTAGGCTCTTAAGCCATCTAGTGACTAACCTCTGTTTTATTTCTGAAATCTGCCAACAGTCTTTTCAAAGGTGTTTCATTCTGGGTTTGGAGCCCAACACTGCACTGCTGAAAGTAACCAAGGATCAACTTTTGGCTGTGGATGGTGGTCTCCTCTCTGTGAGAGGTAACAGTTTCAGCCTACATCTGTGAGGAGAGCCAGCTGAGGGTTACAAAGTGAGTTATACCTAAAATGTCACACCTGAGGAAGTGTGTGTGAGAAGATGTGTGGGAGATGGTGAGGAGTACTCTTTTAAAGTCCAGCTGTCACAAAGCATCACTTTCAAACATGAGATCATTAGAGGAGGAGGAGGAGGAGGAGGAGGAGGAAGAGGAGAAGGAGGAGGACCCAGGGGGCAAATGTCCTCTCTACTTCTGAGAGAAGGCTTAACACACTGTTTGTGTGTGTGTGTGTGTGTGTGTGTGTGTGTGTGTGTGTGTGTGTGTGTGTGTGTGTGTGTGTGTGTGTGTGTGTGTGTGTGTGTTGGGGGGGGGCTCCGAGGTGAACCGAATGTCCAACCTCATGAATGACAAAGTCCTTAAGAGAGAGGGGAGGGGGACTGTCTGCCCCCCTCCAGCACATCCTGTCATTTATTAGCTAATCCCTTCTTTCTCTCTCTCTGTTTGCTGACTCTTTGTCTCTCTTCTTCATGCTGTGCTCAAAGATGGTTCAAAAGTTCGGGTACACACACTCACTGTAAGAGAATGCTGTGTGTGTGTGTGTGTGTGTGTGTGTGTGTGTGTGTGTGGTGTGTGTGTGTGTGTGTGTGTGTGTGTGTGTGTGTGTGTTTGTGTGTGTGTGTGTGTGTGTGTGTGTGTGTGTGTGTGTGTGTGTGTGTGTGTGTCAGACAAATCCTTACAGTTTAACACACTCCAATTTCATTAATGCAATACAATCAGAATGTAATTATGATTTTGATTTGTGGGTAATGTGTCAGGGTTTCGGTGTGTAACTAATGCTATTTCTAACATGTTCAGTCACAGGGTTCAAACTCTGCTGGAGTAGACTGAGCACACTCAGACTGTTAGACTCTTCTTCTCTGATCTTTTTATGGTAGACTGGTTCTGTCAGGTCCGTTCACAGAGATATTTTGGTGTAATGGGTGTAACGAAGCATACAAAGATTTCCAAGAGCACAGCCAAGAACCTCTATCTTAGCCTTTTACACTTACATCTGTTTTATAAATCAATAAAATTAAACTGTGAAGTGTTCGACAGCCTGTCAATTGTTTTTTTTTTTTGCTTGTTTGTTTTTTTAATAATTAGAGTGAGAGAGATGTTATCATATGACTTTATGTTTCAGATAGATGAGATCTGTAGCTCCTGTGTTATAGTTAACACACATGAACATTCACAATTAATAATATTCATTATTTTGTACACGTTCATTTAATGTTTTGGACTGTTGTGTGTTTTATTGTTATGAATCTGATAGAACTCCATAATCCTCTGCTGCCCCCTTGTGGACAAAAGGATATAGTAGGTATACATAGGGACCCACTGATAGCAGTGATTTATTCTTAGATATTTTAAATAGAAGTTGGTAGTCTGAAATAAATCTCCATTTACTAAAAAGAAGGTCATGATTACAATTCACTTTACCCTCTTGACTTGCAGCTCTATACAATGGCCCTGCAGGCAGACAATGAGATTAGTACTTTAGGACTTAGGACCATTAAATTCTCTAAAAAACAACAACAACAACAAAACAATATACACCTGAATTTAACACCTGTACAAACTGTCTGTGAATTTGTGTGGATGTCTTTCTGTTTGTCTGTCTGTCGGTCCGTCTGTAACTTGATATACAAGCTGCTTGAGTATCTGTCCGTGTCTGGATATACAAAGTCTCTGTGTGTATGTCTGGATCTTTATATACAAACTGTCAGTTTGTCTGTCAGTGTGTCTTTATGTACTGCCTGTGTGTGATTATATACAAACAGTCTCTTTCTCTTGACATTAAAACTGTCCATGTCTTTATATAAAAACTGTCTGTGTGTCTGTCAGGGTCTTCATATACAAACGGTGAGCTGATTTACACACAGTGATCTTATTTCAGACATACTCTCACAGAAAGATCATGAAGCCATGTGTCTCCCTTGGCAGTGAGGACTTTATGAGCTTCTTTAAGGCAAAATTTGTGACCTGTGGTGAAATCACAGCACTTAGACCTACTTAGACTACTTTTTACCTGTCCTTGGTTGGCTCCTCTTTACTTAGGATAATCAATGTGTCCTTACTGACAGGCTGTGATTCAAATAAAATCTGTCAGTGTCATTGCACAAAACCCTTCTATGTCTCTGTTTTATTCACAAACTGTGTGCCCTTACAGATCATGTTTTTATATCTTTATGCTGAAACCCTTTGCGTCCATGATGTGCCTTTATACTGTGTGCGTGTATCTGAATATATTAATGGTCTGTGTTTCAGCCAGTCTGTCTTTACATACAAATGGTCTGGTCTCCACTAACAAACTGTCTGTGTCTTGATATACAAACTGTCTCTGTGTTTGTGTATTTGCTGTAGGCCTATGTCTTGCTATACAAACTGTCCATGTGTCTGTAGATGTGTCTTTATATATGAACTGTCTGCCTGCATGTCTGTGAGTCTTTAACTGTCTGTGTCTGTGTATGCAAACTTTGGTTGTGTCTCCATATATATAATCCGTCTATGTTACAGTTGGTGTGTCTTGACATAAAAACTGTCTGTGACTTCATATACAAACTGTGGGTGGCTCTGTGTGTGTGTCTCTTGAACTACATCTATTGCTCTGGTACAGCAGCTTCTGTTGTATTTTTGCAAGTCCGACAGCCCTTGAAAGCAGCTTCACACCCATCACACCCCAAGTTTTCCCAACATCCGGGTCCTACAAGTGTGTGTGTGTGTGTGTGTGTGTGTGTGTGTGTGTGTGTGTGTGTGTGTGTGTGTGTGTGTGTGTGTGTGTGTTACTCTCTCTCTCTCTCTCTCTCTCTCTCTCTCTCTCTCTCTCTCTCTCTCTCTCTCTCTCTCTCTCTCTCTCTCTCTCTCTCTCTCTGCTGGAGCAGAGCGATCTGATGACAGCTGTCAGAGCGGACTGAAGCTGCTCCTGTCCCCGGGAAGAAGCCGGATGGTTTCGCTCTGATCCTCCGGCAGAGAGAGTGGACAGACCCGGTACTGAGGGTTATTTACAGGTAACGGTTCTTACCTGCGCTGTGTGTCATGTCTATAGCAGCTAACAGGTTAGCCCGCGGAGCTAACTGTTAAAGAGGTCAGCTAGCATTAGCAGGCTCGAAGGCTGTGTCCGAGCTGGCTCTGTGCTCTATAAGGACAGGTAAGGACAGGTTCGTACCCCCGTAGACAGGTGATTGCAGGTGAAGGCTACCTCAGATGATATAGTGTGTAAATCCAACGGAAAATAATGACTGACGGAAAAAGAACTTCGCCTCAGGAGAACTGGGCGCTGGTTAGCTGTGACAGCTAGCTGGCTAGCTTAAGCTAACGTTTACGTTTATTTCAATGAGAAGCTAGCTAGGCTAGCAGGGCGGCTCTGAGCTGTTGTTTCTCAGTGACTGTAGTTTTGTTAGCTGTTAGCTCTCAGTGACTATAGTTAACAGTGATAAGCAGAATCAATGACAGAAACGGTTTTATATATGCTAACGGAAGCTTCACTACGCCGTCAGCTAAAGCTAGGCTAACATGCTAACTTTATTATTACACGTCGGTCGATTGTGTTTAAAGCATGATTCTGATTGATCTAAACTTGAACGAAAGTGATCAACACTGAAAAGTCCAAGCGACATTAGGGGGAACCAGATCACAGAGATAATATCAAATCAATCAGCAGGTGTTAACTCAGTTGTGTGTCTGTTTCTCAGGTGATACACACAGGTGTGTGGTAGTGGGTTCTGTTGGGATAAACGTGGCCGGAGGAGAGATGGGGACTCAGGGCTCAGGACGAAAACGGGCTCCTCTCAAAGATCGATTTTCTGCCGAGGATGAAGCTCTGAGCAGCATCGCCCGAGAGGTCAGAGAACACACACACACACACACACACACGCACACACACACACACACACACACACACACACACACATACACACATACACACATACATACATACATACATACATACATACATACATACATACACACACACGCTCTCTCTCTCATATCACAAACACTTTTTGCGTTCACACACACTTTAACATGCTGTGCAAGGTATGTCGTATACATGTTCATAATGTGCTATAGTTATATTTTCTCATAGTGCCCCTGCACTTTTGCGGAATCAGCACTTGCATGGTTTCTTTTATAATGTGTTGTACCTTCAGTCAGACAACATCAGACATCTGGTAGAAAGGTTAGTGTGTCCAACAGGTGTTGTATACCTTCACATAAGAACCTTCCATTGTGATGGACATGAGGAGAAACTCTGTCTGATATTCAGACAGAAACTACCCCTCTGTCCTGTGAACCAGATAAAAACTCAAACACCAAAATCTGGTCCTCCTAATTTTAAGGTTACGTAATGGTGGTGGTCAAGGTCATGATGATGGTGATATTTATGAGATCTAAGATGATAAAAATAATGGTAATGATGAGGTCAAAGATGATAA
This sequence comes from Halichoeres trimaculatus, assembly GCF_033239565.1. Taxonomy (NCBI): domain Eukaryota; kingdom Metazoa; phylum Chordata; class Actinopteri; order Labriformes; family Labridae; genus Halichoeres; species Halichoeres trimaculatus. The sequence continues at coordinate 25,805,580 of NW_027437186.1, read as the reverse complement.
AGAGGATGATGATGAGGTCTAAGATGATAAAAGGATGATAATGATAAGGTTTGAGGCTATGAGGATGTCAACAACAAGTTCAAGATGATAAAAAGGATGTTATGGATGAGTTTAAGGTGATTTTCAGGTATTGAGTCGTCTGAGGTTTGCCTTGGACATCTGGTGGATCAAAGTTATCAGCACAAATTCATCGTAGGTCCTGTGTGGTCATTTGAAGTGAACCCAAAATAGTCTGACTTTTACACATTAGCTTGTTTGTGATTTATTATTTAAAATGAGCTCATCAGCCCCAAAATGTGTTATGTCTCAGTATCTGTGGTTGGCTTGGATTTCTCAGGAGAACATCAATCTGTTTACAGCTCATAGACTGAAAGTTCATTTGGTGACACTTTGCCAACAAGTAAATTTTGGCAGTGGGAAGTAATCTCTCTCTGTCTTCTATGCTCAAACAAATAAAAAGACACACTGTGCCCAGGTAGTGTGTGTCCAGGTAGTGTGAGTTCAGGTAGTGTGTGTGTTTAGAAATGGTGTGTTAATTTAGTGTGTGTTTAGACTGTGTGTCCAGTTTGTGTGTCTATGTAGTGAGGCTTGGGGATCATAGAGCTTCAAACTGATGTAAAACTGCATGCCAATTAATTCCATTTTATCTCCTTGTTATTCTCTCTCTGCTAATACACCATCCCTTAAAATATGCTGCTGATTGTGCAGTTATACGTCGGGCAGCCAAGTGTCCCAAAGCTTGAAAGCTGTCAGAAAACCAGCAGAAGAAGTGGCCATGTGATTCTGTCATGCATTATCAGAAATTGAGGTAGAGGTTCACTTAATTGAGATTTTGACTTCTGACATAATTACCCAGCCTTACTGTGAAGTGTGTGTTAAGGTAATGTGTTCAGGTAGTGTGTGTTCAGGTAGTTTGTTTTGGTAGTTTGTTTACGTGGTGTGTGTTCGGGATGTGTGGGTTTCGGTAGAGTGTGTTCAGGTAGTGTGTGTTTAGAAAGTGCATGTTTATGTAGTGTGTGTTTATATAGTGTGTATTCTGGCAGTGTGTGTTTTTGCATCTAGGTAGTGTGTACAGGTAGTGTATGTTCATGTAGTGTGTTCCAATAGTGTGTGTTCAGGTATGGTGTGTAAAAACAGCTCTGTGAAACACAGACACTCCAGGACTCGTCTTGTGGTGTTTTTTGTGTTTTCTGTGTGGAGGAGGGAAGCAGCCGAGCTTGTAACAACACGCCTGGATTATTCCATGTGTTCGTCAGCAGGCTGTCTTTCTCTGCCTTCCTCTGCTGCAGAACAACATAAAAACATGATGTTTTAGTTTGAAAGTGTTTAACGGGGAAAGAGAAAACATCGCCTCATCTGTAGAACACCTTCTGTAGTTTTAAAAGAGGAAAGTGACTGCATGGATTAAGATTCGTCAGTTTGTGAGAATGCTTCCTGTGTGAGCTTAAGGCAGCACCTTTTTCTGTGTGTGCTCTGTGGAGTCATGCAGGCCAATCATAGAAACATGAGTCATCTGACACCCCCCATTCCCTCCCCCATCAGCTCCTAAATCTGAACGTGTGTGTAGAACAAAGATTAGACCAGAGAGCAAGGAGTTCAGCATTAAAACCAGAATCCTCACACATAATACTCACAAACAATACACACAAACAAAACACACAAATATGGACTGTTTATGTCTTTGAGAAGCCTCTTATTTTGCCAGAATAGCAGTTCATCTGAATCTGCTGAATTCATAATCCATACAGTAACAGTATTTTGGAGCATAATCCCCTCAACTAAAGTGTGTTAGATTAAAATTCTGATTGTTACATCTTGTTTCATCATATTCATGACAGTTACAGCTGGTAAAATTAAAATCTTGACAGCATAAGTGTGTTAGAATACAATCCTGACAGTAACCGATGTCAGAATATAATCCTGACAGGAACAGTATATTAGAAATAATATCCCTTCAATAACATTGTGTTATTGTTATTATCTCCTGAAAGTTACAGTGTGTTAGATCGTAGTCCTCACAGTAACAGCAGGTTAGTTTATAATCCTGAAAATATAAACAGTATGTTAGAGTATAATCCCCCCAATTGCGGTGCATTGGACTGTAGTTCTGACAGTAACAGTGGGTCAGGTTATTATCATGAAAGTAACAGTGTTAGATTTTAATCCTGACTGTTACAATATTTAAGATGATCAGTCCCTCTGTTACAGTGTATTAGATTATGGTTCTGACAGTTACAGGGTGCTAGATTAAAATCTTGACAGAGTGTGTTAGACTATATTCAATAGCTTCAGTGTATTAGATTATAATAGATTATAATCCTGACAGAGTGTGTTAGATTATATTAGATTATAATTCTGACAGTTAGAGTGTGTTACATTATATTAGAGTATAATCCTTACTGTAACAGTGTGTTGGACTTTAATACTGACAATTACAGTGTGTCAGTTTATAATCCTGACAGTATGGTATTGATTTGATTGTCAGATTATGTCATGGTGAACACTTGTTTTTTTTTTATTTGTGCAGTTTTGCCCAGGATCACACACACACACACACACACACACACACACACACACACACACACACACACACACACACACACACACACACACACACACACACACACACACACACACACACACACACACACACACACACACACACACACACAGAGCTATAGATAGAACAGACATGGATAATTTCTCTGTCAGACAGTTGACAGCTGCAGAGCTCACAGCCTACCCTAATTCTGCATTTTAGATAACTTTTCTTTAACGTAACCCTTTCTTGACCAACTGAACTCATCCTCTCTCCATTTACAGTCCACGCTGAGATAAGCTCCAAATTCATCTTCATCTGGGATTATCCCAAATTGACAAACTTAGTTGTTTAAACTGAAAGCTGAATTCTAACATTCACAAGTCTTCAATCAGAAAACACTTAAAGATCAGTCTGAGCACAATTTATTTTGTACTGCTATAAAGATACAGATAAGTTGGCAGATTGTGGCTTAAGATAGCAGAGTGTGGCTAGTGTGTTAGCAGAGCTAGCTCCAGTAGCCTTCAGCCCTCCTTGCAGACAAACATCCTCCACCCCACCCATGCTTAAAGGATAGGAATGGATGACAAGAAATGGAGCTGAACTGTAACATCTGAGCAGGAAGGATGGTAAACAGAGCCTTCCTGCTGCTTGGAGGAGGCAGATTAATGGTCAGCCAGAGTGTGATGTGGGAGTGAATCCAAAGCCTCAGTGTCCTGAAGGCTGAGCAGGATGAAGTCTGCAGAAAGTTCCCACACACTGAGTGACAGGAGGACTCTGCTCTGGCTTTGGAGACAGAAATACATGTGGCACTAAAACTTGGGACAGATGTCTTTTCTCTATCACACAGGATGTTCTTGACTTTATCACATACATTTCAGCAACATCATCCAGTGAGGCATAAACACAGCTGTCCTATTCTACATGTGGTCACTTCTGATATCTCTCAGGGCAGCTGTCTATCTTTAATGTTCCCTGTCTCTCTCTTTCAGTGCATCATATTTATCGTAAAAGTAGTTTTAAATTAGCCTGGTTGTAGTTTGTTGTGGCAAAGAGGACGAGTTTTCTGTGCTGCTGGGAGGTGTTGGTATTAGACAGCTGCTCAATGTTCACATCTAAATGATGGTCATAGCTCTGAGACATTACCTGCGACTAGATGGACTCTGTTACCTGTATGCTGGGATGATTTTGTGTGTTTGTGTTGGTTTGCCTGGTAGATGGAATTAGATGTTCAACTATATAAACTGGATGTTATGAACCTTCATGGTGCTAAAGGGTTTCTCCTCAAGCTGTTTTCAAACAGTTTGGACTGCCATATTATGCTGTCATAGAAACAGGAATATGCTAGTCTGCTGGGGTGGAGCTGATAAGCCAGCTGTGGAATGTACACACACACACACACACACACACACACACACACACACACACACACACACACACACACACACACACACACACACACACACACACACACACACGCACACACAAACACAAACACACACACGCAGTATTTATAGTGTGTGTAAGGGATGAAGAAGCTGACCTGATGTTCGGTTCTTTGTCTGAGTTATAATGTGGCCGACACTTCCACCTGTGTATTATCCTGAAATAATAATAATAATATAAAAAAGTATGTCAGAAACGTGTGTGTGTGTCTGTGTGTTTAACGCTAACTCATTGCAGTATAGCTCTTTATGTTGTGAGTTGTCAACCAAGAGTTTCTGCTATCTGGGGGACTTTGATGTCACTTAGCAAACACAGCATGAAATAATGATCTAATCATGGAAAAATACAGCAATTTTGCACATCAATTTAAAAAAACAGAACCTGGCCTATGAGATTATATAAACCTTCTTTTACATGCCACAAACACAACTCAAATATCAGCTAAATGAATCATGAGATATCAAACCTCATCTGGCTATGTCAACACACCAGTTCTCCGGCTCTATCGCTGTGCTGTGCTGTGCTGCGCTGTGCTGTGCTGTGCTGTGCTGTGCTGTGCTGTGCTGTGCTGTGCTGTGCTGTGCTGTGCTGCGCTATGCTGTGCTGCGCTGTGGCATGCAGAACCAAAGATCAACACCTCAGAGACAGAACGCAGAGACTCCATAAATTCCAGTGTTGCGAGTCAAAGCAATTTACACCAAAGTATCAGACAGAAAGAGGCCAAAGAATCACAAACGCAAACGTGGGGCTGGGTATTGCCAAGAACGCCACGATTCGATTCAGTTTCGATTTCCATTTGGGTTCTTTGGGTAGCGATTTGATTTTGATTCAATATTGAATTGATTCCATATGATATCGATTCAATATCAATTTAAATGCTTTGATTATCGTTTTTCATGCCCCATGTGAACTTATGTGGTATGTTCCCTCACTTTTTGTAGCAATACAACAACCCAAATGTCAGACTCTAAAGCCGAAGGATCTGGCTTTATGCTGCTGCTGTTTTGGCTGCCATTTTTTGTTGTTTGGTCTCTGGTGGCCCTCGCCCATACAACCCAAAAACTGTTGTATTTGGCTGTATTTATCACCATCATAGACAAATGAAATATATAGTTTTGTACATGAGAAAATTTAAATGAGGCAGATGGTGCTAAACTGTGCCAAAGTGGCCACTTTAGAAACCTTGCCTGAACTTCCTGTACTACAACCTCCCTGTACGTCACTTTATCAGTCAGCCTCTGCAGAGATAATATTCATACAGTGAACTCTGGACTGGCAAAGATTTAGAGCTGCAGCTGTGTTACTTTCTAAAAGACACTGATCCTGAAATGTCTTTTTTTAAGGCAAACTTACATTTTTAAAATTTTTTGCTGGGTACCGTCATAATTCACTCTTTACTAGTATCATAGATATTTACATGCTCATATTGACACATCTCAACAAATCTAATAAGTTTTCCCTTTACTCTGATACCAAAGTGATTCAAATAGAGCTAGTGGTTGCTGGTGTACCTGTTTTATTATGTGTATGCAATTGTGAAGCAGAGGCCGGAAAAATCACATCAGGGTTCAAAGGGTTAAACTAGCACCTGTTTTGAACTTGCATTCATTTGTGTGTTTATGTGTTTCAGGCAGAGGCGAGGTTGGCGGCAAAGAGGGCAGCTCGTGCAGAGGCCAGGGACATTCGAATGAGGGAACTGGAGCGGCAACAGAAAGAGGTAAAATCACCTGAGAAGTACTCACCTGAATGACAACTTCTTTAAACACAAAGGAGAGCTGCTTTTCATTTGGTGATGTTTCCACTCTCGACAAGGACTCAGGTGACACCTGACTCCATCAAGAACTGCATGTTCACAGATCAAACAAGTATTTAATCTACACAGTTTTCTCAGTTGTAATCTCTCAGGGTTTTATCCAGACAGTTTTTCTGAATGTCTTAGTTTCTCTTTAAATCTGTCTGACCAATAATATTTCTGACTCACCCTGCAGCTCTCTCACTCTGCATCCAGCAGGAAGTGGGGTCAAATCCACCAGTGGATGGTAAACAGACAAACAGAGCATGTAACTAACAGCCTGCGATGTGAACTGATCAATCAGATGATCCCTGTTTGCCTGATCCTCGGTCAGCTGATCCTCAGTCATTAGTGTGATACTATAAGTGAGCCTGGTTAAGTGTTTCGGTTTTGCATATCTGTGTGAGGTGGGGTGTTTGTTGATGTTTGTTTACAATGTTTTTTTATTAGTGTGTTACTTTACAGTTTGTTTGTGTGTGTGTGTGTGTGTGTGTGTGTGTGTGTGTGTGTGTGTGTGTGTGTGTGTGTGTGTGTGTGTGTGTGTGTGTGTGTGTGTGTGTGTGTGCGCGCGTGTCTGGATGTGTGTGGATGTGTGTGTGTGTGTGTGTGTGTGTGTGTGTGTGTGCTTGTTTGAGAGAATGGTCAGGACAGCGGTTAACAGCTTGCATAGAGATGTGTAATGTCAGAGCTGCGGTCATGTTGTTTGATGGCGTGTGATCAGTTGTTTAAGCTGCATGGTGTGGTTTCTGAAGATGACTGCAGAAATCTTCATCCTCCTCTTTCTCCTTCCTTCTGCTTTTCCTCCTCCTCCTCCTGTTTCTCCTTTTCTTCCTCCTTCCTTTGCTCTTCCTCATTTTTACTCTTCCTTTTACTACCCTCCTTCTCTTTCTCCTGCTACTCTTCTTTTTTCTCCTCCTTCTCCTGTTCTTTTCTTTCTCCTGCTCTACCTCCTCTTTCACCTCCTCCTCCTCTTCTGTCTTCTATTCCTCTTTCTCCTCTTCACCCCCCCCCTTTCTCTTTTTCTCCTGCTACAGGCTGACACAGAGAAGGCTCGCGCCTCCTCTCGCTCCAGCAGTCGTCAGCGTCGGGTCTGTGACTTTGCTTGTTCACACACAGATAAACAATCATGTTAGAGCAGTAAAGCTTAATAATAATGGTGATAAAATCGAGCAACATTGATGTCCACTTATTTCTTTACATTATTTAAGTTAAGTTTTTTTCCAATTACTATGATATCTAAATCATAGTTTGTCTCCTTTTTGCACTGTGTTAAGGCTCATGAAAACCAATTAAATATGTCAGATTTAGATGTCAGGCCCAGAGTTCTTATTAGAAAAAAAAGTTTTCCTTTGACCTGTGTGACTCCATCAGCTACAGTGACACAGCTTCTGATCCTTCGTCTCCATGTCTCTAGCGTTTTGCTGGTTTAAATGATCGTGTTTCACATTCATTGATTTAAATGATCATTACTGTCTGATCCAACCATCACACTTTACTCAGCTCGGTCTGATCACTCAGGTCGGACTGATGGTTCAGTTAAGTTTGACTGGTGTGATCACTCAGTTAGGTCATGACCCATGCTTTGTTAGTGGTGCAGCTCTTACACATAGACAGACAGTCAGACACACACACACACACACACACACACACACACACACACACACCCTCTCTGAGTTCTTCTCTCTCCATGTTTCTGTGGAAACAGGGTCTGGATGATGATGTGGTGTCGGTGCGCAGTTACAGGGTGGGTTGATGGTCACGGTTAAATGATAAATCTTTGTGTTGATAAAGTTTGTGATGGCATCACTGCGTGTATGAACTCTGGACTTTATGTAACTGGTTTGGTTCTGTCTCTGTTTTAAGTCGAGCTCATCAGCGGTCCGAGACCTTGGCTCTTCAAAGAGTCGATCCAGCTCCCGTAGGAAAGACCCCCTGGTGTGTGTTGTGCATGTGTGTGGGTTTATGTGGAGTTTTTACCCTAAGCATGTCAAAAACTCGGGTCTAACAGGCTTTGGAAAGCACCTGGTTCCTGTCCTGGACTGACCTTTGTGCTAGTCTGGTCATGTCTGGCCTAAGGCCTGGTCCTGGCTGTTTGTGCTCTGGCTATTGTGTGGTTGTTCAGACTGATGCAGTGTTTTTTTTCCCGCTCTATCTCTAGTGACAGCTTTAATGCTAATGCTACTTTTAATACTAAAGTAAATGTCTATACCAAAGTGAGGAATACTAAAGTAAAAAGTAATACTTACGAAAACATTTAAAAAAGTTATTTCTAAAACTAAAGTAAAACATAAAAACTATTAATAGCTAATACTGAAGTTAATAATGATACCAAAGTTAATGCTAATTGTAATACTAAAGTAAATGCTAATACTGATTTAAATAATAATACACAAGTTAGTGGCAAAAGTAATGCTAATATACTAAATGTAATACTAAATGTAGTGCTCGTAATAAAGGTAATGATTCAAACATAATACTAATGTTAATGCTAATAAGAATATTAAAGTCCATACTTATACTAAAGGATTGATTTTAATTTACCTACTTTTACTTATGCTTACATCAATGCCAATGCTAAAGCTGATGCTTATGTTAATGCTAATGCTAAGTGAAATCCTGATTATTATTTTTTTTTCTTTCATGGCTCTGTGTCAAAGTACTGTAAGTAGTTTCTGTTGAAAAGTCTGGTATCAGATGAGACTCCAGGTGTTTTCTGACTCAGGTGTGCTGCAGCTTTTCAGATTTGTTAACCTGTTGATTTTGTAGCGTAAGTAAATGACGTCCAGACCTTACAGGTATTTGATGTGCTGGTTCTGATTTTCTCTCTTCAGTCTGACGGACTCTCCTCTGGCTCCCTCAAAACCTCACGCTCCACTGTATGTACCTGTGTGATCACATGTATGTGCCTGTCTCTTTGTCTGCCTCTGAGGTCACCTGTGCGTACCTATCTCTCTTTCTTTGATCAGAGCTCAGTGTACAGTGAACTACACGGACACAAAAAGTCATCATCATCTTCGAAGAAAGACCTGCTGGTCAGTTTAATGTCAGTATGGAGCACAGGGTGATGAACCTTGGTGGGGAATGACTGAGGTTATGTTTGGTGGTAAAGACGGCTTAAAGAGTACTTTAACTTAACAGCTGTTCAGAGGGTCTGTGTTACTGAAGGGGTTAATGATAGTTTACAGGCTTAGTGATACTTAAGGGGTTAATGATGTTGGTCATCAGTGATTGGCTGCAGATTGATGGTGATGATGATTAAAAGTGTTGCATCCTCTAGACTGGACTGTACCATGATCAGAGGAACTACAGCAGCCTGACAAAGACCAAACCTCCTCCTTCTTCAGCATCCTCCTACCAGCCTCGGGTCTGTCCTCCTACTCCTACACTCTGTCACACACTCCTGATGGCTCAGATTATACTTTCGCACTCCTGATGGTTCAGATTATTATGTGGGACTTATCTTACTTTCTGTACCTGTCAGAGATAAACACATGTTTTCCTTCTGGTTCTCTCTTTCACCTCCTGCTCCTTCTTCCTGAACAGGCTTCCTCCTCCTCTTCCTCCTCCCTGTCTGTCACAGGGCTGCCTCGCAGCTACAGCACGGTCAGTGAGTGTGTGTGTGAGAGTGTGTGTGTCACTCTGGACACATTCCTCTGATAGGTGTTCAGTATGAGGGTTTATATTTAGCTGTTCACACTCTATCTTCAGTCTGATTACAGTTTGTGTCGACATCAAACAGACACACAGATTTTCCCTCTTCACAGTCCATCACACTCACTCCTCCAACTGACAGATTTTCAAACACTGGATCCTGATCAGAGGGGCCACCGGTTCTGTCTTGCACTCAAGTTATTTGGCTGCAGGTGCAAGTGCAAGATGAAGTGCAGTTTATTCATTCATTGATTCATTCATTTTTTTCTGTCATGTCAGATAATGAGGCCATAGCTGACCACCATTCAACCTTCAAAAAACATTCAATAATCAGTGCTAAATGTTCACCTAAAGGGGACACATCATGCTGATTTGTGATGTTATACTTACAAAGAAATAATAAAGTTGAAAACAAGACCTTACACCCCCTGAATTTTCAAAAAATGAGATATTGTATTTTTTCTGATATCCTAGAACGAGATTTGATGCCTCTGAAAATTGGTCATTGACATTTGGCTGCGAGATTTCGACCTTCGTGACGACACGAGGATCCTTTATTTTTATCGGAGTAATCTGATAAAGCAGCTCCTCCTTTGTGATGTCAGTTAGTCACACAACCGCCACTGAGGGACACACCCACCAAGAGCCGAGTATAAACGTATAAACTATACATGTTACAGTACCGGTTTGACTCACCACACTGAAGCGTTCTGAGATGATCTGTGTCGAGGTGGATTTTCTTCCTCCTGAGCTGCAGAACTGTCCGGGTCTGACTCGGGGTCCAATACCAAAGGACGTATCCTACACTCTGCTGTTTTATTAGTGCTATCAATGCCTTACGGTGAAGTTTTGGCAAACAGAAACTCGCCGGGTTTTCCCTATCCAATATGGCGATTTTGTAAATACTGCCATGCTGCAAAAACCGCCCCCTGGCTCTACCCCCTCCGCCCCTCTGATAGAACCGACCAATCAGAGCACAAAGGGCTGTGACGTTGCGAGGTTACTGGAGGTCATTCTCCAAACGGAGCGTTTCAACAAGATCTTCAGAATGGCTTAAAATGAGGATATTGAGAACGCTATTGTGGGGCAATGAAGGAACTAAATGTCTTGTATTGAGGGCAGAAATGCTTTACAGGCATCCTAGTCTGGCATATTGAAAAGGAGAAACAAGCATGATATGTCCCCTTTAAAGCTGGGTCTGATGCATTCTGATTCACTTTGCCTCTGAGGACAGAGAGGAGAAGGGTCAGATTAAGTCTCTGAGTGTTCCCTGAACAGATGAGTCTTCAGACATCTCTTACACGTTGTAAGGGACTCCGCAGGTCGTATGGCGTTAGGTATCAGATACACAGAGCACTCTGAGGGCCTCCTGTGGTCAAAAGATGTGATGCATTGAAGGACCTCTGTCTAATGTGTTTTTCTGAGTTGTCTTCATCTGTCTTCAGGCTTCTGTGTACGATGAAACTGCTCTGTACGGCTCAGGATACAGCTCTAAAGCTGTAAGTGTGTGTGTGTGTGTGGAACGTTCAGTTGCTAGGTGTGCCTCCCATGTTCTCACATGTGTCCCCAACCCCACAGCCATCTGAATACAGCTGGTACTCTTCTGCAGCTAGCTCCACCCGCAGCAGCCCCGTGGTGAGCTCCACCTTGCAGCATGAGGATAACACACACACCTACACATACCTGCACCCAGCAGCATGAGGATAACACACACAGCTACACACACCTCCACCATGCAGCATGAGGGTAACACACACACCTACACACACCTACACCCAGCAGCATGAGGATAACACACACAGCTACACACACCTCCACCATGCAGCATGAGGGTAACACACCCCTATTCATAGAAATAAGGCGCCTGACCCGTGTGCCCCCCCACACACAGGGTGTTTGTTGGTTTGATGTTTGTATTTGCATGAAGTGTCATCACTGAACCTTTATCTGATACAAACTCTGTGAGTGTGTATGTGTGTGTTTGTTTGTGTAGTGTTCCTCAGATGAAGACACAATGAGCAGTGTGTCTCAGGAGCGTGGCAGCAGAGGGCGCCGAGACAGCGTGGTGAGCTAGAAACACCTGATGATGTCATGGAACTGTGATATCACCATTGAGTTATTCATTCATTAAACACCTGTTCGTGTTTTCATCCTTCACTCTTTTTTTATCCTTGTTTGTCATCTTCCTCTTCCTCCCTCCTTATTCCTCTTCCTTCTCTCCTTCTTTCTTTCTTCCTTCTCCCCCTCCCTCCATACCTCCTCCTAGTCGTCTGATTTCTCAGACCTCATTGAGTCGGCTGCTGATTATTTCAGCCGTTCAAACAGGCGTGGCAGTGTGGTGTCAGACATTGATGATCTGAGCATCCCTGAACTTGATGCAGTGAGTCAGACAGCTGCTTGGAGTGTTGATGATGATGATGGTGATGATGATGATGATAAAGATAATGATCATGATTATGATTATGGTATTAACCACTGATACATGGTACAATAAGTCAGAGTGAATGTGTCTGTGGGCTCTTTAACTGAGAGCTGGTTGTGTCTTAGCATGGACTGATGGAGTTGTGTTTATAGGACAGTAATTATTCTCTTCTTCTGTGGTGTTTGATCTGTGAACATGCAGCACTCACACTAACTCCTGAGTAACCAGATTTACTGACAGGAAGCAGCTCACAGCATGGCGCCGCCACACTCTGAGTTAATCAGATTAAGTATCTGACATAATTTTCTTTGTGTTTTTCAGCTGGATGAGAAATGCGACAAACAGTATTCAGACTACAGCCGGGTGAGTGTTTACCTTTACTGACAGTAACATGGAGCATGAAATAAACATATTCTATTAAACGTTATAGAGCTGCCTGTGAGAAACAAGATAAACCAGAGAAATGAAATAAAACTCTGACTGCGTGAGAGACCTAAAGTCCTAAAGAGCTTTGAAGGCTCTGGTTTGTGATTAGGGTACATTATTTTCCTGGATGGATCATGACTCTGCAGAAAACAGCATGTCCATCAGCCTAGATCTTAATCAAAGCTCTGGTAACACCAAGACCAACACCAACACGCAAAGCCTGTAAAAAAAATCTATTCCTGTTATTAACTGGGGGTGTATTTTCGATCGATGTAATCTTTGTCACTATACGTGACAAAGCGATTTAAAAACATAAATAATTTGGTACTAGAAACATTTGTTCAATATTCAAAGTAAAGTTGTGTAACAACCTTAATGGACTGATTCCAAAAACTGATTATAAAACCCTGCACTGTGCGTCAATGAGTAATGAGGAGTCAAACAGCAGAGTCCCGAGGACAGCTCCCGAATAATGACAGTTAGGATCCGCACCTCGACAGCGACTATGACATTTGGGCTCTATAGGGTGATCTGTCACAGCATGAGTGAATAGCCTCATGGAAGTTATATTTTACACGTCTTCACAGTATTTACTAACGAAATTCATTAAGGCAACTTATTTGGTGCTTTTAAGGTCATGCCATTAAGTTTACATGGATCCTCTCGTTTACGTTAAGGGGCAGACTTAAAATGATACGACGTACATATAAGAATAATATCAAAGCATGTCAATTTATAAAACTTTCTTTTAAAGCATAGGCTATATCAAATAAAATGAGTGCCATCAACTGACTCAATTGGTTAACTAAAATCAATATTGCACAGCAGAAGCTTCCATTTGGTCCGAAACGACCGACTTTTCCTTTTCTTCTCGGCAGGAGGCAAGGCATCATCTACTGCAGCCTCCTGGATTTCAGCCTCACCACCATCTTTCTCCTCTGAACTATTTTGTTTAGTAAACAAGTCTTTAAGTTTCGCCTGTTTCGACATGTGTCTCCCGCTGTATTGTTGTTGTTCTGCGCGCTTTGTCGAAGTAAATGAAACCCGTGCTACAAGTTTAGTACCGCCTGAAAAAAAAAAGTTTTGTTCCACATAGACCAGGCCTATCCATAAAAGATAAGAGGGAATATTTTTCACCGGACATTTTGACCGGTGGAGTTGAAATATGTCGGACTTCGGCAGATTTTACGGAAACCCAGGATCTGAGTTGTGTTCAGAGTTTTATCAATTCAGTTTTCTCAACAAAAACTCTTAACGAATCGACTGATTGATATTTGATTGATTTTGTGTCTTTAGCCGTCGTCCCGCTGTGCGACTCCTGGGCTTTCTGCAGCCACGCTGGCATCTCTTGGCGGCACGTCATCTCGACGGGGCAGCACAGACACGGGCAGTATCTACGACCCTGACACCAGTCTGACTGAGCTGAGGGTAAGAACAGAGTTTCTTGTCCTGTGATAAATATTCATCTTCATATGTGTGTGAATACAAACGACGGACACTTCACGTGAGCTTCCTGTCCAAGGAGGTCTAAGTTACCACAGTTCCTTCTGCATTTGAACATCTCAGCTTTGACTGTTTCCTTCATGAGGCAATCTTTCTGTACCGGCTGTCTCTGAAGGCAACCCAGGTGCTCTGTTACCTGTCCCTGATTATCCCCCCTCCCTCCCCGTGCTCTGCAGGACATCTATGAGCTAAAGGACCAGATTCAGGATGTAGAGGGGCGCTACATGCAGGGGCTGAAAGAGCTGAAGGTAGAGGGGCTCCCAGCATGCTCTCTGCTCTCCTCAGGGCTCCCAGCATGCTCTCTGCTCTCTCCAGGGCTCCCAGCATGCATTCTGCTCTTCTCACAGTTCCCAGCATGCTCTTTGCTCTCCTAAAGGAGCCTCTTTAACACCTCTGTCACCCCTTCCTGTGTCTCACCTGCTCTGTCTCACCTGTCTCCTCCCTCGGCATGTTTTCTATCTCCCTTGTCTGATTTGACTGGTGGCCCACAATGCATCTGGGTGCTGATGTATACCAACCAGGGTGAAGCACTCCCCCTGGTGGCAGTCTAATAGTGGTGCAACGGATCATCATTAGTCTGTGATCCTACAGATCCCTCTACACAATTCGGAACGCACATGCACGATTCATTTGCATGCAGTCGTCTGCTCTGGCTCCAGCTAAGAGGAGCTGCTGCGCAGGCGAGTGAGGTAGACTTTTCCGTCTGAGGGATTTGAGCTGCTCGTTGGATAGAGAAAGATCAAAACATGCTTTCTAGTCAGAGTCTCCAAACTTCAGAAAAGTTGCCAGATATGTCACTGGTTGCCTTTTTTGGAGAAAAATAACAGCTAGAGAGGTTTAAAAAGTTTCTGAGTTGGCAACACTGCTGCTCACTACATCACGGCAGAGTGGGAGATGAGGAGCTCTGTGCTGCATCTACGCAGGTATTGACAGAAGCAGTAAAAATGATGTTGACATAGGCTGTTTTTAAATTCACTCTCCATGTTGAAATGAGATATGCCTTAAATGGCACTTTAAGTTGTTCTCATATTATTTAAACTTGGATATTGACCATTTTGGGTTTACTGTTGTTTTTAGAGAATAAATAGAGGGCAGGGTTATTATGTGGCTTGTCTTCTTTCTTTAATTATTTTTGCTGATCTAAAAAAAAATCCAATCTGTGAATACAATCCAAACAGGACATTTTTTGATCTGTTGCACCCCTACTTGTCATATCTTGGACTCTGAAATAGGCTAAACGTCTTTTGGTTAACTAATGTAGATGTGAGTTAACTACTAACCTGGTGAGTGAACCTACACTGGAAACATAACTCATTTTAGAATGAAGATTGGCTCTTAGCATTTCCACTTCTTAGGGTCAAGATCACTATTGATCATCAAAGATCAATAAAGATCACTTTCATCCAGCGATGGTTACTAATAATAAACCAGCTAGTCATGTTAAGTAGTGATCACTGATACTCTGTGCTAACCCGTCATCTTAAAAACACACTGAGCTCATTTTTGTCCTCATGGTGGTTAAACACAAGCTGCCCAGTAGTTTGTGTTTTAAAGAGAACCCAGGTGAACCAGGTACACTAGTCTCTGACTCTGCCCTGCAGGAGTCCCTGGTGGAGGTGGAGGAGAAGTACAAGAAGGCGATGGTGTCGAACGCTCAGCTGGACAACGATAAAGGAAACCTGATTTACCAGGTGGACACGCTGAAGGATGTAATCGAGGAGATGGAGGAGCAGATGGCTGAGCTGAAGAGGGAGCTGGAGGAGAAGACAAAGGTAAGACGCACCTGTCCTGTTCATACCCATTCCTATCCCCAAGAAACCAGTCTCAGACTCTGTTAACCTTAAACCATGATCTGAACGTTCCAGGAGATGGAGAGACAGAAACACACGTGTTCAGTTCTGCAGCACAAACAGGAAGAACTGAAGGAGGGACTCCGACAGAGAGACGAGCTCATACAGGTGATCACATGGTCTCTTCACACCTTTACAGGTCTGCTGCATGCAGGCAACAGGGGGTGCTCTACTCTGATAAGACCTGACAGGCTGTGCCACCCCCCCTCTGACCCTGTTCCTGATCTGAACTATGACCTCATCAACCTCTCCTCACCTGTTTCACCTTTTTCGCCTGTCTTACCTGTTGGCTTTTGTTTCATTTTCTGCTCTTCTGTCTGAGTTCATTCCCTCCTCATTTCTGTTCCTCTTCATGACCTCACCTGTCTGGTCCTCTTCATGGCCTCACCTGTCTTGTCCCCTTATGGCCTTACCTGTGGCACTAGGAGAACCAGAGGCTGCAGACTCAGGTAGACACGCTGAGCAGGGAGGTGTTCGACCTGCAGGAGACCATAAACTGGAAGGACAAAAAGATCGGGGTAACTCGGGCGATCTGCATGATCCACACCTGTAGGCTTTAACACACACAACTGGAACTGTCCACACCTGGACCCTGTCCACACCTGGACCCCACAGTGTGCCTCCTGCATGTGATGATCAAAGTGAATGAATTAACTCATCTGTGTGTGTTCATGAGTTGGAGGTTAATCAGAAACGATCAGAACTTTGAATGTTTCATCAGTGAGCTCAGATTTCTGTCTGTAGCTGGACACAGACGTGCAGACATACAACATACAACAGACATTCAGATGTACAGAGAGGTGACTAACAATTAAAGTTCATCACTATCCTCAAAGGCTTTGACCAGTTAGATTTAAGCATGTTCTAACCCGAATCCTCATTCAGCCAACACCCGTCTTTGAGCTATTTTGTTTACCGATCGAGCTTTACCTCCTACAGGAAAGAGTGTTGTACCCTTTCAAAATAAAAGACAGCCCAGCATGAACTCCTTTGTGTGTGTGTGTGTGTGTGTGCGTGTGTGTGTGCGCGTGTGTGTGTGTTTGTGTTTGTTTGTGTGTGTGTGTGTGTGTGTGTGTGTGTGTGTGTGTGTGTGTGTGTGTGTGTGTGTGTGTGTGTGATGTGCGTGCACGTGTGTGCCATGCATTCTGCCTGTTTGTGCATGAACATATCCTCTTGTTGCAAATCTGTCCAACCTGTTTTCTGCTCTTTCTCTGATGTCTTCCTTTTCCTCCTACTCTGCCTCCTGCTCCTTCTCCCCTTCCTCCTACACTTCTCTATTCTTGTCCTCGTGTCCACCTCCTCCACTACTCCTCATCTTCCTCCCCCTTCTCTTCCTCATCCTCTGCTCTTCTCCTCGTGATGTGTTCAGGCACTAGAGAGACAGAAAGAATACTTTGATTGCATTAGGAGTGAGAGGGACGAGCTCAGAGACGAGCTCGCTGACATCAAAGGGAAGACAAAGATGGGACAGGTGAGTTGTCCTCACTTCAAGCACCTGCTCAGAAACTTGGGATCAAGGACTCAAGAACTTTCGGACAGTAACCTGAGATCAAGAACTTAGAGGGCAGGTTTGAGGACAGGTGCAGGTAAATAAGTTAATAACCAGGTGTAAGGTTAAAATTGACATGGGTGAAGTGATGGCAGGTTTTATGGGTTAAATAGAGCATTCAAAATGATAAACAAGACTTGGCTCCTGCCCACTGCGCCAAAAGCACCAAAAGCAGGTTAAATGACAATAGAGAATCTTTAGATATTTATCAAGCGGAGAAACACCTGACCTAGTCACACAGGTAAACTTAAGGTTGCTATAAAGGCTGCCTGAGCTTCAATAACACCTGAGCAGAGTTACGGGCTGATCACCTCAGTGACACGCTCCACTGAGGCACAAGTTCACGGTGAAGGAGCCCAAACCAAGGACTGGGTATATGTGGACAAACTGAAAGAATTCAAACATTTCTATATTTGCCATCCTTTTTTAAATGGATGTAATGAAATGCTCTTATGATCAGGCCCCAGATATTTTACTTCTCATGAAACCAATCTCTGAAATACTCACTCTTTATAAACTCAGCACAAAAAGTAAATAAGTGTGTGTTTGTCAGATAATGTCTTTAATGGAACGATACTGCTTGGTAACGAATCATTCTGAAGCCTGTGCATTTCTCTTTTAAATGGAGTCACATTTATTTGTGGGATGAGCAGCAGAGCTGAGGATGTGGGTTGGTCCCATGAAAAATATGCAAAATCTTCTCTACCAGTGCCAAACAGCTGATCCTGCTCTTGACTCTTGTTTGATGTTGTCTGGTGAATGATTGAAGACTGAAGAAATAACAAATCAGATATGTAACAATTTATTTCCTCAACGAACAGGAGCCCAAGTTGTGTCTGGAAGAGCTAAACACAGCCACCATAGCCTGGCTCCCCCTCCTCCTCACACTGCTCACCAGAGTAGGGAGGAGGAGCAGGACTCACTTTTTCTGCTTAGTTTATTCAGCTATGGAAATGACCTTCACCTGTATACTTGTCTCTACAAGTGGCTCTGGTTTCTGATTGGTCAAAACCAACCCCTCTCTCTCTTCCCCTTAGAAACACGGGCTGGTCATCATCCCTGACGGGACTCCAAATGGAGACGTAGACCACGAGTGTCCATCCTCAGGGATCACAGTGGTCTCTCAAGAGGCCGCTCAGGTGCTGGAGTCCGCAGGGGACGGACCATTAGGTAGAGCCTCACCTGAACATACATCACCTGTCTTATTTAAATCACAGACACAGAACACATTTTAAACTCATCCTGCTTGTGCGTGTGCGTGTGTGTGTGTGTGCAGACGTGAGGCTCCGTAAGCTGGCTGAGGAGAAAGACGAGCTTCTGTCTCAGATCAGGAAGTTGAAGAATCAGCTGGAGGAGGAGAGACAGAAACAGACAAAGACAGATGGAGCGTTCACTGACGGAGAAAGAGTGGAAAATGGTACAGACCTTCACTTCATTGAGATGCAAAGTAAGCTCACACACACACTTACACTCACACTCATGCACACATAAACATTAAGGATTATCATTACAGATTACAAAGAAAACGCCAACGGTACCTAAAAAAACATGTTTGTTTATAGAACAACGTGTGTCTGTGTTTCTGTCTGTAGGAGACGCTAACAGACAGATCAGTGAATACAAATTCAAACTGTCCAAAGCGGAGCAAGAAATGGGAACGATGGAACAAAACGTAAGTCTCAGAGAGCAGAGTTCAGTCTTCCAGATGAAATAAATTTGTGGATTAATATCATTTCAAATTAATAAGTCCTTCAAACACTTGTGTTTCGAATGTTTGTTTTAGGTAAACAGACTGGAGGGTCAGGTGAGTCGCTACAAAGCTGCAGCTGACAACTCAGAGAAAGTGGAAGACGAGCTGAAAGCAGAGAAACGCAAACTACAGAGAGAGGTACACACTGTCTGACACACACACACACAAACTCCATAAGATAAACTGTAACACACTTAGATGTTTAGGCTAAGATAAGATATGCCTGTATATATGTACACAAGTATGGTAAAAAAAAATGCATAAAACAAAGTTGAGAGGAAAAAAAGGTAACATGCAGCTGTATTTGTCACAGTTGCAACAAGAAAGTAACAATGCGAACATATCAGATAGAATAACTAAGAGTTTCCGAGGAAAATTCTGTTCATATTTTTACAATCAATGTTGATTATGTGATGATGTAGTGGCATTTTCTTGCTGTTCCCCTGCAGCTGCGCACGGCGCTGGATAAGATTGAGGAGATGGAGATGACTAATAACCACCTGGTGAAGCGGCTGGAGAAGATGAAGGCAAACAGGAATGCTCTGCTTTCCCAGCAGTGACCCCAGTCTTCATCACCATGAAGCCCTTTAAGTTGACCTTTGACCTCTGACTGCCAAACTGCGTCTGCAGCACATTTCCTGTTTTACCTGAAACACTCTGAAATCTGTAGCTAACCAAAAACTCTAAAGTGTAGCACAGAAACAGACTGTTTTACCCGCTGAAAGCATTAAAGTGTAAAGACTTTGGGAGAAACGTTGAGGACATTTCACTACAGATTAATATTTCATCTTGTTTGATTTAGTTTTCTGCTCGGGTGCTTGGCTCTTCTTTGTTTTGTTGTGTTTTTTTTGATAAGTTGCATGAATGAGCGTTGTTTCTTTGAAATCCTGATGTCCTCACAGTGAAGTGCCTTTACACACACTAACAGGTACACATTGATCTCTGTCTGCTGCCGTTTCTCTGCAATTTTTCAAATATTTAAAAGATTTCTGGAAAATAAAAGTGTAATTTACAAATCTGTGTCCTTGTAAAGTTTCTTAGAATAACATTTGTTCCCTTTTCTGCTCAGACTGTACAACCAGCAGGAAACAGGGAGTTTAATCTCCTTCTCAGTTCAATGAGAATTTCTCCTCTAACGTATCAATCTGTTCTCTGCACTCAGCCAGCAGAACAGAGAATAAACCTGTTAACAGTCTGCTTTATCAGAAGCTTTTATTTCAAACAGAAAAAGGTGAAAAAGGTTTACAGTCATGTTTTTTAAGGTTTTCAGCAGCGCTCAAACACTTTGTACAGATCGGGGAGGTTAGCAATCTGCAGCACGCTACCATCCTCGCTGAAGCTCCGTGGGGGACTGAGGAGACTCCGCAGAGCTTTAAAGATCACATGTTCAACAGTCCAACGCCACGAGGTCGCCTCAGCATCCTGCACACACAAACACAGAGTTTCAGTTCCATCTTCACAAACAGACTTAAATGTGTATTACGATCCTCTCACCGGCTCATTCTGCAGGATAAACTGTTTCCTTATGGAGTAAAATGTGCTGCACTCTTTACTGAAGTCTCTGAAACACTCTTTCTCATCGTCCCAGTTCACCTGCAGACACAGATACACACACCTTTATCTTCCTCAGAGAAACATATGTACTATGTAACCAGTATGACCAGTTACAGACCACAGACGGACAGAGGAAAGGTTCTGGTATACCTCTGTGGCGAGTCTCAGAATGAACATGGGCAGACCCTCCATCACAGGTGAGAACTTGTCGAGCAGCAGTGGAAGACCCGTTAGGTTCCCGTCCTACAGGAGAGATGGCAGCATCTCAAGGTTTTTTTAATTCATTGCAAAAGACATTTATATTAGACATTAAACCCAGGTGACCCCTCACCAAGGTGAGACACCTGGTCTTTCCTGCTCACCTGGTCAATCTCCAAGGAGAAATAATCCTCTAGCATCTCTGCCTTCTTCTTCAGGAAGTCCACAATGTACTGAGCCAGACCCTCCTTAGGACCATCCTCCTCTGTCCAGCCACTCTCCTCCGAGTCCAGAGCCAGCATGGCCAGGTCGTAGATCGGGGCGGGGGTCTGGACCAGGAAACAGATATCAGGACCAGGACCAGGACTCTTTGTTCAACAAACTGAAAAAATTCTTACCGACAGTCTGAGGACGCCAAAGTTCCCGAAGTCATAGATGAGGATCTGGAAGAACAGCTCCTGACTGAAACAGAGCCACAGAGAGGTGAGCCACAGAGAGGTGAGCCACAGAGAGGTGAGCCACAGACAGGTGAGCCACAGAGAGGTGAGCCACAGACAGTTGAGCAACAAAGAGGTGAGCCATAGAGAGGTGAGCCGCAGACAGGTGAGCCACAGCTTACCTGAGCTTGGAGGTGTTCAGCAGGTAGAGTTTGGTCTGATGTTGGATCAGAGTCCACTGAGGATCCACACAACCTACAAACGAGTGATTCTGCAGAATCTCCAGAAGGCCTGAAGAACAAACAGGTGAATCACAGACAGGTGAATCACAGACAGGTGAGACACAATTCCTTTCAAATTTCTCAGATTTCAGGCAAAATTTGAACCTCAGCATGAAGATACAAATTGAAACAGACCACAGACCAATCATTTATCTTTGTTTTGTTTGTGTGTACCTGTGTGTGTGTTCTCTTTGATCTCCTCCCTCAGCTCTTTCAGACTGTTCAGTTTGATGACTCGTCTCTTTGGTGTGGCTACTCCTGATAACTCCTTTCCCTCCATCTCCTGCTGGTCATTCCTGGGCCGTTTCCTAATATCATACACAACACACACACACACACACACAAACAAAAACACACACACACACACACACACACACACACACACACACACACACACACACACACACACACACACACACACACACACACACACACACACACACAGAGTATGTAGTTTGATATAGTGACCTTAACAAAAATTGAACAAGTTCAAAATGGATTAAAAAAAATTATGGCTTCTGATTACAGATCAGACTGTCATAGCGTTCACAAAACAGAAACACACACACTTACACACAGTCACTCTCTCTCTCTCTCTCCTCACGCACACACACAGTTTATCACCTGTGAACTTTTTCCCCTTCCTCGTCTTCCAGCTTTGCTTCCTGTTCATCCAGAGCTGCCATCAAATATGCATCATCACAATCCTCCAGCACACCAACAGACCCAGTTTGAGCTGATCCAGGACTAGAACCAGGAATACAACTAGGATCAGGACCAGCACCAGAACCAGGATCTTTACTCGGTCCAGGATCTGGAGCAGGAAGCAGGAAGGCGTCGAGTTTCTGAGATCGACAGTCAGTTCTGATCATCTGATGAGCATAAACACGCTCTGAAGACTCAGAGGGGACCGTCTTTGCTTCCGTGCCCGCTGTGAGACCAGGCAACAGGGTCTACACACACAAACACACACACACACACACACACACACACACACACACACACACACACACGCACGCACGCACGCACGCACGCACGCACGCACGCACGCACACACACACACACGCACGCACGCACGCACGCACGCACACACACACGCACACACACACACACACACACACCTTCATGTTAATCATCCTTCCCACAAAACCATAGTAACCAGTTTAACGTGGAAGTGTCTGTAGAGGCTTTTCCTCACCTGGGTGAAAAAGGTGCGTGATGTGTTGGACCCGAGCAGTTTACTCTCAACGTGTTTTTGAACACTTTCGATGACGGCGTCTTCATGCAGGAAGTGAACCTCATGTTTGGTTGGATGAACGTTGACGTCAACATTCTGAGGAGCAATCTCCAAACTGTGGGATTAAAAGTGTTGAACCACCTGAAACGGGATAATCTGTGAAACACACAGGTGAGTTTACCTGAGGTATAGGAAGGGGTGTGTGTTCTTTGGAAGGTAAGCAGCATAAACTGTCTCCAGAGATTTCTTCAGGGCGCTTGACTCCACCAGACGATCTAATGCAGCAGAATAAAATCAGATTACCATGTACTAACTAAATTGTAGTCAGATTTAACACTTTAAACCAGACTTTGGTCTGGTTGATCAGATTAAAATGAGCTGAACCAAACTGATGCAGATTATAATAAGAAAAAAAGGTTAAAACGTTTACAAATAAAGGTAAATGAAATCATGCAATAGTCAGATTACAGTCAATTTATGGTCTGATTACAGTCAGATTGCAGTCAGGTTGAAGCCAAATAACAGTCAGGCTAAAGTCAGATTATAGTCAGTTCACGGTCAAATAAGAGTTCATTTACAGTCAATTTAAAGTCAGATTACAGTCAGATTATAGTCAGAATAGATAATACTCAGATTGGAGTCAGAATACAGGCAGATATAAAAAGATTACAATCAGATTTCTTACAGACTAGAGTTAGATCTTAGTCATATTGTAGTCATGTTACAGAGAGATTAAAGTGATATAACAGTTAGATTACAGTGTGACTATAGTCAGATTATAGTCACACTATGTGTGAGGTACTGACGGTTGATGAAGAGGATGAGGACACATTTCTTCATGGAGTAGTTTGCATTGGAGACAAATCCTTTCAGTTTAAAGTTCAGTTTCTGATCCTCACATCCAACCTCGATCAGCTCTCTGACGGCAAATAGAAGATCATTTTTTAATTGACCAATTCAATCATGAAATACTTTGCTAATGTAATCATTAAAACCTTAAACAATGAAACTTAGCTTTTGTGTCATATCTACCTGCTAACTGTATTTCCATAAATCGTTCTGATGTTGTCTGTGGTGGTGGCATTGGGAAGTGTTCTCACGTCCGCTGCCGTCTCGCCATGCTAAAAAAAGCAAGATTTTGTATTAACCTCTTAAAAACTTATCAAAATAAAAATGGGAACGTGGACATGACTCACCTTTTTGACACAAAAACTTTTCCCTGAGTTGTGTATGGCATACCTTCAAAAAAAAGCATTTCAGCAAGTTCAACAACACAACGGAATGAGGTAAACATCAACAAACTACACAAAAGACCGATGTGAATGTCAACAACTACACAAAAAATCTATGTAAATATCAGCAGAAACAGACTGGTGTAAACATTAACAAACCACACACAAGACCAGTTTAAACATAAGCTACAGAAAATACCAGCATTAAAATGAACAAATTACACAAAAGTCCAGTGTAAACATCAACAACAAAACAGACATTAACAACTATACAAGAGATGTCTGGTCAAAAAAAAGGGAGACAACAAAGATGGCCGACCTGCTGACCACTTCTACGATTCTAGAGTATTCCTCACTGGGGCTTTTTAATGCTTTCCTTCTCGTTGACACATTAAAGAAGAGATCCTCCACCTGAAAGAAGAACAAACAGAGTAAGAGGGAGACACAACACATCTTCAAAACATGCTGGCTTTGAAACAAGCCCTTAATGAATGTTTATGACATCACAGTCTGCAGGTGTCTTTCTCACCTGTTTTCACCTGTGTCCATCAGACACGCCCCCTTCAGGTGAGTGAATGTATGTCTATGTGTTGCTATATAAATGTGGAGGTGTATGTATGGTGGTTTGTACTATTGTGTGCTTTTCTCACGTGGATCTGTGTTCCCTGGTTTCCTGCACACGGCTTTGGAGTTCCTTTCAGTTTGCCGTCGCTGTAACTCGCTCTGCAGGAAAACACATCCACTCAAATACACACGAACAGCCCTAACTGATCTTAACAACATAAAAAATAACAACATTACTCTGTTATTTTTATCTGTAAAAGGGGTTTTAGTGTGAACTCACTTGTAGGCACACTTAGCATCAGCTGTTTTTGTTGTTATGGTCACATGGGCAACATGGCTGATACTCGCAAGAGCCTGATAACAAAGAAACAGGAGGATGATGCTCATGAACTATAACCTTTGATTATTCACATGTTCAGCAGCTCACCTCTCCTCTGAATCCATATGTAGAAATCTGGGACAGATCATCAAACGTCTGCAGCTTGCTGGTCGTAAACCTCTCACAGACGATCTCCATGTCCTCTCTCTGGGTCAAAAATATGAACAGTCAGACCAGTTTCATCCCTTATCAATCAAAACAGATCAATGATCAGTCAATGATCCGTCATTGATCGATATTGATCTTAGGAACAACCCACCCTGATCCCTGAGCCATTATCCTGGATCTGCAGCAGCTTCAACCCGCCCTCCTTCACAGTCACCTGGACGTTTGTGGACTTGGCATCCAAACTGAAACATGAACAACATTGTAGTTTAGCAGATGTGTGACAGGTGACGCATAGAAAGGGGTGTGGCAGGTCGGAGGAGAAAAGTAAGTTGGTTGTGAGTAATTTAACAGTAGTTGTGTGCAGCTGAACGGCAGCTGTGTAGTTTCACTGCCGCTGGACAATTTAATTGGAGTTGCTAAGTATAAGAGTAGTTGTGTTGATTAACAGTAGCTGTTTAACAGTAATTGTTAAGTTTAAAAGTAGTTGTGTAGTTTAACAAGTGTTACGTACTTTATCAGTAGCAGTGTAGTTCAACAGTTTGACAGTAATTTTGTTATTAAACAATATCTGCGTGTTGTTTTACTGTAGTTGTGTGTAGTCTCACTGTAGGTATGTTTTTTAGTGGTAGTTTTATGTAGTTTAACAGTAGATGTGTGCAGTGTGTGATAGTTCTTGTGTACCAGTTCTCTATCAGTTCTTTGACGCAGTTGGCGGGACGCTGAATCACCTCCCCTGCAGCAATACGGTTCACCACGGTTTCATCAAGACGCCGGATGACCCCTGCCATGATCCCAGTGCTCGTGAATTGGCAGGTAAGCGCTGGACACACACCTGAAGGGGCTGATGGCTCACCTGCTGGAGCTACAAAGCTGAACCATTGCTGCACACCAGAAATATGGCGCTAAACTGCCGCCAGAGCTGAGAACATGAAAAGAAGTCTCACTCTTCACCTAAAATGAAGGCTCAAGACTCGTATCGTGACTGAATCCACAAACTGTCTCGATTAGGACTGAATATTACCTGTTCCTTATCCACACATTTCTGCAACCATAGTAAAGTGGGCATTTGATGCCATCTTAGTCTGATTTTTGATTAGATAAAATAGTCACTTATTCTCTAATAATGTTTGAATTTCTCAACTAATATACACGATCTTTGAATCAGGAACAACATTGGGGGTGGAGGTTCTTCTTCTTCGTCGTCGTCCAGTTCCATGTTGGATTGGCTCTGATCTTTTAGGCACTTTACCGCCACCTACTGTTTGAGTGTGTAACAGCGTCAATTTCCTTCCCCTGAATGGAGCCTGTTTGTTCAATGAGCCCGTTCTTTTAAGGTAAATATTGTCGATGTTCAATGTAAACACATCTCATCCCCCTCAATTAAATTAGTAATCATAAAATTAACAACAACAACAACAACAATATTATTATTATTATTATTATTATTATTATTATATTTTATCATTATTATTGTTGTTGAATGTAGAGTGTGTTGAGAGTGTGTGTTTTGTGTGTTGAGTGGCTCTGTTCTCTGCAGTGTGTCTTAAGGCCTGACTCAGTGTGTAATCTCAGTTTGTCAGACCACAGACACTTGGCTGCATACCTGTGGATCACATGTCTCTCTTAGTTTCTCTGAGGAGGTTTAGATCCGGCAGAAGAAGCTCAGAGAGAGTAATGAAGGAAAACAAATGGCTGTTCTCTCCTGCTAAGGTAAAGTCTAAAGTTTGCCCTGAAGCGCTGAGGCAGAAAGAGCTCAGTGAAACACTGCAGGGAGACATTTTCTTTGATTTCAGGAGCAGCTCAGACATCAGCAGCAAGAAAAAGAGACACACCAGAAGGTAAAAAATATGAATTTTCAGTTTCTGTCAAACCTCTTTTCTCAGAAGGATACCAGAATGAAACAGGAAACGGATATTAATTTCAGAACTTTGTGTTAAAACCAGAGATCATCTCTCATCTAGAGGTTTACTGTGTGATTTTATAAAACCACTCCTCTAAAACAGACTGCATTAACATAATATACTATTATTTATTATTTCATTTTATCATTGATCTCAGCTTATTCATCAGTATATTTAACCCTTCCTCTACATATATTCACAGACATAGAGACCTGACAGAAAGTGTAAGGTTCATCAGGTCGTTGACAGGAAGTCACCTGACCACCTGAACAAAAGAGCTGAAAAGAAATCCTGTGAGTAAAAATAACTGATGGAAACAGTATCCTGCTTTATGTGCAGTATCCTGCTTCATGCATATATCCAGCTTCACATCTAGTAACCTGCTCAATGTATGTATCTCACCTCACATAGAGTTTCCTGCTTCATGTTTGCACCCTTTCATGTAAATAACAAGTTCCTAACAAGTTATGATTTTTTTTTTTTGCATCACTGAAAAATGTTCCATTTTTATAGAAGACCATACACCAAGCTTACCAAGCTCTGTTGATGCCAGTGGTCAGAACTAGACTGGTTTGTGTGTTGAATGTGTGTGTGTGTGTGTGTGTGTGTGTGTGTGTGTGTGTGTGTGTGTGTGTGTGTGTGTGTGTGTGTGTGTGTGTGTGTGAATGTGTGTGTGTGTGTTGTATGTCGTATTGTATGCAGTGCTGTCAGCTGTAAAACTATGTCCTGTGTCTTTATAAACTCTGTTTGTTTAAGGAGGAGTCTGAGGAAACAATGGTCTCCTCCTTTCTTTCCTTCTTATTCTTCTCCTCTGTCCTCCTTTTTCTTGATCCTCACTGTCCTTATCATCTCTTTCCTTCTTTTTCTCGTCTCTTTCCTTCTTTATCTCATTCTTTCTTATTCTAATTTCACGTTTCATTCTTTGTCAAACATTTCTATTTTCAGTCCACAAGTCATCCAGGAAAAGCTCATTTTACTTCTGCCTTTGTGTGTGTGTGTGTGTGTGTGTGTGTGTGTGTGTGTGTGTGTCTCTCTCTCTCTCTCTCTCTCTCTCTCTCTCTCTCTCTCTCTCTCTCTCCTTCTGAATGCCTGCGGGGTGACATCAAACTGGTTTATCAGGTGGTGGTAAAGGTGAAGAAACTGTAACTTTTATCGAGTCCCACCTGAGCGAGCAGCACGCGGACAGAGTGGAGGATGACGACGGGTTCAAAGTTCAGAGGAGGAAGAGTTTGAGAGAAAACAGCAGCCGGGTGAGTCCAGCCAACCGAGCGGCCTGTTCAGAGGATATAAAGAGTTTATAACATGTTCTGACTAACATGTGTAGGTGATCGTATGAACACTAACATGTAAGGGCGATTATACAAACACTAACATGTGAAGAGGAACATAGAAACACGGGAAACTCTGACGTTAACATGTGGACTTGAGTCCCATCTTCAGCCTCGGTGTATCGCCACGGTGTTTCAGTTTCTGTCGGCAATCTTTCTGTCTGTCTTTATCTGTGTGCGTATGTGTGTGTGTCAGCGGCTGTTTGATTTTACAGACAGCCAACTGATTATGTTTCGTTCGCAGATTTTGTGTCTGCCGTGTCTGTTGTCGGTCTACAGAGCTTTATTTTGAAGTTTTGTTTCCTGAAATGGTAGAAAGCTGCTCGGGTAACGTTTGAAAGTAAAGTTTTTGCAGGGCAGCCACACCCTCAGTGTTCCCTGAGGTTAGACTGACTTCATTCTGTTACTCACAAAGAATTTAACCCTTTCACTGCAGCTGAGACCAGCGTCATGTGCTCGTAGATCAGATACAGTAAAGTTATATTAATATTAAACTGTTTTAAATGAGTTAATAGAGATTA
The DNA here is from genome assembly GCF_033239565.1 of Halichoeres trimaculatus. Classification (NCBI taxonomy): domain Eukaryota; kingdom Metazoa; phylum Chordata; class Actinopteri; order Labriformes; family Labridae; genus Halichoeres; species Halichoeres trimaculatus. The sequence goes on along the minus strand of NW_027437186.1, from coordinate 25,776,912 downwards.
ATTAGTACAGTGTTTTTGTGATACAATGACAGGAAGTCAAACATTTCACAATAAAACCAGTGAAACAGCTGAGGATAAAAACAGGTTTTGAATAGTTTTAATATAAATTAACTTTTTTCCTCTGAATGGTGAGGTTGGCTCTTACACAGAAAAAGATCTTAACATGAGTATGTAAAAATGTTAGTATCATGTGTGTGTGTGTGTGTGTGTGTGTGTGTGTGTGTGTGTGTGTGTGTGTGTGTGTACATATGAAATGACTGTGTTTACATACTCATATATTTTCGTACATTATATTCTGTGTTTATATATATATATATATATATATATATATATATATATATACATGTATGATATATTTCAACAGCAATTTAAATGAAGCAATACACTGTGTGATGTATCATAATATTGTTTATTTTGGCTCCGCCCCTGCAGGATGGCCCGGCGCTCTCAGTGTTCCTCTGCGGGGGACAACCCTCTGGATCCGAACTACCTCCCTCCTCACTATAGGGAGGAGTACCGTTTGGCTGTGGACGCTCTTGTGGAGGATGACCTGGACGGGTACTATCAGTTCCTCCTGAAGGCAGATGTGGTGGACTTCTTGTCCGTGTCAGAAATAGAGTATATTCAGGGATCAGTTCGAGTCCCTCAGCTCAGAGAGCAGCCTGAACACTGTTACCTGGAGGGTGGGGATGATGGATCTTCAGACACATACTGGCCCCTCCACTCAGACCTGGACGCTCCTGGTCTGGACCTGGGCTGGCCTCAGATCCATCACTTCATTGGACCCACTGAGGTCACAACTCTGGTGAACCCTCCAGAACCCAACATGCCGAGCATCAAAGAACAAGCAAGACGGCTCATCAAGAATGCCCACCAGGTAAACTCAACTGTCTGTCTTCTTCTGTTCTTTGTGTTTCTTGTGTTTGTCCAGGTGTATTATTGTGTTCTGAAGTTTATATAACCTGTATGTGTTTATTCACAACCCCTTTTATTTATTTATAACCTTTATTTCTCTGGGGAGTGTCTCTGAGATTAAAGATCCCTTTTGAAAGAGACCTGTCCAAGTATGGCAGGAACTCAAAGTTCAAAAACCACGAGTTATGCATGTATGCAAGTTTTAGTACGTCAAAGGTGCTTCTTAGCCGGGCAGATCAGCCTGGTTAGAAGGCGCTGACAATGAGGAAGAGATAGACTGTGTCTAGGTGTCTGATTCCACAGGTGAATAAATAAATGACAGGTATGTAATGTGTTTCCCTGACATTATACATGATGCATACTTAGCTTAAACCTTCGTTTATCATGTCCAGAGGGTGAACAGACCATTTGTTTAGTGTTCCTCACAGCCCAGTGCTCTGAGATGTGTCCGTAATGTGTGACGTTAGTGAATCCTGGTTATATCCTACCAGTGCTTACCTACCAGCTACAACGTCACCAAGCAGAGCTAACGTAACCTCACTCTTCATTTTGTTGATAGACTCTCAGGTTTGAACAGATCACTGCAGAATAACTGCTGCATGTGGGTTGGTATGAACATTATCACAAAAGCTTAACCCATATTTTATTCCTGCACTCTATCGCTCTCCTATTTCCTCTGTCCTGTTTCTGTTTGACAGTTCCGCGCCAGTGTCCACTCCTTCTGCTCTTCTGTCCTTTTTCTGTTTGACAGTTCAGCTCCAGTGTCCACCATCACTGTTAAATTTATCACAGAAATCCTTTTCAAGCAGAGAAAAATAACAGATCTTACTTCTCTCTTCTACACTTTGCCAGCCAGTGTGGTGTTGTCATCAAGACTTTGCTGTTAATGGATTGGTCAGGTTGTCCACAGATTTCAAGAAATATCATTTAGAAATGAGACATATTGGTACTGATAATCTCATTTTAATTGTGGATTATGAACAGGAAAATATTTAAATGTTGGTTTACTTCAAGATCCCTCAGAAAGTCTTCACAGGGCCCACAAACTGATTTCAGAGTTCAAGCCTCAGGTTGACATTTTCTACAAATGGCTGAAAGATGTTTACTTTATACTGTTGTTTTTTCATTCATCTTAGGTGGTTGCCATAGCTATGGACATGTTCACTGATGTTGACATATTTGCGGATATTGTTGGAGCTGCAATGAGGAATGTGGCTGTGTACATTCTATTGGACAAAGAGAATGTCCATCACTTCATTAACATGGTGTCCAACTGTAGAGTCGACCTGCAGAGCCTCCAGGTGAGCTAACAATGGTTCCTCCTTATCATAAACATTACAGTCTCAGCTATTGTAACATTGATTCACAGTAATACGAGTTTATGTTTCCAGTTTCTGCGTGTGAGGACTGTCTCTGGAATTACATATCACTGCCGCTCGGGAAAATCCTTCAAAGGCCAGATGATGGATCGCTTCCTGCTGACTGACTGCAGGGCAGTGCTGAGTGGAAACTACAGGTGGTCTGATCTGTGTGACTTCATGTTCTTACAGGTGCATTTAGTTTGTTTGAGACCTTTGAATTGACTTCTTGTCTTTTTACAGCTTCATGTGGTCATTTGAGAAACTCCATCGCTGTATGGCTCACCTGTTCTTGGGACAACTGGTCTCTACCTTTGATGAAGAGTTTCGTATTCTGTTTGCTCAGTCTGAGCCGTTGACGATTGAAAACACGCTTCCTCCAGTGGAGGACTTCAACCCCCTACAAAAGAGGAGATACTCAAGTGAAAGACCGCTGATCTACAGAGAGCCTCGCAAGTTTCTCTCCCTGGACACACCTCATCCAGATGAGTGGGTGAGACATTCCCAGGATGACCGTACAGATCTGGATTGGAGAATGGCGCCTCTGAAGAGACCAGAAGTTCTGTATGGCCCAGCAGATGTGTACAGCAGATTTCCATCTCAGCAGTCACGCCTGGATCCATCTTTTGATCAGGGCCCCTCCAGGATGCAGATGATGGAAAATCCTTCCTTTAAACGTCACAGTTACGCTGAAGGTGGTCATGGTCGGTTCTCATATCCATTCATGCAGCGACAGGGGATGCAGGAGTCTGAGAACCAGGGGCGTCAGTTTCACAGGGGGCAGCAGCCATATCCAGGACCAGGAAGAGATGCAGATTATAGCCAGGACAGATTCTGGAGCCATGACTTTGGTGCATCAGATCAGTACTCTGAACCTGGTTTACCTCCAGAGCTAGAACCTCATGATAACTTTGACCCAGTCCTAAACTATTTATCATCTACCAGAAACACAAACTTTGACCAAGGTTCAGAGAAAACGCCGCCTGCAGCAGATTTACTATTCAGTTCATCACAGCCCAGAAGACTGAGCGTAGGCCAGCCCTATGTCTGCCAAACATCCCCCACACCTTCAAATCCAAGTGATCAGAAACATTTTTTCTCAGAGACCAATCCCAACCGTAAGGATCCTTCTGTGAAACGAGGGCTGAGAAACTGGAGGATTAGTTCTTTCCTCAGTGCATATGATAATCCAGAAGATGAAGGGTTACCTTCAACACCACCTAATGCACCGGAACCTTTTGACGATCCCTCCGATCCCATCCATCAAACAGCACCAGGCCCAGATTTATCAGTTGCTAAAATCCCTAATGTCAGGGAGTTTAAGATCCCTGCCCTTCCCAGGGCTAGCCAGATGCCAAGTTATGCCAAAACTACAGCCAGAGAGCAGCCAAAAAAACCTGCTGAAATACCTACTCCAGAATCCAGATCTACACCAACACCCTCAGAATCATCATCTACGACTGAAGGGGAAAAGATGGAGGAGGTGGAGTCAAAGGAACCCAAAACCATCCAAAGGGAGGAATCGTTCCGCAGGAAGTACAATGCAGCGGTTCAGAGGACTTCCAGGTTAAGGTCATCTCTTATCTTTAGTTCTCTGGACCAGCAGCACCCTGCCCAAGATAGTAAAACTGCTCCAAGTCCACAAGAAGAAGAAGGGGAAAAGAGCGAGTCCGAGCATAAGAAGCCACCTTATGTGTCTCAGGTTTTTGGTCAAAGGCGGTTGACTCCCAGAGAGCCTTTTGAATGGAGTCGTTATGTTAAGTCCTCTTTAGGAACAGACTCACCAAAAGCAGACTCCGAGAAGGATGAGCAATCAGAGGACATCTCTGACATCAAAGGGTCAACAAAACCACCACCTGTGGAGCAGTTGAACACCTCTGCATCACAGCCCCAATCTAGTTGTCCAGAGGTCATAATTGATCCACCAGTACCACTAGGTCCGCCAGTTTCACTGGTACCACCAGGACCACAGCACAAACCTTTACCCTCTGCACCAGTTCATGTAGATATGAGCGACCCTGACATGAGGCTAATGTTTTTCAAAGAGCTAGCAGCAAAACGGAAAGCGCAGAAGGCTGCAGAGGCTGCAGAAGCTGAAAAGAACAAAGACAAGGTTTCTGTGAAACCAGCAGCTGAGGACACAAACCGTGAGACTGTGAAAGAAAAGGGAGACTTCCCGAAGGACACCTCAGACACCACAACTGATCCTTCAACACCCTACCATTTCTCTGACAATAAACCTGCTGCAGAGGATGCTGGGAAAACCCAATCAACAGAATCACCAAAGTCAGTCGGTCAAGGTTCAGATCTTCAAGTTCAGCCTAACCTGGAGGACAGCTCTGAAAAACCTGCTCTGAACTCCAAAGACACTGAAACCAGAGCTTCAAATGACTCATCTAATAAGTTAAAGAGCAGCCAGTCAGTAGCACCAATGCATGTATCTGCAGAAACACCTGTGCCTGAAGCACCTGAGCCTGAAGCACCTGAGAAACCAGAGCTGTCAAGTCCTCCTGAGAGTCAGAAAAGTCCCAGTCATCCATCTACTCCAACCAGTGCTGCCCCTGTTAAAGGCCCTGCTGTTGCACACAGTACTGATGACTCTGAAAGTTTCTATCCGGATTCTCCCTGTCAGGATCCCCACCCACCCAGTCTTTCAGTGGGGACCCTGTCATCCTCTGAACAGTATGCTAGACCAGTCCAAAGCTGTTCTGGTCTCATTCCTATTGATTCCGGTTCTTTGAACCGTCCCAGTCATTCACCGTCAACACCTACTCCACTTCTCTTTCCAGCTCAGACCATGTCTGCAGATCTTCCCTCAGAGGACTCAAGCTCTTTATTCATGAGTGGATCCTCAGACCATGCTCAATCCGAGAAGGGAAACTTACCCATCAGCCAGTCACAGTCTGAGTCTACCCCGCATCCTGTTTCCCCATTAACATTGTCAGACACAGCTCCAGCTGTTTCCTCCACTGTTCAGTCTGACGTTTGTCCTGAGTCAGACACTTCCTCTCTACAGTCCCCTAAAGAAGCTGAAACTGAAGCCTCTCCTAGCATCGGCCTTCCTTTGTTGGATTCTTGTTTACCTCATGAACCTGACCCAAAGAGTCAACCTGTTCAAACAGAGACAATGCATCTGTCCAGCACCACAGAAGCTCCTCAGACTGATCCAGACTTAACTCCTAAAACCTCCCTGCCACAAACAGCTGAATCTACTGATTTCTCAATAGAAACAACCCCAGCGTCTGACCTCCAGCTTACACGTCCTGGTGACACAGGACCAGGATCTCATCCTGAGACTCCGTCTGTTTCAACCTCTGAAGCCGAACAAACAGGAAGCCCATCAGATTACTTCTGTCCTGACAACTCGCCGACAGCAGATCCAAACCAAGCTCCCACCCTGATAGAAACTCTGAAACTGACTGAGCCTGAAACAGACCCATCTGTACCTGATGAAAACACTCATATGGACTCTCAAAGTGAAGTCAGCACAGAGTCTGGACTCCCTGATCCCTTGGAGAAGGAACTTGAAGGTAAAGAGGTCACAGATCAAAGCACCATTGATGTTTGTAGTGAGAAAACATGTGAACGTCTAGAGATGGGATCAGATGGAGCTGTTCCTCCATCCCTTCAGTCCAGGAAATCGTCTCAGTCACGATACCTCTCATCTACAGCCAACGTGCTCTCGAGCAGTAATCTGAGAGATGACACCAAGCTGCTTCTGGAGCAAATTTCCGCCAACAACCAAAACAGGAACGAGGTGGCCAAAGAGTGCGCCTTCACAGACGATGAGAAAGAGGACGAGGCTGACAAAAACGCAAAGAAGGACAAGGAGAGAGGGATCCGACTTGGCCGAGGACCACCCAAGTCCAGCCAGGAGCGGGACAAAGTGCTAGAGAAGATCCAGAGCATGAGGAAAGAGAGGAGAGTTTACAGCAGGTTTGAGGTATGAACATATTAAATGAAAATTTCAAATGCACGCTTTGAAGAAACGTTTTGATTATGGATTAAAATGTGTTTTTTATGGGTGTCTGTAATAAACTTCGTGTGTGGGAATTTACAGATGGCTCCTTAACCAGGACCTGAAGCTGAGGATGAAGAGAGCACCGTCAGTATGATGACATAAAACTCTCCCTGATTATTATATAAATATGATATACATATATATTTACCCTGTGTTTGATGTGAAGCGATTTAAACCTAACGTCCCAGCAACCTGTACTGGTTTCACTGTGAGAGAAAAACATATTTACTGACTGCAGAGGGAGTGTGCAATGTTTGAATCTTTACATGAATAAACCATTGAGTATCTGATGCACAGCTTTATATTTTACTATTTCACAAACAAGATGTTTGATTTTATTATTTTAGTTTGTGAAATATGAACTTATTCAGACTGTTTTTCTGCTGTAAATAAACAACAATATTCTTTATTTTAACAAAATATAAAATTAAAAACAATCTGATGAAAGTCTTTGAAATGCCGTGTTATTTTGTCTAATTTACAGTGATCCAGTTAAAGTCACTGAGGTCAAAGGTCATGGCACCCAAACAACATAAATCCCTAACTGTATTAATTGCTGTATAAAGACTGTCAGAGACACTTGCCACCTTTCAATAAGTGAAGTTTATTTTCACAACACCATTCAAAACCAGGCTCCACAACATGCTTTACTACTAAAACAAACAAAGGTGTAAAAGAGAACGTATACAAACAGACTGGTCGGAACGCGTAGCTTTTTCACTGCTTCTTTGAAACGTCAAACACCACTGAGACAATCTCTCTCCTCCAGGTCCCAGTCAGGACTGGAGCAGCTAAAGAGTCCAACCCTGACCCAAGTGTTCATACATTTCCATTCACCTTCAATCTACACACATTAACAGCTTTCCTTTGATTGATGGGCTTATCAATTGGGGCTCATACACATGTTTTTATCTGATTATTTTCCCCAACATTGGTTTATTTAATTAAATAATTTTTCTTATGTAACTCAGTACATCTGTATAAAAAGATATTTTGATCTCTGTACGGAAACTCACAGCTGGTCACGTGCTGCAGTGTGTTGGTTATGAAAGAGTAAATGTGGTGCGTCATTACAAACAGTTGGCCTCTTGTCTGAACACTGCTGTAAGAGTCTGTTAATCCTGTTCTGCATTCACTAATCTCTGAAGGTCCTGCAGCGCCCGAAACCTCAGTCCTGCAAGAAAACTTTGAGACCAAGTTTACTGAATCTCTGCAGACAAGAATCCAGCTTACATTTAAGTGATTTGAGTCCAACATCTGGAGTGTTAGGTTGGAATTAACAGTAGTTAAGGTTAACATCATTTAAAAATTAACAGAAGTTAAAAATGATGTTAACCCTGAGGAAAGTGTTTCATGTCTCAGTGTTTGGCTGGTACGCCTTTGTGGTGAAGAGTTTAGCAGCCAAGGATGGAGAGGAGTTACCCCCCGGAATCTTCGTTTATGGAGGACCCTGGAAGTACCTCACTTTTTTAAACCTGGTAGGGATGTTACCTAATAATCTGAGCAGATCAGATTATCCAGTATTAGTAGTACTGATCATGCAATTCTAGAAAAATGGAATGATGAACTATCAAAATGTGTACATTTCTAGTCTGAACAAGATTGAGGGTGCCTGGGATAAAATATGTTGGCATGGGGCTAATGCTTATTATCATAAATATCATGTAAATGGGTAAGACTCCAGTGAGACAGAAATAGATGCAGTTCTCCGCTTTCCTGATGAAAGAAAAAGCTGAGGCAGTTTCTTCTATCAGACTTAGATTATATTAATGTGGTTATAACATGTGCTGCAGTTTAGACTATGAAGCTATGAACTCCATCTGTCACATGGACACTTCTGCTTACTTAAGTCTCTGTGTAGTGAGGTATTGTTCTTTGTGTTAAAGAAAGTATCCCTTTCTTGGTCTTCCAGCTCTTGCAGATGTCTTTTTTTGGCCTCGCGGCTCTTAGTGACCTGCAGGAGAAATCTGACAGTTTTCTGAACAGATGTAAAGACCTCCTTTTTTCTGTTTTTGTGTTTCCTGTAGGCTCGGTGAGAAACATCTCATACTAATCTGATTAATGTCCACTTTAAACTCAGTCTGTCTCTTTACTTACTCTGTGTTTGATTTGTTCAGTTTGTTGTTCTTCTTTTCTGGACCATCTTCATCTACGACAGAGAGTTAGTTTACCCTGCTACGATTGATGCCTTCTTCCCGCCCTGGATGAACCATGCCATGGTCTGTGTGTCTATCCAGAAAAAAACATTCTTCATCAGCATATAGTATTTGATTGTTCTGTTCTGTTATTTGATATCCCATGGGTCATTTCATTTTTCCCTTTCCTCAGCACACGTTTGTTCTGCCCGTTTTACTTGGAGAGGTCCTGCTGCAGCCTCACACTTACCCGCAGAGGAAAAATGCCATCACAGCATTAACTGTGGTGGGTGTGGCTTATCTATCCTGGTAAGTACTCTATTTAAATACCTTATTCCATCAGGAGAATCATAAACAGACTCTCATATTTATATGGTAAATATAAAAAGATCCTGACATTAAAAAAACTACATCATAATTGTAGACTGTAACATCTCAGAGAACTGAAGTACATATCAAATAAATGATATAATAATAATAATAATAATAATAATAATAATAATAATAATAATAATAATAATTTACCGTTTTATTATCAACATCATTATTGTAATTATATTATTACCCATTAAACGCTCCATTCAAATTAGTTTAGAAGGAAACATTGAAATTTTTAGAGTATGAGGATAAGTAGTAATAATTATCTAACAGAAAATTAATTTGTCGTGTTTAGGGTGTTGGTGGGATAAAAACTCTTACAGCAGACAGAGTTAGATGATGGTCTAACTGATACTGATTCTCTTCCTGAACTTGCTCTGCAGGATTGTCTGGGTCTACCTGAGTGTGGGGATCTGGGTTTACCCCCTCCTCGGACATTTTAGTTCAGCTGGTCTGCTTTTCTTCTTCTTCTTCAACATGTCTGTGGTGACATCACTCTACGTGCTCGGAAACAAAATAAACACCATTCTATGGAGTAAGAGAAGCTCAGGCTGCCTCTGAGGGACATGTCCATTCTCTCTCTATTTTCTTAATTTAAGTGCTGTGCTGAATGTGTTTTTCTATGTTTCTATGCTCCAGGTGAAATCAATCGGAGTCAGAGCCCACCTGTAAAGCCTGGACAGCTGGGGCACAAGAGGCAGGAGGCAACAAACTCAGCATAGAAAAAGCATGGCTGGGAAAGGAAAACCAGCAGAGTCCTTTTCTTTAAATTAAGGTTTAATTTGAATCACTATTAAAGGTCATCACGGCCATGTAAATATCATGTCAAGGGGTCTCCCGGACTAATGAAACAGGTTAATTAAACATCAGACACTGAAATAATAATGATAAGAAAACAGCTTTATCTTTTTCATTTTTTGTAATCAAATAAAAATGTTTTCAATAAACAACATTCAACAGCATAAAATATCACACCTGTATCCAGAAGCATTGATGTGACCTTTGACCCCATTAAAGAGCTTTTTCAGTAATCCAGTTTCATCTTTTATGGTGTGGGAAGCTGAACACAGACGGTTATGTAAGCATAACTGTCATTGTTGGTTTATCTTTCCATCATGAGCTCATGATCAAGCAGATTAAACCCTTAAGGGGATCATCCTCCTCGCAGGTCTCTGAACTCTTTCAAGTGTTGGAGATAATTTGGATCAGCGTCCACCAAACCAACTGAGAGGATTCGAGCCAACAAATGAACATCTTCTTCACTGAGATCCCTCTGAAGAAAAAGAGGCTGTTATCAACCTTGTCTTAAACTTTTTTTTTTTAATATCATGACCACAGGAACAATGCTATTGTTATACTTTTAACTACATAATAAAAAGTCAATGAATTTAGTATATGATTTACATGAGATATTAATGGTTATATGAAGATCAGTGAACTTTAAATGTTACTCACTCTCTTGTTAGCTGATGACTCTGGGAGCTGTGATCTTTGAGACTGATTCACCTTGTGGGAGATTATTTTAAATAATCACACTTTATTCCTCCAGCACAAATTTGATTTAAGATGTATGGTGGATTTAGGGAAAATCTTTTCATTCTCACCTCTTTGAGTCCTTTGGAGAGGAACATGATAATAAAGAGGAGGCCGACGATGATCTGAAGGTTCAGAAAAAAACAAAACATATTCACCATCACAGTTTGAAGAAACCATTTAAACACACTTAAACAATTTATACTCACCCCCAACAGGTACAACATGGGATTGTGTGTGTGTGAGAGAGAGAGTATATGTGTTAGTCCTCTCTGTTCTGATTTAGAGTTTGCTCCGACAGTTTCAGCACGTTAAGACAAAAAAGGCAAGAACAGGAAGAACAAGAAATACAAGATTAAACACAACGTCACCAGGACCGTCACCACACACACACACACACACACACACACACACACACACACACACACACACACACACACACACACACACACACAACTTTTTTTTTTACAAAAAACAACCATTTGAGTAATGATCAAAGTATATTATTGTTTTCAACTGTTCTCAACATTATTGGTTTATTTTCTGATGATGATTTTGATGCATTCCCCGTAGAACATGAAAACATGAAATAGTTTATTTTCTGATGTAATACATTTTTTTTTCATTCCTATTAGAACATAAGTCAGTTTATTTTCTCTTCAAGTAAATTTGTTTCATGGTCGTTTTGTCATTCTGTTAGAACACAAGTTTAATTTCTGATTTGACCAATTTCTAACATTCTGTTGTAACATGAAATTGTTATCTGATAGTTTTGAAGTAAGTGTCTGAAGCGCATGCGTGATCTAGAACGTTGTCGATGCTTCGTGACGTTTCTTTAGCTTCATGGATTTGTAACCACAGAAGAACTTCTGGTCACACGGGGTTGCCTTCAAATTAACGATATTTATGTTCACAGTGAAGCGGTAAATAGATTAATTGACCATTAAAATAACAAAAATGTAAGATTTTAATACTTCACTCTACGAGGGAATAAACGAAGGACACATAACTTCCCCGTCCTAATGGCTTACTACCATGATTTTGTAGTCTGGACTTTACTTTGAAAGGACAGAGCGGATGTTCAAAGTGTAATGGTCCTAACTTTATCGGCTCTCGCAGCAGTTGTTGACTTCGTGGGGGCCTGACTGCTCTGCAAACTGCTGCGTTTACTAAAGATATGATAGAATGAGCCGGTTTGTTCCGTTATAAAGGTTGGAGGAAATTTCCAAACTCCGAGACGGTCTGGGTAAGATCCATTTTAATCGCTTAAGAGCTACGACCTGTTTGCAAAGTTGAGAAAATAACTGTGCACTAACGTTAACAGTTTGAACTCTCAGCCTCTCCATCTTTCATTGAAATTACAGTTAGGAGAATAATGATACTGATGGTGATCTGTCTTAACAACACAGCCTGTATATCAACCTTAGGATGCCGACATTAGCCTGCAGATGTTAGCTTATAAATAAATCTTAAAGGTAATCTTCAGCATTTCTGCTAGCAATAATCTAGGTGAGAGATACTGTACAGTTAGCAAACTTCATTGTGTGATATAATTTGAAGGGGTATTTACTCACCGACAGGGATCAAACACAGGTCAGTACTCATTATGTAGCTAATTACCGAGATACCAACTTAATGAACAGCCAAGTTCGCTTTTAGAATAGATCTACAGATATTTTCACTCATTCGGGATAAAGTCTAAACGTTACCCTATTTTACTGCATTAAATCACGTTAATCAAAAAATTATCATTCAGGGTAAAGCCTGGACATTATCCTGTTGTATGGTACTAAATTACATTACAATGAGCATTATTAAAATAAAGTCTGAATACTATTCATGATGTAGTGTAAGATAATCGTTTGTTTTTGGTTCATTTTTCCCGTTTCGTAGTTGTGTGATGAAGTCATACAATAAAATATTATCTCTTATCCACTCCTGCTCCATCTGTTGGTCAAACCTGTTCTGTTCTTCTTATCACCTCTCCTCTTTATAAATTTCCACCCATCCCTCAAGCTGATCTGTCTGAAATCATCACTTCCATGAAATCCTCTACCTGCTTTTCAGACCCCATCCCATCCTTCCTCCTCCCCATCAGTGACACACTGCCTCCCCAACATCTCCCCATTTAGCACTAGATTTTTAAAGTCCCCTCTTAGCTCATCCACTGTCCTCCCATCTCTCAAACTGGCTGCCATTAACCCTTAAAAAACAAACAAACAAAAGAAAAACTGGACTTTTCCATATCAAAGCTGTGTTTCTTTTCTAAGACCCTTGAACATGCATTTGCCAGCCAAATCAAGACTCATTTCACTAACAACACCCTCTATGATTAGTTTCAATTTGGATTCCATATTCACCACAGCACCAAAACTCCCCTCCTCAAAGTCACAGATAACTGCCACCTCTCTTCTGATTCTGGCCTACTCTCCATCCTCATCCTCCTGGATCGCACTGCCACCTTTGACACAATCAACCATTCCAACCTGCTTTCCCACCTAAGAAGTCACGTCATGGATGATGCCCTCACTTGGCTGACATCATATCTCACAGACCAGAAACAGTTTGTTGAAACTGCCCCCTGGTCCCAAGGAGTCCCTCAGGGTTTGGTGGTCCTCTCCTCTTCATTCTCTACCTCCTCCCCCTCGGTCAGATCATCGATCGCCACAGTCTCCCTTTTCACTGTTACGGAGAAGACATCCAACCATACATATCCACTGAATCCATCACCCCGCAGACCCATTCTGCCCTCTCAAACTGTCTCTCTGATATGAGCTCCTGGATGCAAACCAATTTTCTGAAACTTAACTGCTCCAAACCTGACATTCTTTTTATAGCTCCCAATTCCCTCACTGCAGCCAAAGACTTATGCCTCCCCTTTGAAAATAAACTCACCTTCTCTAATTACATTGAAGTAATCACAGAAAAAGCTCTGCGCCATCTCAAGAACATTGCCTGCCTTCACCCCTCTGAAGTTGAAACCCTCAGACATGCCTTCATCACATCACACTTGACTACTGTAACAGCATCCTGTATGGCACCAACCTCATAGACTTCAGCACATGCAAAACTCTGCCGCCAGCCTCCACACCCAAACCCATCAATTCAAAATCCTCCTACTCACCCATAAAGCACTCAATAACCAGGCAGCCTCTTACCTCCAGGATTTGCTCCATCGCTGCACCCCTTCCTGTTCCCCCTACTTCTCAGGTGCAAATCTCCTGGCTGTCCCTAAAGCCAAGCACTGAACCTGGGGGGATGGAGTCTTCTCTGTTGCTGACCCCAGACCTTACTGCCTTCAAGACTCAATTAAAAACTGGATCCTGAGGGAAATTCAATTATGAAGGTGTGATTGTGATACCTGATCTTTTGTCTTCACAGAAGGGTTAGCCGTGGTTTGTTAGCAGCGGGCTAACATGTTGTGCTGGGGGAATGCTTCGTATGGTCAGCTGGGTCTGGGAGGGATCGATGAAGAGATCGTGGTTGAACCTCGCAGGTGTGAATTCTTCGATGGAAAGTGTGTGCGTGATGTCGGCTGTGGTCACAGACACACAGTCTTCCTGCTGGAGGATGGGACAGTTTACACCTGTGGCTGCAATGATCTGGGACAGCTAGGGCATGACAAATCAAGGAAGAAACCAGGTGAGTCATTTTTGTCATTTATGAGTTATTATTGACCTTCATTGTTAACAATGACGTACTGAGCAAGTCACTGCTCTACAGCTCTCTTAATCATCTTAGTCATATAAAGGTGTACCTTTGTGTTCCTCAGAGCAGGTGGTGGCTCTGGATGCCCAGATCATCATGGCTGTGGCATGTGGTCAATCTCACACCCTTGCTATGAATGATAAAGGTCAGGTGTTCTCGTGGGGTTTTGGCTCAGATGGACAACTCGGCCTCAATAACTTTGATGAATGTGTTCGTGTGCCTCGGTGAGTCTGATAGCAGTCACGATTAAATGTTGGTTAATCTTATTACTAGTTAATATATGAAGCGTTCTTGTCTCTCTTTGAAAATCCAGAAATATTAAGACTCTGTCAGACATTCAGGTCGCTCAGGTAGCCTGCGGGTACTGGCACTCCCTCGCTCTTTCCAGAGGTATGGATGCTTCTTAATATCGACACATTATTGATATCATTAAATAATCACTGAAATGAGCTGCTGTGTTAATACCTTTATATTATTGATACATTCATCACTTTATGTATATATTGCTAATTTTATTAAAACTTCAAAAGTATTTGTACATGATGGTATGAATGCAGTGTGTCATCTGTCTCTCTGCAGGGGGTCAGGTGTTCTCATGGGGACAGAATCGGTTTGGCCAGCTCGGTTTGGGAATAAATGGCCAGAGTATCTGCTCTCCACAGATCATTCAGTCTCTGCATGGTGTTCCTTTTGCTCAGTTATCAGCAGGGGGCGCTCACAGCTTTGCCCTCACACTGTCAGGGGCAGTGTTCGGTTGGGGGCGTAACAAGTTTGGACAGCTGGGACTCAATGATAGAAACGGTTAGTTTAAACACGCATCTGTGGGTGCTGAAAATAAGCTCAGACTAAACATCATGCTTATTCACTTATTTACATTATTATTTAATCACCTCCAATTTAGATAAACAATATTGAATCTAGGATTTAAACCTGGACTATAAGATGTTACTTATGTCTTATAGATCGCTGTTTTCCAACTCTGCTGAAATCGCTCAGGTCTCAGAGAGTGATTTTTATCTCCTGCGGAGAGGATCACACAGCTGCACTCACTAAGGTGGATTTTATAATGTTTTTAATTTAATTACTTTAAATTATATATTTATCAGAGCTATTTTTTGGCTTCATCTTTAACATCATGTGTGAAATAATGTCAACCATTTTTACAGTTTCCTCTTTTTTTTTCTTTTAACCTGAATGAGATCATGACGTCCTATGTCACACCAACATGTTCACATGTATTAGCTTGTGATGCTGGTTCACAGGAAGGAGGTGTGTTTACCTTTGGGGCTGGAGGATACGGACAGCTGGGACACAACTCAACCAACCATGAGATCAACCCCAGGAAGGTGTTCGAGCTCATGGGAAATGTTGTCACACAGATATCATGTGGAAGGTAAAAATTGATATCTTATCTGAAAAGTTGTTCTGTGATCAATCTGTTTGGGGCTCTTCTGTCAAAACTCACAGAAGGACAACAACAAGGTCTAAAAGAGGAAGCAAAGGGGGAGCTCACCAGCAGCTTGCCTCTACAGGTGTGGTTTGAAAGTATTTACAAAACTTAAAAAAGGTGAGAATGCTATTCACAGCATTTACAAAAAGGTAACCAACAAGAGGAGTTTTACAATGACTCAAAAGCATGATAAAACTTCGAAAACCTTCACCAGGTAAGCAGAATGTAGGCTGTGACAGCTTTTTTACTTCATTTAAACTCTTCATTGGTTATTTTCTGTGTGAAATTTGTGTTTTGCATTTTGTACTATTTCACCTCCTCTGGTTACTTTGTATTTCATTTCTATCTTGTTTTATGCTCTTTCTGTGAATTTAAAGGCAGCACACGTTGGCTTTTACGCCGTCTTCAGGAAAGATGGATTCTTTTGGACTTGGAGGGAACGGGCAACTTGGCACCCGATCCACCTGTAACAGAAAAAGTCCTGCCCTTGTCAAAGGGCCCTGGGTGTCCTCACCTGCATCCACTGACTCAGGTGAGTCTGTTAATTTTACACAGGTGTTTTTATTCATTGTTGCTGCTTGGACTTGCTTGTATTTTCTTTCTGTGATTTTTTAAAATTTTATTTTATGTTTTTCCTTTCAGACACAGAGCCATTTTGCTGTGTGAAGAGAATTTATGCAGGTGGAGACCAAAGCTTCGCTCACTATCGCACTGAAAAAGTAAAATATTGTGAAATCCTTCTTTCTGTTTTTGATTTCTGAAACTCTCTGTGATTTTAATTTTTTGGCAAGAAGTGAAACTTCAAACCTTAGAAAACTTTCACAACTCTTTTATGATATATATTGAGATATATATAAACATTCAATAAATGTCATATCTGCAGAGTTTTGACAAGGTCGCAGTCTCAGATGCAGACAGGAAACTCTGCTGTCTGAATGAAGAAATGATTCAGAGGTGGTTGGAACATTCACCAGGACGACTCCCGTCAGAAGTGTCCAAGTAAACCCATTACATTCATGTTCACATATTTTTTTTAAATTTTGTTTGATGGTTTATGAGAAGATTCTTTGTTTTATAATCATTTTTATTTTTTCTTCAGTGAAATCGACCTTGTGTTCTCATCAGCGAGCTGCCTGAATGGATCCTTTCTATCAGTCAGGTGATCACACATGGATGTTCATTTGTTTTTTTTACATTTACTTCAAATGATCTTTGTTTAATTCGTAATGACCTCAGATAAACAGACCAATTCAACTTAGAACTTTCTTAACTTTTCATTAATAGGTGAATGGATCACTGTGTTTACCATTTCAATGTGATGTTCTTTGAATATTTGATCTTTTTTTGATATTTACCATGGACTGAATAACTTCAGTTTGTTTGGGTAGAGTTATTAAAATATTTCTTTCATTCACAGTAATCCAGATCACTTCAGTACGAGCACTAAGTGCTCTGGTGTTGACATGAATGTCACTCGCCTCCTGTTTCACAAGTTGATCACACCTGATCATCCAGAGATCAATCAGCAGGTCAGAGGTCAAACATTAACCATTTCTTTTCTGAATCTTTTTAACTATTTTCTTTTTTTTAACCGTTTCACTACAACCATCAAAGAAGAAACTTGACAACTAACAATTTGTTTGTTCTGTGTAATTACAGACAACAAAATTTAATTCATGTTGTTTTGCTTTTTTTAATCACCAATTTCCAAAAAGCAGCCTGCGTTTTGTTCCTGCTTTTTATTTTCATTAAAAACAGTTCACATTTGAAATCTCTAGAACAGTCTTGTTTAAAATTATTTGTTTTTCATTTTTAACCCATCTTTTGTATTTTATGCTTCTCAACCTCAGTCTTATCTTGTAAAGGTCTCTCCCTCCCTCTGTAACCCTATGATGTGTTGGTCAGATTGCTGCCAGTCTGGAGAAGAACCTGATCCCCAGGTTAAGCTCTTCTCCTCCAGATGTCGAAGCTTTGAGAGTCTTCGTAACGCTGCCTGAGTGTCCTCTCTTCAGAGACAGGAACAACTACGTCACCATCACCATTCCATTTGCCAGATCAGTGATCAGTCTGAAACAGCCCCCTCTGAAGGTGCTCGGTACGATGTTGGATTTACTTTTCTGCTGTTTGTCATAAGTCAGTTTATTCTCCCTGCAAGTCTCACTCTCTGTCTCCAATCTCAGAAAACTGGTGGTCCAGGTTCGAGCCTCCGGTCTTCCAGCACCTGGTCGAGTTGTATAAGGAGGTGGTGGTTTATCTGCTGCAGATGCACAAAGTTGGGATTCCTTCAGCGGAGCAGAGAATCTTCACCTGTTTCCTCGACACATCGCTACGCCTGCTGGAGATCCTGCACACCGTAAGAAAAGAGAAAACATACATAGATATACTTGAGTCACAAGACACCTGTAGGAAACACTTTTTATATGTTTTGCAGGTGAGTGAGCGGGCTGGTCACATCATTCAGTATGATAAATTCTACATCCATGAGCTGGATGAGCTGATCGACATCAGGAACGACTACGCAAGCTGGGTCCAGAGGCAGATGTTTCCTATGGTGTGTCTGTTACTTCACTCATTTGCTTGTTTGTGTTGAATTTTAAACAAAGACCACTCCATTGATCTTGTTCTCTGGATCCATTATCTCTGTCCGTGTCCCAGGGTCAGGATGGCGTGTTCACTCTGTGCAGGTTTCCATTCATATTTGATGCTCAGGCAAAGACAACACTGCTGCAGACTGATGCTGTGATCCAGATGCAGGTAACCAAACACCGTTAATGGTAACGTCACATGAGCATTTGCAACTTCTTTGTCAATGACACATGACCATAAGAATCTGTGTTTATAACCAGGTAAATGAGTTTGAAATGTGTTTTAATGAATTGAAATTAAGCAAGTGGTAAAATTATCAGGTAATTTTGTTTGGTAATGAATTATGATATTTAATCCTGCTGTGCTGTTGTGTCATTATGCTGATTTATGCACTTAATGTGATGCTTCTTTGTGTAGATGGCAGTGGATCAGGCTCAGATGCAGAACTTTAGCTCCATGTTTATGCCAGCGGTGGAGTCAGTGAATCCCTGTCTAATCCTGATTGTCCGGAGGGAAAATATCGTAGGAGACACCATGGAAGTCCTTAGGAAATCTAAGAATGTGGACTACAAGAAACCACTAAAGGTACATTGCAGCTTGAATTTGTATTTTTTTTTTCAAAATATTGATCGTTTTAAAGAAATGTTTAAACATGCAAAACTTCTTTGAGTTCAGTCAAGAGTAAACCATGTACTGGTGATCAGGCCTATGCAGAATGGTATTAGGGAACAGCTGATAAACAGTAGATTAACACCTGGTGAACATCTGTTGGTTATCTGATAAACAGATGATTAACAACTGGTAAAAGCCTGATAAACAGATGGTAAACAGCCTCCCTGTTGGTTTACTCTTGAAGCTTTGCCTTGCAAATGAAGAGTGGTTGACTGATCAATGATGTCATCCTGACAGGTGATATTTGTGGGGGAGGAGGCGGTGGATGCAGGTGGTGTGAGGAAGGAGTTCTTCCTGTTGATCATGAAGGAGCTACTGGATCCTAAATATGGGATGTTTCGTTACCATGACGACTCAAGGCTCATCTGGTTTTCAAACAAGGTGATAAGCAGACCTGTAAAGCTAGATCAAATGAAACTTCTCCGTATTATATTAGTAGTTATGTGGTATGTGTGGAATTGTCTTAAACAAATCTGGAAAATTTATAACAGCATTAAGGCTGTTTAATGTAGATTAACCATCTGAACATATTCTGTACTATAATAACAGATTAACACAGACTGACAGATTATCCTTCTGAACGAACCAGTAATTCTTTATTTAAAAACAAAATTAAGATGAACCCAGATAAACTCTGATTAACACAGCTTACCTTGATGTAATTAGCATATGTTTATGAACATTTCACAAAAAATGTTATCTCAGATTACAGTTGGGATTTGGATTAGATGGTGCTCTTTATTTACTTTTCTTTGTTAAACCCAACATTAAGATGAGAGGTACTTAGATTAACGTCAAACAAAGGTTAATTTCCTGTCACATTACCCTGTCCACAGACGTTTGAAGACATCGACCTGTTTAATCTGATCGGATTAATGTGTGGTCTGGCCATCTATAATCTGACAATCGTGGAGCTGAATTTCCCGTTGGCTCTTTACAAAAAGCTGCTGAAGAAGAAACCAAACTTGGACGACCTGAAGGAGTTGATGCCCGATGTGGGGAGGTCAGAGGTCACTCACCTGTCCAAGAGTGTTATATTGAATTTAAACTGAAATTACAGATTAACAGATAAGGTCAAATGAAACACAAAGTTAATTATGTACTTAATCCATCACAGTGTTGTTGCAATGAGATTAATTTGAGTCTGGTTTTACTTTCCTCAGGAGTCTGCAGCAGTTACTGGACTACACAGAGGACGACCTGGAGGAAACGTTCTGTCTGAACTTTACCGTAAGCAGCTCCCTGACCCTGATACAGTGATGGGTCAGCATTCATGAAAAAACCATTAATTTTACGTCACTATGTTGAAATATAAACTCTGTTTTCAGATCACAGAAGAAAACTACGGTGCCACAGAGGTGTTTGAACTTGTTTCAAACGGCGAGAACATCAACGTGAATAAGTCAAACAGGTATTCTAAGATTTTGTGTCTCCTCTAATAGGAACAGTTCACGGATATGCTTAATGCTGAAATATCATGTCTGCAGGCAGGATTTTGTTAACGCGTATGTTAATTACGTGTTCAACACATCGGTCGGTCCACTGTTTGAATGTTTCTACGCCGGATTTCATAAAGTGTGTGGGGGAAAGGTCCTGGAGCTTTTCCAGCCAAACGAACTACAGTCCATGGTGATCGGCAACACCAACTACGACTGGGTGGAGCTTCAGAAGGTCTGAGTTCTGAAATATGTCCCTGATGTTTGAGCTTGAATCTTGAAAAAGAGTTTTGATCTGATAAACTTCCTCTCAAAAAATTCTGAGAAATGTTAATATTTTTAATGAAACCAGGGTTTTGAGTGTGTGTTTATTGAAGTAGGTGCCTATTATAACAAGTGTACTGTTTTTGAAACTAGTGTTTATTGAAACGAGTGTCTTTCCTCAGAGCACCGAATACAAAGGAGAGTACTGGGCGGATCATCCCACCATCAAACTCTTCTGGGAAGTTTTCCATGAGCTTCCTTTAGAGAGGAAGAAGCAGTTTTTACGTAAGTGCCTCCAACACTTGGCTTTAATGTGACCTCATTTTCTGTTATTTATTATAATTTCTAATTCAGACCTTTCGTTCGATATTTATATTGACTTATCTGAGCGGCGTTTCAGTGTTTCTCACAGGAAGCGATCGGATTCCCATCCTGGGTATGAAGAGTTTGAAGCTCGTGGTCCAACCAACAGGTGGAGGGGAGCATTACTTACCAGTCGCTCACACCTGCTTCAACCTGCTTGACCTGCCAAAGTACACAAGCGCAGAAACTCTGAGAGAGAAACTGTTACAGGCGATTGATCACAATCAGGGCTTCAACCTGGCCTGAGAACTTTTATCTTCTGTTAGAAACACTCCTGAACTTCAGTCAGAGACGGATTCGGACCATGAGAAGACAACAAAGAAGAGGACACTACAAAGATGAGGAGAAGATATATGAAAGACAAGATGACGAGGAGACCACAAAGATAAAGGAGACAGTGATAAGGGGTCCAGATTAGGGTCAAAGTGATGTTGGGGTTTAGAGTCTGCAGAGGTTTGTCAGTATTTCAGATGTGATTAAAAGCAGTCCATCAGAGGAGGGGTGTGATGTGCTGTTCATTATAATGGTGGCGGTGGTGGTGGTTAGCATGAAAACAGCAGCATACACACCTGTACATGAAGTCACCTGTAGCTCTACCATTGAGACTAATGATGAGATGGTTGATCTACTCAGGTGGAAACAGTTATTACTTCATAACAAATCAGTGAACATTGAAAAAATTACAAACTTCAAGGTAATAAATAAGTAACTTAATTTATAAATTGAGTAAATATAAATAACACCTAAAAGTGTATAAACAATAAATAGACACCCAAAATCTGATTCAGATGACAGAGACTGTTTCCAGGTGTTGTGTGTTTCTAGAGCATGCAGGTGATTTTCATGTTTTTTTTTTTTTTTTACAGTTTTCATCCTGCAAACACATTCAGACTGTTTCTACTTCTGTGTGTTTAAACTGAGAGCTTCAGGATGCATTTCATATCCTCAGCTGTTAGCCTTAACTACAGATAAAGACGAAAACACAGAAATGCTGCTGAAATAAAGTGGTGAAGAAGACAAACAAGCTGTCCCGTGTCTAAAACCATCAGTTAATACCAGCAATGACGAGCATACTGGTTAGTGTTGATGAAACTAACCAGTGTTAGTCATTTTTAAGGCCATTAATTATACTGATTAGTGTTAGCAGTCAGTTGTTATTAATCCCTGCATTTGGGATTTAAAGTTATTTTATCTTTGAGAAAAGATCAGTGAGTTCTATTTTTTGAAATAACTGAAATAAAATTGTAGTTTTTACTGAATTGTTCTCTGTTATAAAGTTAAAATGATAACAAAAAATTCAGGGTGAAGGTCAGGAAAATCCTTTAATGATAAACACATTCAATGACTGACAGTTTCTGATCAGTAGAGGGCAGTATAAGCAGTCTGCGAATACAATCTTTGTACGTTCAGGGTGTGTGTCTCAGTGTGGCAACTCGTGATGGACCAGCTTATAGTGCGAGCCGCAGGATGGACAACGCTGGGCGTCTCCTTCGTGGAGCCAGAACCAGACAATCGCTGTGTTGTCTTCCTCACCTATGCACAGATTATCAAGATTACCAGCTGTGAGATGTTTTTCAATGATTGATCTATCAGGTGTGATACAGGTGTTTGTCAAAACTTGACTCACAAAGACAGCCAACTAAACGCTTGTTCCCAATACATGGCACAATGTGAGGGTCCTCTCTTGTTCCTGCATACTCCTTTGGTTTCAGCATGCTGTACGGGTCCTGATGAGGGACATTTTAATCACTGTTAACATCACTAACCTGAAACACAAAGTTAAGGATGTACTTAATGTTAATAAAACATCTACCATCATGTACTACATATTTAACGTGAACCTTTATGATAAAAAAACATTTACCTAAATCTGTATAATGTAAAAAAGGCAAAAATGTCAAAGTGAAACATAATAAAAACATGACATAAAAATAATATCATAATTTACTGATAACCAAGTGAATTCTAATTTAGAAAACGTGAAATTTTAACAAATTATATCAAACTTTTAGCATTATAATAAAATAAGTCATTGTGATAATATAAAGTTTAATGTTTGTCGGTTTACCTTCCCCTTTTTCAGAGCCTGCAGAGCTCGGCGCTCCAGCCCGGTCGCCTGCTCATCATCAGTTGGTATTCCTGAATAATGATAAAAAGGTCAAATTAATGCAAAAAAAGAAAAAAAAAAAAAAAAAAAAATTCTAGAAAACATTACAAAGACTTTAAATCTACACCGAGTCATTCATATTATTGTTGTGGTTTTTATTGTAATCATAATCAATAAACAAATCAAATCAAGTTAATGTTTGGGTTAGAGCTAGAAAGAAAATTAAGTCAATGTCAAAGTGTAGCGAAGCACACCCTACCCCTGTTTATATATATGTGCGTGTGTGCGTGTGTGTGTGTAAAAAAAGAAATGGAGAGGAAGTTGAATCAAAGTCCAGATGACCTTCACTGTCTGATTCAGTTTTTAGAATTGTATTTCAGCTGATTAAATTCAAAAACCTAGAAATATAAACTTTTACACTAAAAAATAGGACCCATCAATAAAAACTTTATTAAAAAACTATATCTAAAATAAACTTTGTACCCAGACAGCACGCAGCATGCTGACGTCATTATTCACTGCATAAACGTGTCTGATAGGGACATCGAACTGCGCCATTGACTAAAAATATCCTGTAGATCAGTCGTTCATAATGTCGTTAAATCACGATGAATGTTTGGTTCATGTGTTCACATAAGAATGATGATCTAACCTAACGGATTGGTTGACACACTCGGGTGTTTATTCTCTAACGCATGATTATTTATATTCATGTGGATTAAAAACGCACACTGACCTCCCGCTGTTGACAGAAAACGCTGCAAAGGTGGTGCGACTATATTGCTCCTCAGCTTGAAAGTTGCTGCAGTTGCTCTTGTTATTGCTGAGACTCGTAGAAGAAGCTGACGTCCCGCCATGATGTCTCCCTCTCAGGTAAAATGACCCGAAATGATCAGCTGGCCTCAAATGACCTGATACCGTTTGACTGACAGACTGGCGGACCAATCAGAGATCAGACTCAGACTGCACCGACCAATAAGACCGAAGATGATGTTGCGCGAACCAATCACAACGAGAACACCAGGAGCAGGTGGTTTTTCTTGTTTAATGTAACAAAGTGAAAGTTAAAATCAGCCAGAGAGTTTAAATTAAGTATAACTAATTTTAGGTAATTAATAATCAACATGAAAATTAAATCAACAATATATTTATCTTCAAGGATTTTGATTCGTCTTGTTTGTATATTTCTGTGGATTATTCTTTCGGTGCATTTGTGTGACAAAGATTTTTGGGGGAACGCATAGATTGGATGAATGGCCGATCATATGGATAGGGGCGAAGATACAGTGTTCATTTGAAGACACCTACCTTTTGTTTGGTGTGGCCGAGAGAGGGATGCTACAGAGTATGGTAACAGTGCCTGCGATAAGTATGGTCGGACTGATCACGTGACTGTGAATTTAGCTCATGTTTTAGATTCGTTTTCATGAAAGGGAACCTTACGTCAAGTGTCAGTGGAACTGATACTTCAAAAATAGTCATAAAGTATCAAAAGTAAAGTAAAGTAATCTAGACTCACTGCAAAAGATGGGACAATGCTGACCTCTAGTGGTGACTAATTGTACCACTGGTCTACAGCCTATGTGCATGTATTGAAAGGCAACCGTTTGGCATTGAGCTGGTAGACTACAGTAAGTAGGTTTAGATGTATTAAAGGTATAGTTTTCAGCCTAACTGTTGAAAAAAGGGTGCCAAAAGATAACTGTTGAAATAGTACAGACTGTTTTCTTTTATTTGTTTTATAAGAAATTATTTTTTGTATTTTATTGAGTCTTTTTCAAGTATTCTCTACGTAATTAAACGTACGCTATGCAATTATTTCTTAATAAACATTCGTTAAAGAGGCTGTGAAGTTTATCTGTTTAAAGTAGTAGGCTACATTGCAGCGACTTCTCTTGGCTTGGCGTTCACTGACTCTTAACAAGGTTGAGTGTTTGTTCTGAAATGAGTGGAGGTCAGATCATCCTTTTAAAATACTAATTTTCTGTGTTTAAGGCAACTTTTTAAGGAATTTACTGCAACGACCTTGTTGTTTGAAACGTGACAACAAACATTGTAAGTTTGTACTGCAGAGTAGCTGGCTAAATTTAGTGCTACTCACAGCCCGGGACCCTGAGACATATCGTGTAACCCAAGTGCTCATCTATAGAGCTTACATAACCTCACTCGACATCTTACTCATAGGCTCTCAAGTTGAACAGTTCTGCTATGTGTATTATACTTTTGTGTGGGTCCCCTTCTCATTGGCTTTAACATTTGCTTGTCATAAATTCAACTGTCTTTACATTTTTGTGTTTATTTAGTTAGTATTATCATAATTTCAGGGATCTGTGCCCCCCAATGGAAGTGACTACCCTAAATGGGGGGCAAGAAAAATCTCAAGGAGTGGTGTCTTTGGCTTGCAAAAAAGAAAAAAAGACCCGAAAGATGACTCCTGTAAGAGTTTGTGCAGCCAGGGTCCCCAAAGGCTGCATAAATACAATTTGTCTCCAAACCATAGGTAAAAAAAAAAAAAAAAAAGAAAATCTTAGTGGAAAAAAACATGTGATGTATGTAATGAAGGCATCCCTTCTCATCTGAAAAATTCCAAATTTCAACCTTAAAGAGATGTTTGAAGACTCATCTGTTCAGAGACACTTGGGCACTGAATCTTCTCCTATTTGTCCTCAGGGTTAGAATATGTGAGAAGTTCTCCAACCCAGGTTTTAGTGAATATTTAGCACTGATCATTGAATGTTGCTGAACTGCTGAAGTATAACTTGTAGCAATCAATTGTGGTTGGCCTTTTTTTGTATCTTTAAGGTAGTTCTGTTCCTTTCAGATCTACCTTATTTCCAGACGTATTGTGTTGGTTTGAGACTAACTCACAGGGCCAAAGACAATCCAATGCTTCTGTGTCAGCGTTGGTTACATTTCCTAGTCAATCATAACATCACAGCTCTTTTCAGTCCAAACTGAACTTTACAAAAACCAGTGTCTACAAAATTGCATGACAATACAACAGCGACAGGTGAAAAAAAAAAAAAAAAAAAAAAAAAAAAAAAAAAAAGTTCAACTTGTCTTTTTGATTTAATTGTTTTGCCACATGTTAGAATGGAGGACCTAGGGTTTAAAAGATGTACTGATGCAAGTTAGCAGGGGGAGCGCTCAATCTTTCGGCTACATAGTCAGTGCACACTTATGGTACTCATTACAATAAATAGTCCGAGGTTATTACCAATCATTTTTGAGATGTGATGATTTAAACACTGTCATTGCTGTCTGATTTCACAATATATCCACCTCTATAACATTTTGACATTATTTACAAACTTATACATAGTCAGAATGCATTTGTAAAAAGACCAAAACCAAAATAAAAGGAAAAGGAAAGAAAAAGTGCTTTTGTTAACTTTGACAATGTTATTTTTATTTTTCTTCAATTAGGAAAAAAAAACAGATCAAGATTGATAGTGTAAAATGCACATTAACTTTAAACCGATTAAGAAATTTGACACTAACTCCATTTATATGTAGTTGACTCAGAGTTGACCGTAAATACACACAGATATAGGGTTTTATAACAATGATATGAAAATACAGCTGACATACTAAGCAGCTGCTCTTATTATTTCCCACTCTTTGACACTGTCTGCACTGCTTTGATCCAGTCCTTTCTCTCTTCAGCTGTAGCAGCTTGGAAGAAGTAGTGAGTCTCATCTGAGGTTATGATCTCAAACAGGTTGCCATCAATGTCGTATTTTTTGGCTAAAGCAGAAACATAAAGGAGAGGAGTCAAAAGTGACTATGTGATGACAGAGAATGGTATATAGAATTGATATATTCTGACTCACTCACCATCAGGAACAAACTCCACAGCTGTCACAACAGAGCCACGGAGATGGATCGAGCCGAGTGGGTCATCACCCTGTGGATATAAAGAGAAAGGCCCCAAAAAAAGAGACAAGAAAGAAATGTGTGAGTAAAAGAGTCTTACTTATCTTCAAGATTTTACAGATCAATTATTACCTTTGTAGGGTCATAATAGTGCATATAAGCAGGGTCATCTCTCAGAATAAACTTCCGCACCTTCCAGTTCTTTCTCCTGTGACCCTGTCAATCATAACACAATATTTCATTTCATCAAACATGAAGCATACTTCCTGTTGTTGAATTCTATATAGAATATCAGCTATGTGTTGTTTCCATTTACACACTTGTGAATGTGCGAGTTACTTTTGGAGGCGAGATCACATCTTTGAAGACAAACATGCAGTTCAACACTGAAGTGTCACTTTCACTTCTTTTTTCTGACTCACCTGTTTGAGTAAACAGCCCTGTTTTACAATGTTCCCTCTGAATTCTTCCTTCACAAGCACATCCTCGTCACTGGAGTAACCTTCGCAGAAGAACCCGCTGTCAGCCTGTGAAAAAAAAAACAAAGAAAAAACAAAAAAGCCTTTTTGTAGCTACAAAGACACAAAGTTACTGCATAATTATAACTTTTTTTGATGGACAGTGAAACCTACAAAGTAATATAGAGCCTCTGTTTGATCTAAGAAAGTTGGTTGCTCAGCGTTCTCTGCAGCCTCTTTTGACAGGTCACTAGCAGGCTGGAGAAAACCCTCGTTCATAAGACCTGTTGCTAACATGATGGCCTCTGGTCTGTTTCTTGCTTTGCTCTTTGAGATTAGCCACTCTATCACTGTCGCTCCTGTGGAGGAAGAAAAAGAAGAAGGAGAAGGAAATAAACTCAGACTGTCAAAAGGTCAAAATAATAACTAGCTACTGTAACTTCCAGACAGGTTATTCAACATTACCAGTGAAGCAGTGGTTGAAAACCCGATGCTCCTGCTCCAGTTTGAGCTCTCTCACTCCATCATCCTGGTCCTTCATCAGTGTGTACAGCTCACTGAAAGGGGCACAATGTACAAACTCTCAATAATGATTTATTTTTCTATGACCATTGATCAGATATTCAGATTTTGTCAACCTAACATTTTGTCTATATACTGTCCAAGAAAGCAAAGGGCTTCCTTTCAGTGATGGAAAAACTCAGCGTTAATAGAAAATTACTGCTTCCTTTAGTAATCCACTGTTCTGCTAAGCTGCACAAACAGAAGCGAGGACATTTCTATACATTTTTTTAAACACTGTTCTGTTTATCAGCTCTTCTTTATCTGGAATGTTTGCAGCTGGTTCTAAGGTACTAAACTGTGGATGCTCAGGAGTTTCATTTATGTTGAAAAAGTAAAGTACTGACACTATTTAAAACGTTTTACTATGAAGGTTAAAATTCTAGTACATCATCAGTAGCTTCATTTGTGACTGATTAAATTTTATTGGTACCAGAGCCATTTTTTTTTTTTTTCAGAATGATGCGCTTCTAGCGGTAGAAGCAAAGTTTGGCAGCTCTCTGTTATTACTCTGCTTTTTTGCTATATATATTTTTTTTAATCTTTTTTTTGTTTGTTTTTTTTTTGCTTATTTTTGCTAAATACTGGACTTTTTTTTGACAACAACATCATGGATATGTCTGTTGGAAGGAGAGTTTATTCAAGAGAGGAGCTTCTTGCACTACGATGGAGCAAATCTGGAGGATATCACCCTATTCCTGCTGAGATTTCATGAATTTCCCTTTGGGGATGAATAAAGTATTTTTATCTTATATTATCTTTATTATCAATTTTGCTTATCAATCCAATCTTAATCAATTCTCTTATCAATTTCTCCTGTGAATTTTCTGTGCACAAAATTGGCTTTACAGGTATTCTTTATCAAAATGACACTCTTAATATTTAGCGCTGACAAATGCTTTTGCACATTGGTTGTGTTGCCACCCTTGAATGATATTACAGTGCACAAAATTCCCTTTGCATCCTTAGCGCCCTCCTCCCTGAAGTGAAGCCAAGCTTTCGATTGCTTTGATCTCCACCATAGTTCTTGAAATTCTGCTACTAACTGAAGAGCGTGACTGACACGTGGCATGTCACGTAAGATTGATGCAATGTGTGGCTGGACGAGGGAATTGTCAAGCATAAAGGCTAATGATGTCAATGGATTGAACCATTTCTAATTGATTCTTAACAGGAACCAGATATCAGTACCCATTCTTGGTCATGACAAACCTTGATTTAACTTTGGTCATCAGTGTTAAACTAAACCAAATCCATTAAAATAAAATGACGGTCTAAGCTTAAATTTGCCATGTACTAAAAATGGTAGTGACACTAACATTTTGTTTGCCCTGAAGCTTACCTTTAGTCTTAGCATTTGTATTGAAACTGAGTATTTTCTTTTTCCAGATCACTTTAACAGATTTCTTGTTAACCCAAAAGATTTAAATAACTAACTACCAAACCAGCCACAGCTTTTCAAATGAGTAGTCAACTGCAACACCTGTTGTGTAAGATTGGAATACTTGACAAAAAGTAAAAGAAAAAGTGACTAGAAAACTTACGTCAGATTCACTTTGTCGGGCAGGCGGATGGAGCGTCTTGTTGACCTCCTGGCAAACTTCTTCCCTCCTTGTAAGCATGTTATGGCTCTCTTAATGTCCTTAACCCAAACCTCTCTCTCCTCCACATGTGAAGCTTGGAAGAAGTGATCCTGCTTTTTCTCTGAAGTTATCTTGAAAACCAGCTAAAGGGAGGATCAGAAGTCAGTTGTGTAAAGAATTCTTGACTATTTTGAGTCGGCAGCTTCTTGAATTTCCTACCGTCCTTTTGTTGAAATCCTGGCAGGGACTGGTGAGTGTAGCTGCCTTTAGTGGTATCATCCCTTTTGGAGAGCGGTCTGTTTTCTTATTATAGAACTCCAACCCATCTTCGGACAGCACCACCCACGCTGTCTTCCAGGAGTTCAGCACTGTACCCTGAAAATCAATCAGACAGAGGTCAAATGGCATCTAAAATGACAGCAAAGTGAAAGTAAAGGATGTAGCAGTTAAGGTAGGCAGGCTGGGCAAATTAGGTATTTTATGTTAACCCATTTTTTCCTCGTATTTCACTAATCTTCTGCCTTTTTAAAATTTAAACCCACAGACTGGCACCATCCATGAGGCACCTTACTCTCAGCACTGAAATCAGAACAGGTTTTTTGTTTCCCTCTTGCATTATTTTATTTTGCTTTAGGTTTCCTCTCACACAACAACCAAATTTAGAAAAATGAAGTGAAAGATCTGCACAAGCTTAAAACTGAGAGCAACACATTCTTTACCGGCCGTACACCACTGCCAGGAAAACAGAGAACTAAATGTGTCAGTGGGATAAGCAGTTCTTGCAAAGTTGTAAAGCAAACAGTGAAGAGCAACCACTTGTTTTGTTTTATTTTTTGGTATTTTGGTCAGCAAACCACTTTACTCTGGTTCTAAACAAACTATGGAGCCCTGTTGGATTAGCAGTGGGCTCTATTTCTGCTGTTTCCACAGGGGGCAAACGGAGGCAGTTTTACAAATGTAACTTTTTTTTTTTAGACAGTGCAACATTTACAGTTACACAGTAATTGTTACAAAAGAAAAAGTTCCCATTTTATGTATGCTCTGGAAGACATTCATAGTGCAGAACTGAGGCTCTACTCACTGGAATCAACCATACAGGGGATAAAAGATTAAAAAGTTTTGTTAAAATACCTTGTTGGAAAACTTAACCATTTTTTTTCTTTTACTTCTAAGAGTCAAAGCTGGTGCAGCATGAATCAGGATCTTAAACTATTCCTACAGCAGTTGTCAAACATCTGTTCTTGGATTATTTAAGCTGCTCATGCTGTTTAACTGTGCATGACTCCATAAGTTATAAGCATGTACAAGAACTCTCAGAGTTTGATCTTTCAGGCTGTGTTTCCACCTCACACTACCCACACTCCCGGTCTGTGGGAAACAGACACAAAAGTTATCCAGTTCCATGGAAGAAGTACAACTTTACCACTTAATCACAGAAACTAGAAATCAAACTGAAATAAATAAAACCTGACAAGATCCCCACCCCAATTTTACAAAATTACAAAATTAAGACAAAGGGGCAACATTTGGTTTAGAATCCTCTTGAGGCTGGCAGCAAAAAGACTGGACGTCAGCCCACCCCACCCCCCACTGTATTGTGGGTGATTTTTTCTAACTCTGGGTTTAGAAGACATTAGGATCAATTGACTGTCCAATCAGAAACACAGCTCAGCTCACGAGACTGACAGACACCCTATAGTTGTTCAAAAGGAAGCTCAAAGCCTGTGTCATACCCAATGTGGCTGCGTCCCCAGATTGGCTTCATTTCACTGTTTTAGTGATGATGTCACAGAGACTACGTCCATATTTTATACGGTCTATGATCAAGACCTTACGCCTCAAGGATCCCTGAAATTTTTATTTGTTCATCTGTCTCTCAGGGCTTCCTTTTACCAGTCAGTCTGAGTTCTTATCTACTGCATATTGACATGACCACGACACAGACACGGCTCTTAATAATAATAATAATAATGATAATAACAATAATAATACCGTCAATTTCCTCAGTTAGTGAATTTTAAGTGATCACAGCTAAAAGGGGTAAATGGTTGGTATCCCTTTTATACATTAGAACAGTAAAAAAAAAGCAAATAATGATGACACATTTAACAAACACACCATAATTAGGTAGGAAAAAGAAATGAGTCACACATTGCACATCTTATAAAAAAGGTACATGTTGGTTTGACTTCTTATCGTGGGAAGCTAACAAATTCTCACCACACCTAAATGAAAAAGACTCATCCCCAGTCTGTGTGATGTGCAGGAAATCGCTTACGCCAGAATTTTGTTCACACCCTCCTTCTATAGGTGAGTCGTGAGATGAAAGCAGCTCGAGAAAGTTCTGTTGTTTTTGATGGTAAATTCAGAGGGTGTTAAGTTGTTCCATTAGGCCAAAAGATTCAACATAAAAGATGCTTAAATAAAAGTAAAACAGACAATTAATGCAAGGAGTTTTTTAAAAAACAAAACAAAACAAAACAAAACAAAAACAACTGTCAAGTCACTGCTCAGGTTTCC
This sequence comes from Halichoeres trimaculatus, assembly GCF_033239565.1. Taxonomy (NCBI): domain Eukaryota; kingdom Metazoa; phylum Chordata; class Actinopteri; order Labriformes; family Labridae; genus Halichoeres; species Halichoeres trimaculatus. The sequence goes on along the minus strand of NW_027437186.1, from coordinate 25,744,988 downwards.
TTTAAGAGTATAAGGGACTAGGAATAGTAAAACAAAACCACCACACCACTTCTCTTATTCGACTGCTGGTTCGAGACAGAGGCAGGAAGTTTTTGTCGCAACTGCAGAGCAGAAGTATGTATTTGTGAACAGAGTGGGATCATAATAGTTATAAATGCACCTGTTGTTTGTCCAGTAAAAACAACTTTCCTTCTGATTTATCTTTTTCAGAGTTTGTAGTTACTCTCTTCATTTCTTCTTTAAAAAGATGGTTGTTAACAAATCCTGGAAAGTCCATTTTGTAATCATGCTTCATTTGACAATCTTTTAATGCATTTTTTTTTTTACTTTTTGCATTGCCATTAAAAAAGGAGAAAGATCTATTGCTTTTAGTATCCACAAATGTGTTGGTATAACATGGTTGTTAAAAAAAACACAAGTTGATGCAGATAAATACTTGAGAATTATGTCAAAGTAAGTTTGTGTTGTTAAATAGCGAAGTTTCCTAACAAAATTCAAGCATTCTCACCGTTTTTGTTTTGTTTGATAACTGTCAGACTTAAACTTTTAGAAAAGGACAAGTTAAAGCTTCACTTCTGCTACAAAGTTTTCTTACCTTTCTTACAAGGTATCCCTCTCTAATCTGTTCTGGCTCCATTACGCTGCTCAGTGCGGCTATCAGCTTCAGCTCCTTCCACTGTCTGAGTGACTGACAATGACACTTCACACCCAGTCGCTCTCTCTCTATCTCTCATGTTGAAACCACAAACAGACATGCAAGCAGGAAGTTTTGTTGGGTGTTGTACAATGATGAGCGGTCAACCAGCTTCCTCTTCTGTGTGGTATAATTAGTTTCAGTAACTGCTTGTCTGTTTTTTAAATAATGTCAAAGATAAAGAGATAGTTCTGAAAATACTCATATATTTCTCTGCCGATACTGTCTAGATGTGTGTATAAGAAAAACTGAAATAACTGCCTGGTTTATTTTAGAATGCATGAGTCAACTCTTTTTCATCACTACTCTCTGGCTTTACTGGAAACATGTGGGCGTCAGCTTCAGGTGGTCATTCTATATTTGGATAAAGTGTGACCCACTCTAAATATGATTTAGCTGTGTTAGGATCATCATACCAGCTGACCTGAGTTCAGTTGACCGACTCACTAAAAAAAGAAAAAGAGTTCCTCTTTGTCAATCCCCTCACTGTGGAAACCCTGCAGTGAAGCTGACAATAAAAATCACAGAAAACTTTTATTAACCGAACAAAGCGTAAAAAAGAATCAGTAAAGTTCCATCAGACGTGCTGAACTGTCGCTTGACTTGCGTTACAATAGAATTTATCAGAGTTAACTCACACCTTATCGGAGCATGTGTCACAGCACAGAATTTCACATACTGGAGACATTTTATGTCATGAAAGGAAGTCTGGGTATCTGAGGTGTCAGTTCCCATCAACATGACGTGCTAGCTGTGCGTGTGTCAGTGGAAAACTTCAAGATTTGACAAAAGAATGACTGGCAGGGGCAAAAACTGGGTGCCAAGTGACAGAATGACAGCTTTTGTACATTTTGAAAGATTATTAAAGAAACAGCACCCAAAAAAAGTTTTATTCTTATGTTTATAACTTAAAACGTACTGCACAAGAGATAACACGCGTAAAACTTGATTAATAAAGTCATACAAGAAAACCCTGTCAGTATCCCTTCATTGTTTGATGGTATAATAATTTTGACCAAGTCTTTATCAGAAATCTTCTACCCTCTGAAATAAACCCTGCTCATCGATAGAAAGAACACCCAAGAAAGCAGTTTCACTTTATGTACCTTTTTCAAACAAGTGGCTACCTTAACTCAAGGCTTGCTGTTTTAGGTATTATTCAATGTTGGTTGTTTACAGGGTATAACTGTGAGCAAAGTCTTCACTGAGATCTAAAAAGAAAAAAACAAAAACAAAACAAAAGAATACTTTATTATTTACTCCAATAAAAAACAAAACAAAACAAAAAAAAACAACAGAAAAACGATCACTGTAGGTGGAGCTGTTAGCTTAGTGTTGAGCTTACATTAGCTCCCTAGCTGACCAAGTACTAACAACAGTTTTAACAAGAGATGTAGAAAGATAAGCTTTGTTCAGGGGGGATCATCATAGTGATGAAAAAACTCTGGCAATCATAAGTCTGAAACACAAGACTCAACTAGCAGGGCTGTGTCCAGCCAACTGTGACACGGATGGAAATCATCAGCATGAGTAAATATCAGTTATTTGTCCTTTCTAACCAATGATATCTATTTCACTACTTACAGCTGTAGAAATATGTCATCCAAATTTAAAACGTGTACAATAATATATAAAATGTTATAATGGTTTAACATAACACAATGTGTTATACTATCTATTTTAAAGTATTGTAATAATGAAGAAGTTTGCCTCAAAGCATAATTTAAATAACTTTTAAAATGAATTGTACATCATTTAAATTCAAAGACATGCACTGACCTGTTGCAACACTATCCAAAAAGTTGATCCCACCTCTAACAAGGCAGATAGCCAATCATAGGCATCTCTCAGGATAACCCCCCCCCCCCCCCCCGCCGTCTGTTGAACTAATAGAAATTTTGTGTTGAGCTGAACTGTAAAAATGGATGAAGCACTCCAAGCTTCACTGAGATATAACTCACCAGAAAAATAAGACATTGTGTTAAAAAAGGGGGAAATTATTTATCCTCAAAATTATATGATATAAAGTATAAAGGGTGTTTATTCACATTTTCGTTACCCAATCACCAGAGATGAAAAGAAAAAGCAGACTGTCAGTTACGTCAGTTTGTTTCAGATGCAATATGGTAAATTTCCTCTAGAGGGCCCTGTAAACATATATAATCTGAAAGACGTTTATGAGACGGGAAAAGAGGCCATAGCTGGAAACGCCTCATCAGAAATATGAATGTCACATGAACAGTTACCAGGAGTTTCATATAGCTCATACATAGCTGTTAGGTAAAGCATTTGAAATGGATGTGTCATTTTGAGATTTATTTCACTAAAATAACTGAAGCACAAAAACAAGATGAGATTTATTTACAAGCCATCTCATGTGTCTATTAATCCTCTTAATGGAAAGAAAGGTTTAAAGTAGCTGCCTCACTTTAATCACCCGGCGTTCTCATGATAAGTATATACTAATAAGAGTCACCTTCTCATGATGATCTCATTTCTATAAACACAGATCATGGAACATGTCGTCCTTAGTGACCGTGGCATTTATCAAAGGGGACAATAGCCGCACTTGTTCATCTGTCTGCCTTGAATCATGCTCTCCTCTCACTATGAATAAACATCAAGAGAGCTGCTGTTTATGAGTGTAGTGATGGATCTTTGGGCAGTGAGTTTTAATAACTGTCAACATCTCTTGTTAAGGCTCGGGGTATGGAATAATTTCACTGAGGGAACAAAGATGGCAGAGAAGAGAAACTGCATATACATTTGTAATCTTTTAATCTAATCAAGCTTAGTCGTCAAGGGCAGGTTCAGAAATACTGTAGATGTATGGCCTTGCAGCTGTATGCCTTCACTAACCAAAGCAAGACTCAGTGGCCTTAAAAGTAGAGACTTCACTCCAATCATATACAAGAGGGAGTTTACCCCAAGAAAACAACTATCTATGATTGTTTTGAGACCTATTCTTTTGCAGCAGTCAAAAATAACCGGTACAGCCTGGGTACAGTGAGGACAGACTGTCAGCTAATCAATCCTGTGTGACTTCACTCTTGAAGACCTTTACCAAAACAAAAATAAACCAGCTGATATAAAATTCTGTCCCTGGGATCCTCAGATATTGCATTCACAGGAACAGGAAACATGAGGTCACTCTGACTTTACACTTTGACATTCGACCACCAGAATTGAATCAGCTCATTTCTGAAGCCTGTGGATGTTTGTCACTTCATATTGCCGCAGAGTTTTGGAGGCTGACTTTCAACTATTGGTCAGATTTCTTTGTAAAATCTTGATTTTCATCCCATTGGAGATTAAAAAGTAAAGTCTGAACTATTTTCACTTTATACTCCAACATCAGAAACCTTGAAAGCAGATCTATCAATGACTTTTTCTACAAGTTTGTGGCAAAATTTAAGAATGTGTTTTAAAAAAAAATCTCACTTAGCTTAACCTTTAAACTTCAGCATCTAAAATCAGGATAAATCCAGGTGTTTAAAGTCATAGTGCTTCTAGGATTTCAGTTTTACAATCAGGGAACACATGCACATTTTTCCTACATATGCCCTCTTTGTATGAGACAAGTAAAGGTACAATTGCAAGAGCTAACAAAAGAAATTGACAATTCAAACACTCTCTCAGTTTATTGTACTGATATAATGTTTCTCTTTTTCCTCTGTGCCTGTCCTTTTATCTCCAAATAGAGTGCAAAAGCAGCATCATGATGTTGTACATCCTGGGAACAGAACGAGGAAACAGATCTGTCAGCATGCAGCCGGAGGAAAAGTCAAGTGAGGTACTGTAAGCATGATGAAACCAAGGAAACCGGACAGCTTCACACAAAGGCCCCTTCCACTCTTTTTCCTCCAATATCACAACCTCTTTTCAGACCTGAAATGACCTTTCAACGTCCATGTCAGGCACCTAGCCGGAAGATTTATGTCCATAATGTACCATGACGGTTGTGATGTAGCGTATGTTTCTGCATGATGCATAAAAAAGGTTTTTGGAGGGTTAGTAGAGTCTGTGGCATGTAAAATTGAAATCCTCAGGAGAGAGCTCACCCAGACCTCTGGTTGCACCTCATCCCAGCATTCTCACACTTCTTTTCTGGTATTCTGTAATACTTTGAAGTAAAAGGAGGAATTTTTCTTTGCATCTTGACTGAAAACCAAAAAGACAAGACGAGCTAATTTTGTATTGTACAAAGAACAACTGTGGGACCCATAATAATGGTGTGAAACATGTTCATGGACATGGATACCCCCCTATGTCATGTTTACTTTTGTTATTTTGAATTATACATTGTTCAGATGTTGAAAGATAAATATTACTATTGCACTAATGTAATTTTTAGTAATTTTTGTTGGTTAAAATGAGCAAAGCTCAGACGGGCATTTTGGGGCAGCTTCTGGGTCTTTAGAATGCATGGGTGCAAGCATGTCATTTAGTCGACCAGGATGAAACACAGGATGCAGCCATATTGAATTTCTGTGCTTGTGTTTCTGTATTTTCAGGTGAGCAAAAGTGGTGACACAGTGGATAAATGTAGCGACACAAATTAAGAATGTGTATGAGAGAAACCCGACTTCTACTCATGTGAAAAAGTAATTTACGTCAAAGTTTTGTGGGTTGATTAGTTGTCTTTGAAGTGCTGCACCTGTCGTGTTTGCTTGCTTGAAATGCTAAGCCTAACCACCTGTAGCTTACTTTAATATTTACTGCGTGAGTGTGCTGACTGTTGTTGTGTGTGATAACCGTGGGAACCAATGCCCAACACCGCTTGTGTGAGAGCACAGATGTCATGCGCGTGTATCATTTAGTAGACCAGGTTGAAATGCAGGTTGCAGCCTTGTTGAATTTCTGTGCTTGTGTTTCTTTATTTTCAGAGAGTTGAAAGCAAAAGTATCTTGTGAAAACCCATGCAGGCCTGGAATGTCGCTCATTTGTTCAAGTGTGCAACACAACTTTGAGAAAAACATTATAAGACAGTTGGAAATCTTGTGTTGCCACACAAATTAGCCAATCACCAGAATAAAGATCCAATCCTCTGGCAAAGAGAGAGATATTTCCTGCAGGATTTGATGGAGTGAACGGGTGAGATTTGATATTGTGAACCCAAATGCATTCATGAATGCTAACTGCCACTTATGCACATGTATGCCAGCTTGTATTTATGCACATGTACAATAACTGGTACCTAAGCATGTTTTCTTACTGTTACTTATACACATATACCAACTGTAGCATATGCACGTTTGTTTACTGACACATGCACATGTATGCTAACTACTATGAATGCATATGTGTGTTAACAGTTACCTATGCACATGTATGCCAACAGCCATTACTTCTATCTTTGAACGTCTGCTCACTGATACCCATGCACATGTGCCAATAACCTATGTATATGCTAACTAAGCACTGATATGCTAATTGCTACATGTATACTAACTGCTACCCACCATACATGTTTGAAGCTGCACTTCATTGATTGCTGCATGAATCTGTGTTTTATGCACAACTAGTAAGGTATCAGTCAAACTCAACAACACATTATTTAGTCATGTTTCCACAGTTTTAGGAAATGATCCAGACTGAAAACCTGGGCCTGTATGCACGTTCAGTCATTACACAAATGGGACCACTATGGAACAGCCATTTGGCCACAGCACAAGCTGCATGCATGGCTGCAAATAACTGGCCAGTTAACTAATTACACCATGAAAGCAAGGCAACTAAAGATTACATCATAAATCAGGGAACTTTCTGGAAAACCCCTTTCCAACAAACACAAATTGTGCACACCTACTACACATAAAAATCAATAAACCTTGCAAGCGGTAATGGTGTAACTAAGAAAAGATAAAAAAAAAAATCAGTGTTTCAGCAGAGGAAATGTACATTTTTTTTACAAGAATATATAACAAATAAAAACAACTCTAAAAGCAGTTGTTTCATTAACCTCAATATTTCACCACACACATCTTGGAAGGACCTAGATGCATAAAAGCAAAGGGCCAAGCAGACTGGAAAAACTGACAGCTGTGAGCCTCGCCAGCTTGAGACTTCAGTTGCCTCCCTAACTGCTAACTGAAAAATGTTGTCTCCTAAGTTCACTGTATAGCATGGTCATACTTTTCCAAAGGATTTGTTTGATCCCTAAATATCTGTTCTCTACGTCTTAAACAGTAATACATTAGCACAATGTCCACCTTTAAACAGCTGAACAGGTGCAGTCATCTTGCTGTTAGCCCCTGTAATGTTGGGATTTACTAACATTAAATTTAACAAACTTTGGAGCGTTAACCTGGCTCATGCATACCGCTGACAGACTTTTTTTCACGATTACTACAAACAGTCTGTTTTCCTCACCAATGGCTCGACATGCATACAAGCCTGGGTATTCAAAGGAACCTACACCTCTGAGTATGTAAATGGTCGTTTTAAATACACTGTACTCATGTAGCTTTCTTATTCTCATCTTCTGACCTCTGAAAGCGTTTTTACATTAAAAGACACATTTACACAATCACACATCATTATTTGCTCATCATGCCATTGATATCATCATCATCAAAAACATTCTTATCAGCATCAAGAAATTCTTTAGTATCATCATAAAGCAGTTGGGTAATTCAGTCCAGCTTAGTGGGTCTTCAGAGGAGAAGTTTGAGAGTATGAGCCACTTAACGACTTTTGTACCAGGAGCCTTTCACTGGCAGAGCATGAAGCAGGCCGAGGGTGAGTACATTTCTTCTTTATCAAGTATGCACTATTTTTCTTTGTTGAGCCATATTTCCAGGGACCTAGAGTACTAATTTCAAGGCTGTTTCTGTCCTCAATTCCATTTGATTACACTTTAAAACCTCAGGTCTACTTTAACTTATCAGGAAAATGATACACTTTTTGCTCCATTACATATTCTTGACAGCTGTAGCCTCTAAGCAGAACAAGACCCTACATAAACATAATACATTATCAGAAAATTAACCATTATGCATTCAAACACATTACATGAAATGCTGCCTCTAACATACTGTGACAGGAATCCAATTATTTACTTGCATACATGCTATACATATCCACTATACAATGATATAACACTCCAAGAAAGCCTTCCTGATTTTTCTAGGGATATTTTTAACTTGCATGGACTCATTTTCCATTGATACTTGCCAATTTTTTCCTCACTCTTATTAAAAATGATCATCCTTTGTTTGCTGTGTGATATGGGTTGTGTTGCTGCTTCTTCAAACAGCCCTATGCTGTGTCAGCAGTGTAGTATGAGCTCTACGAGTTGCTTCACTTTGAAGATGTCTTCAATTATTCTTTTTCTCTTTCTTCTTATCGGAAGCTTCAATAAATACTGCATGTGATGGTCCTCTTGCTGCCCCAGCCCTTGCCACAGCTCTTGTTTTGCTGCCCAGGGATTGAGACATTTTCATCCCAGTCCTCTGTACCCCACAAGCACCATCAATAATTCTGCTAAAGAGTGCACCGGGCTGAGATAGGAGTGCAGGCTGGAGCAGGGGGACAGCTGATAGCTTTTCCATGGCACACTCAATCTCTCCAGCTCCCTGCATTCATGTTGTGCTCACACTCTTCTGCACATGACCTTCTGTTGTTTGTCATTTATGCTATACGGACAACAGGCAATCAGTCTTCAGCCTTGTAAATGAGTGTGCACATTTGAGCAGGTGTAATAGGGTGTAAACAGGGTTAACTTGCTTATAAGGTAAAAAGTTGGGGGATGGAAAAGGTCTTTGGTTAAGGTTTCAAAACATTTGTCTGCTTCCACACATTCAACTGAGCACATCTCATGTGAACCTGAGTCCCTGGTCAAAAATGAGTGTATCTCTGTAGAGAAATACATTCGTTAAAGAGATACATCAGAACATCTGAGTTATGTTTTTTGCTTTTTGCTTTTTGGCTTTTTCCTGTAGAAGAAGCTTGAGTATTACATATTTTTTGCAGATGTAAAACACTCATTATTATTCTGTTTTTTGAGTACATTTAGGAAATAAAATGGCAAAAACATCCCACTTTGATGGTTTAACTTTGACTCTGGCTGTTCAACTTGCTAAACTCAACAAACAACAGAGAATTTGACTTTGGAAGCAATAACCCTGACGTACACCAGCCCAGAAATTGTCTCCACTCTATTAAACTTATTGTTATTTTGATTTAAATTTCTCTGGAGATAATTTGTTGTCCTGTCAGAGTTGAAATGAAATGTTTCCATTTGTTAAACTCTCAGAGTAAAAATCTAATTACACATGAAATAGAAAAATAATTAACTCGAAAATGGGAAAATACTTCAAACAAAACATCGCAGTGAAAGAAATTAAAAAGCATAGATTCTTCAATATACCCTTAATTAGATGTTAATAGCTCTGTGAACTTATACAATGTCCTTATTAAATGGCACTAATGCGTTTTTCACAGACATTTTTTAAAGGCTGTCCTAACAAGTCCATGTCTCTGATCTGTAAAATTACACACTTTCTCCTAAAGTGGCCTTTTCCTGTAATTACTCAATTTAATAATTGGCAATGGTTTAGAATAATAGGTGAGATAAAGGGCAAAGACATCAACTTCACTGCTTGAATTGAAAACAAATTAAAATGAATGAGTTGCTGTAGAAGATGGCCTACTGTGGGGAGGCTAATAAACCTGCAGGCTAGTTCACAAAGATGGGGAGGAGGTTCATCCATCTGCCAATTAAACCAATGGAAATTCAAGGATAAACACTTTCAAAAGGGATCGAAGAAGATTTATGGTGCTGTGAGTCCTGCAGAGAGACACAGTGAAATGCTGCTTTAACCATTACCACACCTGCATTGTTAGCAGCCTCCAGGAAAGAGCTGACATATTAATTTATTTTTTAATTTCTACTCCCTCTGTGTTGTTTCTCACAGATCCCTTTAGGATTCAGACCATCAGGAAAATCTGTTTTTACACTTTATATCTGCTTCTGTGCATATTTAGTCTACATGTTTTACATGAAGAGCTGCTGGGGTTGCCCGTCAATCTTTTTGGATTCATCAAGTGCAAACACTGTGATATGGTATTGTATAGATTTTTATGTAACAATGTACCCAAACTATGAAAAATCCACACAGTAGCAGAAGAAGAATGCGAGAGCTAAAACACATTGAGTACACTCATGTGTCTCAACCCTTTAAAAGGTATCGATTAAAGTAAAAGCTCAAGGCCACTGAGGTGTTTTCTTCTCATCATAGGACCAAAGCACTAATAAAGCCTGTCTATGCCTGTCACTTTGACCTTGATGCCTTGGAGTACAGGTTTTATTTTACTGGCTTTTAGACACAAATGTACAGATGAATGACTGCTACAGTTTTGCTGTGATTGCCTTAGGTCTCCACCTCTATTCAGAAGGTGAAAAAGAACTACTGAAAAAAAAAAAAAATCAGTCAGCCCCTTTCACAGGTTAGAGATGTCTTTCTTTCATATCCTTCAAAAACCTAAACTAAAAACACTGTTGTACTGAACCTGCTCCAAACCAGTCTGTTATTAAAAAAAAAAAAAAAAAGAAATGCACCAGGATCTCTGAAGTGGGTTATGACACTTTGGAGGAGTAGGCCTCAAATGCTAAAGCTCTGTCCACTGAAGGGCTTTAGAGGGCTGGCCAATCATAGGAAAAGGAGTTTGTAGAACTGGAAGCCTCAAAGAAACAGCAGCCAAAACAAAAGCCCCCTTTCCACCTAGCGGCTCAGTTTGGTTCATCTTGGTACGGCACACATTTTCGTCTAACTTTTTGGGACCCTTCTGTTGCAGTGCCAGACAAACCAATCCTATTGATTGGGCTTTGTAATTAAGAGCCTCATGGAAATGAGTAAGTTACTGGATATCTTCCATCGTTATTCATTGTTTACTGTGTCGAGTTTTTCTTTTTTGTTGGATTGATTAGCGAGGTACATTGTGTTGTGCTGCTATAGGGTTATGGTATATGTAACTGACGCCCACCAAGAAAGGGCACGGTTGGCTGTAGAAACACAAACAGAATCAGGCTTTACCAATCCAGTCTGTACCAAACTGTACTGATCCAAACCAGACTGCTTGGTGGAAACAGGGCTAAAGAGTTTTAGACAATGGCTGAAATAATGGTTTTCAAACACCAGAGTGAGAAAAACTAAATATTAATAGTTGTAATGTTGACAAAAATTTCTTCATTAGCAGACTTGCTTCCAGTGCTAATTGCATTGACAAAGACTATGACGAAAAATATTCATCAATGAACCTTTTCGGGGACAAAAACTTATTTTTATAGTGCGTATGGTATTTTGTCGACTAAAACTAGACTAGAATAAACAGTTTTAGATGACTGAAATATGACTGAAACTAAATGTTATTAAAAAGACTTGGACTAAATCTAAATTTTCTGTCAAAATTAATACCGCTTGTATACAGCTTTGGTAGTGTCCCCAACTTATCTTATCTGACATAGAACCCCTGACATGTGCAAAATGAAAGCAGACTCTGTGTGTCCTAGCATCTCTGCTGTTGCTGATGATCTAGTTTGAATTAAAAGTGTGTGTATGTGGCTGGATGAGAGCACTGGCATGGAAATGATGTGTTTTGATGGGAGGGCTGGCAGACTCCTGCTCCAGGGGACAGAGGGTAGCAGGGAGAGAGAAGATGCCAAACAACAGACTGAGGCAGGATATAAATCAAATCTCTCTGGAGACAATAGGGCTCAAGGCACACATACACACTCACACGCACATAGTGCTGGCCAGGGTCTGCTGGAGCTTCAGCACCTCAGCCACCAGGTTAGTGACTTCAAAACTCAGAGGGAATAGAAGCATGCAGAAAGGACTCCAGAAGAATACTAATTAGGCTGGAAAGCATTAGAGATTTGATTCAAAGGAGGTTCGTAGGCACAAGGTATGACTGTGTCTTTGCATTGTTTAATTTATCTAAGCATAATTCACAAAACCTGAACTAGAAATCACTCTTTAATGAGTGAAGTCTTTCTATTTCAGCTGAATGTTCCCTGTGAGTGTTGTATTGAAATATTGCCACTTCATCAAAGATTTAGAGTTTAGGAGTCAAATTTTGTGTATTTCTTGGTAGATTGTTTTTCTTCATCAGAAATGTTTCACATTATTAATCAATAAAATATTTTTGATAAATGACATCATTTGGATTGCTGAAAACTTAATTAACTGAGCTCATTCTGCTTTCTTTCAACATCGCTTGAGTTTCTCCCAAGCCTATTGTACAAGACAAAAATGTGCTTTCTATATTGACTGAGAAGCAAAACAGAATGAATCAAACAAAGTAATTTTATATCAAATTTAATCTCCTATTGATTAAAGCCTTGTTCAAATTTAGGGATTGGATAACACAAAGTTTCTCCATCTCTGTTGCCTGTGTTTGTACTGGTAAATTATAATTTCGGAGCCCATGTAAGAAAATACATCAGAAGATACATTTTACATGAGTTTTTAGCTTCTGTCTTATTTATGTGGTGGATAATTAATTTTATAAAAAGTCTCACATGCTTAATATCTTTTCTTTAGCTTTAACACTGGACCTTTTCAGTCTTTCCATTGTACAGAAATATGAGATTGAGACTGATCCAGGATGCCACGGTACAGTCTGAACCATCCCCCATTTAAATCCCAATTTCAAACAAAGCTGCAGTCAAATGGCAGAGAAACTCTTCAAGCATCATGCTTGATTTTACAGTGTAAGTCTCATCATTTTACATCATTACTTGTCAAACAACTGGAAAACACAGTGGTAAACAGTTCCCCTTTCTTTCAATGAGTTTGTGTTTTCTGGGTCAAGTTGAGAGTTTGTGTGATTTCGTAACATCTGCAGTTACTTTCTGGTTCAAAATTCACACTGCATTTATTTCTGAAAATTACACAGTGATGATGCAACCCTCATTCACATGTATAATCTACTTGATGATCTACAGTGTTCATGTCACAGTAAATGAGTCAATCAAATCAACCCATTCTACATTACACCTCTGCCTGTTGACGATGTGGTAAAAATTAGGGGTGGAGAAAAAAAATCGAAAATTTGATGAATCAGGATTTTTTTTGTTGTTTGACAATATCCTAATTGGGATTCTTTGTCAATTTTTTTTTTCAAATTCAAGTTCTTCATTTCAGCCTTTTTTTTTTTTTTTTTTAATAAACTGGATTGGAAAAAAATCTACCACTTTTCTCCAGCGGAGGGAGAAAAATTTCTCTCTGACTCTGGTGAGGTGCATTTTATGGATATAGTCTGTAGACATTATCATCATCATTTAACTTTTTCATATGGTTTGGTGTGAAAAAAGAAAAATAAAAATCTCAAAAATCCTTAATATCGAAATATTAGTATCGCAATTTAAAGCAAATCAGTAACTTAAAAACCGTAATAGAATCAGATTGCGAAAGTAGCACAACATCCCAGCCCTAATAAAAATGTTAGTTTTAGTTTTCAGTGGTCTTGAGAGACACAAACTAAGACACTACCAAGCACAGAGAGGTAAGAGCCTGTCCTGCAATCCAGGCAACAGGAGCAGAGCTGGTGAGAGCATCTTAAAGTTTTTCATCACCATAAAGAAACTTACACTTAAAATCTTTTGTAATGATAGCTTCATAGACCATAACATCTATGGAATTACATTTTTTTGTAATTTGTTGCTACATAATTGATTGATTTTATTTTTTAGCTGTATACATAAATGATTTCTTTCATGTTAATTTCTTAGGCTGTTAGCTCAAAAAATGTAAGATTATGTGCAGTGAACAGGTGGGGTTGCAAATTAGAACCTCTTCAGGGTGAGACTGATCTGATGTGACTCCCACTTTACTTGATGATCAGCTGTGTTAATGTCACAATGATTGAGCACATCCTGTTACAATTAAAGATGGCTTAAAGGATTCAGGCACTGTTTGACTTTTATAATGTAAAAGGCTTAAGGAATTGATATCTATCCATTTGTCAGTTTGCTGCAGACTATAAAAGGTCTTAATCTTTCACACTCTGTCCTGGAGAATCCTCCGAGGCTCCCTTTCCAGATGAGATATGTAATCCTTCCAGTGTGTTCAGAGTCTACCTCAGGGTCTCCTACAGGGTTTATTTTTTCCTGAAAACCTCCCTTTTCCATCAAGTGAAAGAGCTATTAAGCTGTTATTTGGCTGTGAAAAACAGCTGCCTGGGAACATGGTTGACCACAGGCAAAGAGTAATAAAGCTATGAATAGGAGATAAGACACTGGTCCATTAGTCAGCCCTTTCTGGATAGTTACTGCAGCGACACATGAAAAGGGAAGAAAAGTGACACAAGCTGAGCTCTGAGGTTACAACTTAGACAGTTTTGGAAGTGTTAGCAGCCAGATTTAGCCTCTGGGGAGACCGGAGCAACTTTTAGAGACAGGTGTTGTTTTTCCAGTCTGCTGCAGTCTTTCCAACTTTTCGTGTTTACTGTGGACAAATTGGAGCTGTCATCAAACCATACAGAGATGTAGGGAGGTAAAAAGTGTGGACTCACACATTTCTCAATTAACTGCTTGCAAAAGGTCCCTCTCCAAAGATGATTGATTAAAAATACAATATTGAACATGTTTGTTGATTTCTTTTCAGGAGCTACGTGGATTTACTTCCAGTGAACTTACAGTATTTCTAAAGGATATAAAGCAAGTCAAAGGCACTCGTCTCTCTTTCCAAATAAGAGCAATTACGACCATATAGTATACTCATAAACTTTTTTCCACAGATTGCCTCCTGCATTCCTCCCCTTGTTGAAGACACAGATTAAGTCATCCAAGGTTTTATTTTCCTCAACACAAGGAATTAAAATCATCTGCCTCCTCCAAATGCTCTAAAGCCCGACTTTCTTCTCGCGTCTGTGTTCTTGGCTTCAGAGAGAGCTCACTTTTTTATGTCATACAAGACGAGGGCTGTGAGTGAGGGATGCATCAACACCACTGGCCAGTTGCCTATTTTTTTTTTTATTATTTTGGGTTAAAAAAACAAACAAACAAACTAGATGGCATAATTCTGGTCCTCAGGGAGACAACTGCCATACCCATCTCTTGCAGCCCCTCTCCACCGAGAGGACTAAGGTGGAGCAGGTTGACAGCTGTAAATTCCCAGGTCACCACATTTCCAGCAACCTTAGCTTTGCCAAAGGCAATATAACATCAGTGATAAAAGCCCAGCCATGATTTGTCTTCATCCAGCCGCTGTAGGTCAGACCTACATGTCAGCCCCCTCACCCCAGCCTCTAGAAGTGGTCTAAGTGGACTAAGTCTCACCAGCAGCATCACTGTGTGATTTGGAAACACCAACCTAGCTGAGAGAAAATCACTCCAACGGGTCATTTGAGCGATGAGAGAGATCATTGGCTCTGACCTCCTCTCCGAGGACACACTACACAGTGCTGCAGGAGAAAAGCACAGAGCATCCTCAGGGATAAACACAACCCAGCTCACGCTCTGTTCAGGTGGAAGGACTCAGGCTCCAATCTGAGACTCCACAGCCCAAAGAGCATTTCTTTTCACAAGGCCTGCTTTCATAACAATTTCTTCTAACTACTGCCAGACTCATCTAAACAGCTCTATCAAAAAAACTACTGCAATTTATGATGCAAACCTCCTAGTACCTTGTATCTAACCTGTTGATATGCAGAAGTCTGTTCACACGTTAACTCATCTGCAGTGACTTTGCAACAAGAGTATATCACTAAAAATGTGTTGCAGAATATCAGAGTCAAGTATGGTTAATAATGAATTGATTGTAAGATAAAAGCCGTCACACTCATCCTTGAGTTTTTTTCCCCTGATTATTAAATAAATTATGACAGTAAATGGCACATAAGCCATCTATGTTTCACTTTTAAACATTCTATCCAACAAGCTTTCCCCTTAGAATATAATGTGAAATTCATTCATTATTAATAACTATTCAGTCATGAATTACAGTAATATGACACATAATGTATCAGTGCTGCATAATTCATAATTATTACGAGATGAATAACACCAGCACTAAGATGAGCTCTTTTATTTAAATAAGGTATCACACTGGATCTTCTGAGATAGAAACGCTTTGTCCTGAAGGACATTTTAATCCCTGAAGTATCATAATTCTGTTACGTAAGGGTATTTTTGGTTGCCATCTTTACCCAGCATTGAGGATTATAGTGCTGCTGTCTGACTCTTGTGTATCTCTAAAACATCAGGTTTGCTTTTTTTGTGATAGAATGACAACACTTAAAGATCATGACCATGAAATGATTCTTAGTAGCATTTATTAAACATCCATGTAGACAATTAACACATAGCTTTTCAGCGGCCACGCTCATACAGGTGATAATTACTGCCAAGACACATCCGTGTGATGATTACATGTGTTTGGCAACTGCAGTGACAGACAACCTGGTTTCTGTCACTTCAAGGCCATAAATGAAAGACAAAAGACACTTTGCACACCGTAATACCAGAATAACCACAATCTGTATAAATGCATTTCTAGTGTGTTGTAATTTGTGACCGGAACTGACTGTTAATGCCTTTCCAGAAAGTTCCATTGTGATAACTTATTTTTTCACCGTGTGAGCCATTCCACTATCTTGTAGTCTATGTAGTCCATTTGACTGAAAAAAACGACAAAGACAGATGAGAAATGGCTTCTGTCTACATGACTTCTTTCATGTCACCCCTTGGCCTCTGGTCCTGACAGTCCCCTTGTAAACAATGTGGCACAGGAAGCCAAATCAGACTCAACACCACCTGCCATCAGTACACACTGACTGGCAGCCACCTGTCATTGGCCAGGCTCTTGTTTGATTTGATCCAAATTCTAAAACCCCTTCCTAACATGTGTGCCACCCCATGCATACCAACCATGACTGCCTCCTGGAATGTTTAACAGTCTGTTATCTAATCATGGAGGACAATTTGTGGAGTCATCTGCAGCGATACAAGACAGTTGAGAAACATTAGGTTTTGTCATTGATGGGAATCAGATTTGGAGAGCATGCCGCATATTTTTGTCACAGGCCAAACAGTGAGGGCTCAATTTGGGCCGATTAAGTAAATGTGTCAAATTTTGTTGTGTGCTGTGATTTCTGCACAATTTCCAGTGTCCAGAATGTTAATTCATTCTGGAAAAAACTACAAGCACTGCATAAAAAACTGTTACTGGGTCACTCACTTAGTAATAGTTATTCCAGCTCAGACAGTGAACCAAAAATGTTTAAAATTCAAGGTTGTGGAAAGACATACATGCATTACACAAATATTCCTTTGTTTGTTTTTGTTTTTATTCATTATTGTTTTCAATAATTGACATTTTAGAATTTGAAAACTAATTCCCTGACATTAGTATACAGAAAACCACACAAAAAATGTTTTGTGGACATGCCTTCACTAGGGTGGCTGAATTCCCTTTTTAGGACTTCAGTAAAACATGCAGCCAATGGTTTTGGCCCTTCTTCAAGCTTGGAGACTATCAGCTATTGTCTGACATCGATACAGCTCTGAATAAAAAGACCAGTTCTCTGTGGCTTCTGGTGTAACTAACAGTAAAGCAATGAAAGAGTTCCAGTGGAGAATTTAGGCTATATAGAAGACAGATGCCAAAACTCTTTGGAAAAAGATCTACTTTTCTACTTTTAAAGTTAGTGGGTTGAGACCTTGAAGTCAACTTTCAGCTTTCACACAAACTTTATACAGGTCTAATAAGAACAGCTCCCTAAGTTAGAAAAGTGAAAATGAATGTAGAGTGTGTCTCTGCTTTAATAAAACTTCTGGCCCAGCACACTAGCAATCCACAAATGCTTCTTTCACAACTTTGCCATCCTTGAAAGACTTACAGTGTTTAACAACAATGCTTCAAGAAACTACTGCTGCCACTTTACCCTTTGAGTTAGGCCTGAAAAAAATTACGTCACTCTTGCATTGCAGTTTGGACAGATGTACTCTGAAGTTAAGCAAACAAAGAAAACAGTCTTCACATATTTTGGCTATTTTAGCATCAGCCACTGCGTACTTTGAAGTGTTGCCAGCCAAATGACTAACAATTGACAGCTTTCCACCATCAGTGACACTTATGTTACGTTAACTTCTTGCTGTGTCAAAGTGACACAAAACAAGCAAGATTTGAAGATTTAATAAATCAATAAAAACAAAAACTTTGATTTTGTTTTTCAGCCCTCACTATTAATTGGAAATCAGTCTGTAGAATATGGCTTTATCATGACGACAGGTTGGGCACCACTGTTTTAAACATCAATGTAGTCTCTCTGGTATCTGCTGTTGGTTTTCGAAGACACAGGCCCAACAATAGAAGTGGCTGTTTTGTGAATGCTGGACCATTTCTTTTCATTTAACCCAGAAATTAGCTTTAAGCCTCCTGGCACACAACCAAAACAAGCCTTAAGTGTCAATCAACTCAGCCATCTCCCTAATTATACAAATTAATGTATGACTATCTCAATTTTGCACTTTCAATATTTATTTTCTTTTTAGGCTGGGGGATGCAAACTGGCTTGGACCACGTCATTTCATTGTTCAGAGTCTAAATGGATTGTTTGTTTCTATGCATGGATTTATTTTTTGTAGAAATTATTATTCCATAATGCATAACAGCTGAACATTCAGCCCCTTTCACTCTGCACAAATACTTTTTTCCCTGCAATGTATACATCTCACTGAAACAAACTCAAAATACAAATAGAAACCAGAATGCTTCTGACTCACAAAAATGCATTAGCCCATTGTTTTTGTACTTTTGTGAACAACTGCTGAACAGAGATTTAATTGTAGCTAAATGGCTATCAAATATAGTTCAAAGTAAAATAAAACAGTACAGGAGTAACATATGTTTCATACGGACATGGGGAAAAGATGAAGTGTAACTATACTTTGATAAACAGATATGTTCAGAATGAGAAGGGGAGTACCATTCTCTATGTAGATCAGAGCTGTGTTAGCTCTGGATTCAGAGTGAGATGGATATAAAGCCCTGATGTAATGTCATGAATCATTCAAGCTGTCAAGAAATGTAACTGCATAGTTAAAGAGGCCAAGATCTGATATCTTTATCTGCATAACAAGCAAGGACAGTGACTTCTTAGACACAAAACCTCAATGTTTCTTTGATGTGATCCACATGTTTTATTCATCGGGAGCTTACAGTGAGATTTGTGGTTTAGCCAAGTGCTGCTTGTTGAGCCATTTAGCGCTAATTCCCCTGAAATATCTGTTTCTGTTTGTGCTTTAACAACAATACTATATCCTTTCAAATCTGTTGGCTAATGGATCTGTCTGACAACCACAAATGGATTGTAATTAGATTAAAAATCTCTCTGCAGAGGCTGGCCGATTCCTGATTGGACCAAACGGATTGAGTTATTATGATTAAGCTTAGTGTTTATGGACGAATGATTCTAACCTACCTGAAAATCGATAAAGGGCACCTCAAGGACCATTTTCACGAGAAGTAGCATGCATTGCATAATCACATTTCTCCAGCTTTCACCAGGTGATTAATTACAGTCAATACTGGGGGTGAGCTTAGTCATTTAGTTTGTGTGGAGAGGCATAAGCTGTTTTAATGCCAGTCTCAGATTCAAATAAGGCTTTTAATCCCCAATAACATTCCCACCTGAAATTCACAAATCTTTCAGACAGAGTTGAACAGCACGCACGCCTTAGTTTGGATGTTTTTAATCATACTGTCATGCTTTATAAAGTGTCCCTCAGCTTACTTCAATCTCTGGACATACCGCGGTTCACAGATGGGTTACACCTCCCATGGCACAGAGATTCAGACAGAAATATAATCATATTTTCTTACAACAGTGCTGCTCTATTTCTTGTATTTAAATATTTAATATCAGAGC
Organism: Halichoeres trimaculatus; assembly: GCF_033239565.1. Lineage (NCBI taxonomy): Eukaryota > Metazoa > Chordata > Actinopteri > Labriformes > Labridae > Halichoeres > Halichoeres trimaculatus. The sequence goes on along the minus strand of NW_027437186.1, from coordinate 25,725,418 downwards.
AGGAAAATATCTGCAAGTGAAGGTCAAGGTTTTGAAGTATTTTGCACACAACTCATTCAAAACTTTGATAAAACTTCTGGGAAAAAAAAAGCTCTTTCTAAAAGTAATATGAAGTTTTCGTAAGATGTTTGACCATGAAAGCTGCAGTCTGGCTGGGGGTGCTGCAGATTTGAAATGACAATGTTTTCAGTGAAAATATTTTTTCCCGGGAGAGTTTTTTTTGTTTTTGTTGTTGATGATGTCATTTTCCAATGTCTTTTTAAAGATGTTAATAGCCACAATAAAAAGAACATTGACAACTGGTTTGAAAGCAAAATGGTTCATGTTTAAGTAATTGGATGTGATTATATGTGAATGGTTAGACCTCATATGACTGAAAAAAATCCTCACACATTCACACAAATACTAACCACAGCAGTCAGTAGCAGCTAAAAGGACTGTAGAAGTGAGCAGAATCTCACAGTCATCCCTGAAAAAATGAAGTTGATGAGCTAGATCCAAAGCCCCATCAGGGGCATTCAAGCTGCTGCTTCACTGCCACTGGGTCGCTCTGTATTACACTATCCTCTTGACATTAGTCAACTACCTCAGCATCCAAGGATCGTTCTGCCTTCAGAGTCAGAGCTCTGCAGCCAAATGCCTGCACATGCACAGTCCTGTTTTTCCCCTCTTTGGTGAGAATATATAAAACTACTCCCTATGTGATGTCTGTCACTTTTTACCAGTTTCACAAGGAACAAAATGCAAAGTAGTAACATTAATGTATGGGAAATGTGATTTATTGAAATAACATCTTTCTATAGACAACAGTGATACTCTAATCATACTTTAACCTCACCTAATTAGATCTTGGATGTTTTCACGCTATTATCATTAAATTTTTGACATCTCAGTTAGAGCTTGATGGGTAGTAGTTGTAATAGGTTTAGATTCTCATACAGCCGTCCTGATCTTTGCACTACGCTTCTGTGGTGCAATTCAGTGTCTCTGTCACCTGTCTCGTATGAAATGAGGCTGGGTTCAGTGTTTTCATTTACTATCTGTGAAGTAGAAGAAATAATTTTAGTGCTATGAATGATCTGTTTTAGAAATGATTTTGGAGGAATTTGCTTTTATTTGGATAGGACAGCTGGAAAGAGACAGGAAATGTGGGTGGACAGAGCAAGTGTCCAGATCATCTTTTGTTAAAAGAGTTGTCAGTAGAGTTGTTAGAGAATGTTGTGACTGAGATTCTAAGTGCACAGAATCTGAGTGGAGCCAGGTGACAGAAATAATATTTTTTTTTCTTTTGAGAGCCTAATCACTTCATGACTCTCCTCCCTGACATATTTTACAATCCCCGTAAAAAATACTCAAGAACAGCAGCTGTCAATCATCGTTAAACATGACGTAAAACCTCGTTTTTAACCTCTTATAACTACTGACAACAAAAGTTTTCAGAAAAAAAAGAGGACTTGAATGCAAGGCAGCCAAATGATGTATTCAAATCACCACAACAATCAGATGTGAGAAACATTTCTACAAGGTGTATTAAAGCTTGAGCATAATGGAATGACTGGAGAGCCGGATTTATTGACCTAAACTGCAGCCAGTCACCAAGGGGAGCAGTTTTTGTGGTGACCTCACTCGGAACTAAGCAAGATGACGTCCATTGTTTTTCACACAATGATCATGATGCCCAGATTTCTGGCAGAGTTTGTGGCACGAGTTGATATGTATCAAGCAGGACACTGATCTGCAGTTGAACCGAGGGACATGATGGAAGGACAATGAGCTCAGTTTTGGATTTAGCTGAAGGTGGCTTTCCTTCATCCATGAGGAGATATCAGCCCGACACATTGATATCCAAGCTGAGACAGTATTGTCGTCTGGTGGAAAATACCAAAAAAGTGAGTGCTGTCAGCAAAGCAGTGGTAGGAGAAGCCATGAGAATGGATCACTGCACCAAATGAGGTAGTGTATAAGGAGAAGAATAGGGGACCAAGCTTTGACCCCTTGGGGTACCCCTGTTGATAAGCCATGGTATTTAAACACTTCTCCTTACCATGACACTCTGAAGGATCTGCCTGCGAGGTAGCACTTAAACCACAACAGCGTAGATCCTGAGATGCCACTTTGGTGCACTGTATCCAGTAAAAAGTTGGAAAATGTGTTGCGATCCGATCTCCATCTAATTCCAAAACAAACACCCACCTTGATAAAAGAAATTTACGACAGTGTAAGTGAGACTCTGGTGGTGAGGCAATCCAATTAAAACAGATCCTCCTCATAGCATCTTTAAACTAATGATTTTTTTTTTTCTATTTACTGATTTTTTTTCTCAATAAGTCAAGACAAATGACCTTCAGCTATGGCTTCTGAGATTCTTAGATAAACTGAACATTTTACAAAAAGAACAGCCTTCCTAAGTCAGATCTTTGTGACATGTAAGAGATAAACAGTTTGATTTTATCCTCAGTGAGATTTCAAAACACTTGTCCTGAAAATACTATACTTAAAAGGATGAAAAGCTAGTTTGTATGTACAGCCATGGTTACCCACCAGGAGAAATGATACCCTGTCATCTTTTATTCTAGAGTGCAAACACACCAGGAGTCTACTTCTGGTTTGTTTATTGCTATGTGGGAGGGTGGAATTACACAGCAGGATCACTGCAGGATGTCTGAACTTCTATATGACCAAACTGAAACAGGTAGCTTCTTATGAACCTGAAAGCATATCATGTTACTAAAAAAAAAAAAAAGGATCGTAATTGTAGAGTTTCAATGCTTCGTCTAGTAATTAGAGGGAAAAGCTGACTGTTAGCCTCTTCATTAAATATCAGGCTTCCCAGCACTATTCATTACAGATATATAAAAAAGATGTCTCTGACCTGCCTGACCTGATGCTGAGAGGCTATTTGACCTCTGCCCTCTCCACACGTTTGGTTTAATATCGGTGTCACACTCATCAACAAGGTCAGAGCCTATGGCTGTATAATAATCAGACCAGTCTCCCCTGAGTCTGGCATTAAATCACAAAACCTGGAAACATAAAACAGATGTTTTAAATGGGAGGATTTGGTCTTCAATTAAATCATACATGAACTATTGGCTTTTTAGAGAATTAGCAGTTTTCTATTCTCTGTCTCTGATTCAAAAGCCTCTTTTTTGTACAATATCAAACTGGATTTAGTCTTGGGTTTATGTCTAATCCCCTTTTACGCGGACAGATGCAGAAAAATGTAGAGAAGAAACTGTTAAAATGCTGATTATTTGCATTCAGGGGTCTAAAGTTTGGAATGCTCAGATGAGGGCTTATATGAGCTCAGTGTTGGATAGGATCAGAGAAGACTTCACATACAGACACTATTCTTTGTGAGCTCATGTGCAGATTCAGCACTTGTGTCTAATGCACTTGACTCTGAGGGTGTTTTCAGGCTGCTTATAGAGATTTACAGTAATAACTGAAACAAATAGACGAATCACAACAGATCTTTTACAATCCTGCCTGACGTTATGCAAATTGTCAGTGTTGCAAACACAGCACACAAAACACTTTCTTTTTACAGTCATTAACTTTGCTGTGTTGTTGTGATGTGACTCTTCAGTAATGAAGAGGTTTGCGCTCTATGAATGTTTATGTGGTATTTAACTCCTCTAAACAACACGACATGACACATTGAAGCAACAGCAGGCAGATGTGCGCAAAACCATCAGACTGAACTGAAATGTTTAATTTACCCACAGAAATTGTGAACAATTTAGCATGTTTTCAAAAATTGACTTCTGCTCTTCCCCCCTCATTTTTTGAAAATCATACAGATGCTGTTACTGCCTGAAAAAGCAACCTCTTTCACAAAATATAGTTTGTGGGTTGGCAGTGCTTTTAGAGCACACACTTGGCTAAAGCAAGAAAACAAGTGACCTAAGTGTCAAGTTAAGTTTTTTGTCCATGATTTTTGCAGAGGAGGTGCGGAGTTTACTCCAAAATACTTGCGAAAAAGTCCAAAAGTTCAACAAGTTTAACCTTACAGTGAGATTTTGTTTTATTAGACATGTCAAATGTCCAAAAATAGAATTAAATAAATAAATTAATAGATTAATAAAGAAAAGTGATAGAAACAGAGTTAATTGGGTATTCTGTTGGTGTTGAGGATAAATGTCAACACAAACTGTGCAGAACATGAAAATCCTGTAACACATTTTACAGCTGGAATCCTGCTGTTGATCTTGTTGGTCTGTTGCAGGGATGGCTAAAATAAATACTAAATCAAACACTTCCTCTTAAAGCAGCAGTTTGTCAAAAAGCCTCACTGAATAAAGCCTAATAAGGTCTGCTTTTATAAACTCGAAGCTTGAAGTCCTTCAAGACCTCACTCATTTGTAATGTTTATTACATGTCAAAGGGATTCAGTAAAAAACGGTTTCCTTACCTGGTGAATTTCCGGTTTCACAAAAACGCAGGAAAATCTGACAAGAACCAGGAAGTTAATTAGGCACCTGTGGGAATCGACAAAGGTAGGTGTGGCAGTCAAGTGACGACTCACGTGGGACATTTTCAGGAAACAGCAGAGCAGAAGAGGCCCGCACAGATCCACGTTACCCACCCTTAGATTCAACGCAGCTCCGTAAGAATCTAGATTAGTTCCATTTCACTGATATTTAATTAATTCGATGCTCCAAATGTAATAACAATATTAAAATCAAGACAGATGCCAAAATCTGCACCAAATGATATTAATCGACAAAAATAATCTCTCAAAGTGTGTCTCTAAATCACATTTTGATCAATTGGCCTTAATCTGATTACAAAGAGCTGGGCATGAAGACAGTTGGGAATCTCTCTCTGTATGGATTGAGCTCTCCTGCAGAACTTTGGGTGGCGCCAGAGCGCAAGAAACGAGAAGTTGGAGAGGGAATCGACACATCTAATGGGTTAATCTGCCCAGAGAACCGTTTATGGCTTTGGCTGTCTCCACATCCCAGCAGAAGATGTGTGAATCTTCACAGCGGGTGGTTGGACTTGCCACCTGTCAGACATGGGTTACAGGCTTCGAGGCTGAAGACCGAGTCGACCTCTCCCACCTTTGCATAAAAGACGTTTCCGTGGAGGGTCGCCTACATTAGTGAAATAACCGCGGATAACTTTGGCTCACCGGCTGCGCAGAGGGAAAGTGAGCCACATGCATAAACTGGCAGTGGTGAGATTATAACAGGAGTCTCTGAGCCTCCGGCCCCTCTCGCTGTGAAGATTAGGGGGGTTGACGACATCTGAAGGACACTAAGAACAGGATTAGGTATTGTGCGGTTGAACCCTACTTCTCAGCACTCCTGCATCTTGTCCTCTGAATATTTGCGCAATGACCTTTGGTGCACTTGGGATACAGCGGGTGCGCCTGTGAGGTAAGGAAATTATCTTTGTTAATATTTTCAGCAGATTTTTAATTGATTCTAAGGCTAATGGTGTGTTGTAAAGTTGTTTCTGGAGCTAAACACTGAGGACACAACAACTGGATTTGGGGGAAACGACACCCTAGCCTGTTACGCGCTTGTTCCATCCTAATATTTTTGGAGAATGTCACAAAACTCCACATGTTTTACAGTTTTATGTCAGTGGAGGGTTATCCCTCGTGTTGCACGTTTTGCAGCTTCATCCAGGGAACGTGCTCGGTATTTCTCACGCTTAATACGCCAGCCTACTCAAGCGCTCAGAAGAAAGATCGCTCCATACGCATGACGACAAGTGTAATTTACAGAATGAGCACCAATGTAGAGCAGATCAATACTTCAGGGGACCTTATTGGTCTGCGTTTCTTAATGTTTGCCCCGACCTGTAGTCTCAGCAGGGTGTCGAGGATGAATTCCGTGAGAGCTTTTCTGCCTTAGAGTGCCACTATTTCTGTGACACATGTGATTTGGATTGTCTGGGACAATTGGACTCATTTTTAGCTCTCTCCACGCCAGGAGCCTGGGGAGACGAGCTGTTGTCACAAGATGTGTAACACGGGGATGCTTCAGACGTGACACAGCCTTGTTTTTGGATTCAGTAATAATGAATCACTGGAGAACATGTTGCTCACTCCAGCTTTAATGCATTTACAATTTTTATTGTGCCATAATGCAGTGCTTGAGTTGAGACAGAGTGCACATGAAACACTGAGGGCATAGCAGACTCACTTTATCCCACTGCACAGTAATGCACTCTGTCCCATGCTTTCAACATCTATCTGCATAATACATAAAATATATTTCATCTCCTTAGTCCAGTATTGATTGGCATTATCTGCCCTCCGCAACAATCTGCATTCTCAGGGAGGACGCTCAGTTCAGTGCTGGTTCACTCCCAGGTTTTGTGAAGTTTATGCTTTCCCTGAAGACTGACGAATCCACTTATTTCCTGGACCTGACACACATCCTAATTTGACTGACTGAGAATTGAACCAGGCCGAAAATCATGCGTCCTGTGGGATTAAGCAGGAAAATGAGAAGGGAATAAGAAGCACAATCCTTCAGTTTTGTTCTTGCTGGATGTGTTGACAGTACTCCTTTTGTTCTGTGATTTTATGTCACATGTGCCTCTCAGCAGCTACAGGTTTGCCTACTGCCTTGTAAGTGTGCAGGGAATACCTAAAAAGCATTGCTACAGGATGTCTTCATCAGGGAAGGGATGGGCAGCTTCTTTCCACAGACTCACATTTGGGAAATGAGAGATGAGGGGTAGTGGGGCTCAGCCCAGCCAGACTCCATTGATATTCTGCCTGTGTCCTGCTCCATAGGCAGTCCATTGTCATGGCCTGCTCAGCAGGAAAGCATCTGATGATTGAGGGGTATGGAAGAGGGTTGAAAGTCAGCCTGAAGAGAAAGTAAAGGTGCATTTCTTGAAGGTTAAAGACATTTCCTTTACAGTTAAGTATAATGTATTTGAGCACGTATAGCTTAAAATTAGACGAGAGACCAAGTCAAGCAACAAGAGGCAAAAATATCATGGATTCTTTCAAATGTAGTTATCCCTGTCTGGATTGCTATGAGATGCATATTTGAAAGAACAACATCTGCCCTTTTAGGACTCCCATGGTGCTTTGATGGCACGCTCTTATCAGGCCCAAGATGGCAAAAATAACAGATTTCCATGCAACCCAGGTGCATCCTAACTTTCAAAGGGTGCAGCTCCTCTAATGTCAGGTGCAACAGTGCCACACTGTGTGGCCACTCAGCCTCAGAAGATTCATGGCCAGCCAAGCGGAAAGATTTATCTGTCGTGAGGGCATGAAATTGCAATGCTCTGCACTATTCAGTCCAGGGCTGGTGAGAGAGACAGATCCTCCATTGCTTTGGGAAATAAAGAAGCAACAGAGAGGAGTCATGCACAAAAAAAGAAAAAAAAACTAGCAAGCACTAATAGCTGCCTGTGCTCTGTGTCAGGTAGAAGTGATCAAGGCTTTACTCTCTGCATTTGAGAAAGGAGAAAGGAAATAAGCAGAAAAAAGCAACCACAGGGGAGTCACAAAGACGCTTGTCTGAGGAGTTGAACAAATAAAAGAAACTTTTGAAGAAGTTGCCACAAAAGTGGAGGAGTTTACAAGTGGTTGCAGAAGTTGGATTGCAGTCTCTGCTCAGCACTGATGATTTTTGTACTTTAGAGGTATTGCACCCCCAGAATTTGCTGGTGTTTGCAGAGAGTCTTGCTCTGCTTCAGCTTGACAGGCTCAGATTTGGTGACTTATTTCAGACATGGACATATGAATTGTTTGCAGTGTTGTAGTCAAGTCCACAAACATCGAGTCTTGAGTTCTAAGTGCTCAAGCTGAAGTCCAGTCTGACTCACTCAAAAAGGATCTGAGCTGAGACGATTTCCCGATGACAGATCTCATTCGGCGTGGTTTTAACAGTCAAAAATATCACTTGCTATGAATATTTGCTGCAGAAAAACTAATGCATACTGTTTCTTCAGTGAGCTGTCCTTCATCTCATCTGAAACCTGCCCTCTCACTGTGGTTACAGGCATTAAAAATCATAATAAAGAAACTGTCTGCCTTGTTGCTGATGGTCCCTCTTGCTTTTATGGGTCATAAAGGCATATTTTTTCATTTTATCTGTTTTATAACCAGTCAGAAACTCTTAAAGGGGCCTTGAGGTGATAAATTGATGTTTTTGCATTGGGTCATGTTTTTTATTCTTGGTGTCCAGGAACTGCAGATTTTTCTCTGCTTTCCTATATCCTCCAGAGGATGTGTTTTTCACGTTGGAAGGACCCATAGGCTGTTGTGACCTACAGATCAAGAATAGCGCGTTCCATCAGTTCAGTCTTGAGGTGTGGTAAATTTATAGCCAAAAGCTTGTAGCCGCATTAGGTCCTAGCAGAGCTTGACTAACCATCATGGCCGGCAGCTGAAGCAGAAATCTGTGCGCAGGACCCCACTGAAGCATGAAGGGAGAAGATGATTTCATATAAGTTATCTTTGTCTGGTAACACCAATAGTTTCATTATAAAGGGAGAAGGAACTTGATTAGAATATGAAAAAGCATGCATATGGATGCACTGCAGAGTCAGTCTGGGATTGTACTCAGCTTTATCTCTTCTCTTGTCACTCTCAGACACAATGAACTCCTCTGTCCTTTCCCAGGCTGCACTTTTTTGTCTGGGTTGAGTTATTGTACTTAGTAACAGGTTTTTGACATAATTTTACAGCACGTTTGTTGGATCCTGTATTCTTAGATCTGGTTAACAGCCCTTGTCATAGTTGGAAGCTCAGGCAGATCATTTATAATCAAGCTGACTGCTAAAGGGTAATTCGTTCCTCCTCTCCTGTATTCCTGCTCTTTTATTAAGTCTCTGGATTTAGACATCAAAAACCAGCACTGACTGACACTTTGTCTGTCTTCATTTTTAATAAGCTGATGCCCTGACGTGTTTTTAATTCTGATAAACCTTGGACACTGCTATTAAATCCTATTTTTCAAAAACAGCTCTTTAAGTGTTTTTCAGGAGAGCAGTGGTCATCAACCAAGAGTTGTGCTTATCAGCTCTGAGCATTAGCATTTGTTTCAACTGTGAATGTGTGAGAGACATGTGTAACCTTTCCCCAATGCAAAACTCTCATCAGACTTGTCCGTTAATATCAAAAGCGGCTGCATAATAGTGTTTCCTCTCTACTGAGTTGAGCATTTTAATAACAGTGTCAGACCTTAATGCCAGCCTGCTGATTGCAGTAGCTGCAAAAGCAAAAATTGAGCAGTTATCATGCTGTTGATATTTGGGCCTTTTGCCCTTTGAATCAATAATTAGAAAGAGGATGAAAGCTTTCTTGCCCTGCAGTTAAAGTCCACCTAACAAGCAGGATGCAAACAGTGAATCAGTAAGTTACTTGGCTTCTCCAATTAGCAGCCGCCTGTGCAAGGAATGATTGTGAATTTTTACCTGAATGAACTACTGAGAGCTGAAACAGTGAGAGGACTGTCATACCAACATTGTTTTATTCTTGTTCTGAGGGAAGGTTTGCCAATGTCAGTGTGTTTTCTGATTGAATTTCTATTGGCATAAAGAAATACTAGCATTAGCGCTGAATAAATTATGCTGTAAAATGGGAAAATGTAAAGGATGTGAACATTCATATAACAGCTTGATAAAACCTGCATTTCTTTCTTTGTAGGGTAGAACATGTAACACAGTGACTGTGTTTTCATTTCACACTCCAGAAAGACTATTTTTCACTGTGGCAGGTTATGACATATGTTGTGTTGCTTTGCCATGCGAGGCAGTTGCATGAACCTCCTGTGACCTTGTCTTTTGTTGACTGTATGATCACAGGTTCATTATAGTTGTATGAATTATATTTCATACAAAATTAAGTAGATTCATTAACCACAGTTAAGCTCTATGAAGGAGGGGAGTCTGTCTCTTAAATCTATGGTTATTGCTTACAGAAATGTTTGATCCTGATTAGATTGTTTAAAGCCAACTGCAGACATAGCTAGCCATGCTGGAAATACAACTGCTAGAGCTTCAAACAGTCCATCACACCTTAATTTCAACTTGAAATAATTTACTTTTTTGGCCTGTGCGGGGTTGTGCAGTCATCTGATAACACAGACTTTACGCTAAAAAACAAATAAACTCACACCAAGGAAAACACATCATCATTGTAACTGTACACCCAACTTATGATATGAAACATCAAAATTCTTAGAGTACAAGTAGCCAAGTTTATTTATAGAGCTCAGAAATTAAATTGCATCATATTGTGATGTTTGTAATGATTATATTTTTCCATTTTCTGCCTTACATCCATCAAACTAGTTTTCCCTATTTGATAACCATATGCTTTAATTTTGAAAGAGCGCAAAAAGTTTCTGGTGTGAAGAAATTGGCCTTTGTAAGTCTTAATGGGATGCAAGATACTAAATATTGCTTGTCAAAGACAGGTACTGCCCTCTGCTTTTAGAAAAAAAGGCATCAGCATCTTTCTTTCACCTTCCTCAAGTGTATTACACATGATCTGTCAATTAGATTGAATTATTATTGAATAATAGTCAAAAATAGAATAATAGTAAAATTACATAATGTATGTAAATATTGCCATGAAATTAATACAAAGCACATCAATCACCTGATTTTAGTGGAACTAGTACAAAGTAGGAATGAACCAATCTGATCTTGGTATTGGGTATCGGCCCCAATAAAGCCCCTCAAAGCAGGATCAGGGATCGGTCTGAACTTGACACTACGGCTAAACTATGATTTAGTCTACAGGGTGTAAAATTTCATGAAGGCCTGACTTTTGCTTTCTTTGTCTTTGTTTCATGTCGGTCTCAGATTAGCAAGTAAGTCTCTTGGCTCATTCATTTTCAAATCTACCTCAATGTCCACCAGTTAATTGCTAACTTTAGCCTCTGATGTGTTAATGCCAGGTAGATGGGTTTTAGTGGGTTTTAAAGAATACCTAAAAAAAGAAAGAAAAAAAGGCTGCCTATTGCTTTTCAAAGAGTTTATTGCTGATTGTGGCATTGAGAGTGAATCAAAACAGCCATTAAGTGATGAAAACAAAACAAAAAGATCTGCCCTGAGGTAACCTGTAGAGCTGAGTGATCGTTCTCTGTGGGTTAGTAACTACTAACTGCCCTTTTCACTTTAGTGCAGTTATTTTCCCCATTTGTCATGTTGGCTCTGAATTAAAGCCAGGGTGGTTCATTCATTTGAGAATTATTTTGTTGCTCTCAGTGCCAAATAAATCAGCAGCTTAGACTAAATTGCTGTTTGGTATAACTACCTGTTGTTTCTGCTTGATATGAGATGAAATGTCCAATATTCAATATTCTTTTATTGTTTAATACTAGTTTAATTGTTAAACTAAAGGCATGGTCACAATGGCCATCCAAACCGTGCCGCATCAAACATGATTGGCCTCCAGCAGCACCAGTACAGCCTGCGGTCACACTACTGCAATATGAAGCAGACTCCAGGCACATGCACAGCCCGCCTGCGTCATCGTGATCATTGTTTGCAAAAGACATGGTCTCATCAGAATCAGTGCAGTGGAAAACACTGTTTGGCTTATGTAAAGCTGTTCTGCTATTGTTCAAAATGATTGTTGATAGGAGCAGTCACAGTGATTATGTGTCATGGACTATGCGCCATGCCCTCGTGATGTTCATGTGCTCGTGCTGTGCCGAAGCACACGTCTCTGAAGTATGTCAAAGCAGAGAAGTGTACCATACTTGAGCATGGGACACTTGTGGTCACACTGACCAAAAAAAAACTGGACCTTAGGGTTGAAGCATGCTTAACGAGGCACGGATGGCCAGTGAGATGGCGCCCTAAGTAGAAATAATGTAAAGGGAGCAGGTGGTTATGCCCAAACACTTATAGGTACAGACCTGTTTGTGCAGGTAGCCAGGAGGTGCGGGCTCATCTGGATTAGTTGGGAAAATGATGCATTTTCTCTTTTGGTTTATTTCAAATCAGACATCCACTTTCATGTTCTTTCAAAATTGCCAACCAAGGCTGCAAAACTACCAAATGTAGCAGTTTGAAACCAGGCCTTGGCACCCCTCAAGTTATATTGAAAGAGAGAGACACTGTGGCCAATGACACTGCTACAGGAGTGAGACATTCAGACAGACCTGTGGGTGCTTTTAACTTTAACATGTACCAGCTGAGTGCACTATTCTGACAAGTCCATTGATGTTGAGCTGTGCACTCAAAACCCTCAACAGGAGATGCTCCATCAGCACGAGTCTGGAACATGAAACTATTCATTTCGAGGTTCAAATTTTTTTTAACAGTTTCAAAAATATCAGTTACACTGCTGGAAATGCTTCACAAATAAAGAAAACACTTCAGGCAAGCTACTAAGGCCTGTGAAGGATTAAGACTCAGAGGGCTGAGTCTTGAAGTGTATAAGATCCCCCCCCCACCCACTCCCACACATACATGCCTCACCAGTAAAACGTCTCCTGATTCCTCTGCTCCCTTGCTCACTCTTAAGCACACACTTAAACACACAGACGCACTCATACACAGCTCTCCTTGGATATCTATTTCAGGCCCAAAAGTAGTCGGATGCACACAATGCCATGCAGCTCTGAGGCAGTCACAGGTTGTGGAAGCACGGCGTGGTTCCAGGATGACATCCAACTGATCATGCTTTCAGTCATTGCTGGTAACCTATAGCTATTTTTTCACCACATGGCAGGTAATGGTGTATATGATCACAGCTGTCTCCTTAAACCTCCAGATAAGGTCTTTGCACACTGAGTCTGTTTTTTACATCTGCAACCTACCCAAGTTAGAAAATTAAATTCAATCCCATTATGTCATATTAGAATGTTTGCACACTTGCTCCTAAACTTTCGTCCGTCATTATTTTTTTTGCGTTGCCTTTTTTCGCATCTGCCTCGTTTCCTGGGTAGTTTGACCATTCAGAGATGCCGTAGGCCACTCACAGCACCACATTTTCACATTTTTTGATACGTTCTCTCCACATATTTCGGGCAATGTTTAGGTAATAAATGAAGACTTGTCTGTGTGTGTGTGTGTGTTTGTGTGTGTGTGACCGGGTGTCAGGGTGCCTGTGCCTGTGCCTGTGCACGCCATGCATTCCTCAAACATACTGGCAGCCGCTGCTCAGGATCGATTGCTTAATGCTACCGTTTTTGTCATACTGTAAAATTTCACTATTAAAACAGAATAAATGCATTGGATTTAGTGTGCAAGGTGTCTGTGTGTGACATTTATTTCATCTGGAAAAAAAAAAAAAGACGTACTTAGTGTGCAAAGACCTTTGATGTCAAAACTAGCAGAAACAAGTAATTTTTGGGCTTGGTTAAGGTTTATCAAATGCCTTCAAATAAATGTAGCTGCTTCCACTGGATGGATAGTGAAATATAAGCATATTTTACCTGTACCAACTTGTACTTTGACAATGCTTGGGAGTTTGCAAGGTAACGAAACAAAGAAAACCTGCTGTTTTTGCATTAGACAACATTATGTATGATAAATCAGTACTCACAGTTCTGTCTCTTCTTCCACTGTACAACATAGTGGTGTATGAGATGATTTCCCTCATGTCTGTTGATATAGAAAACCTGAACTTGTTTATGTTGCCTTGAATCTGATCATTGTCCTGTATTTTAATTTGCTGAGGAAAAACTTCCTCTCCTGACAATATGGGGTATAGCTCAAGGACAGAGATGTTATTGCAATGTGCTGGACAAAGCTGTGATAGGCATGACACGCTGTTTTTCTGTGAAGGTGTTTTTCAGTATTCAGCGTTAGACTCGAGGACTATAATGAGAACTGTTGAGGCCATATGAGCTAAGAGATCTTCAAGATTTTTCTTTTCTGCTAAAGCCTGGCTCACATGAAAAGACTTTTAAAATCTGAACCCATTATGAAAATTTGAGAGACCCCACACATGATGACAAATAATAACAGATTTTGTTCTCACAGTGTTTGGTGTGCAGTGAGCTTGCCAACACAGCACACAACATAAAATAAACATTTTTACCAGCAACCAGGGTCCTGACTCCAAACTGAAAATCTCTCAAAATCTCTCGCAGTCTCTTGTGACTTTGGTGCAAACAAATATGACCTACTAGGGAGCTAACTGATGCTAGCTGTTTGCTTTCTGATACATCCATGCAGAAGAAATGTCTGTTAAACACTTTTTTATTAATTGATTGTTTCATGTTTTGCTGCACATGTTGAGTAAGCAGTTGTGTTTTCAAATCAACAAATGGATTCCCCAATCCTGATGTCCTTTATAATTTATGCTTTAATTGTCACGGTTGAGTTTGTTCTCCAGCCTTCTTTAGCCATGTGACAATCCACAGAGTGTGTGCTTGGCCATCCTTGGGTTACAACCCACACACCAGGATTTCTTATCACAAATATTTACAAATTCGGACAGCCTTGTATCATCTTTTGTGAAGATCCTGGGAAGGGGAATCATTCTGAGCACACCTCTCACCACAGGAGAATCTGGAAAGATAATCTTTGGAACCACTGAGCCTTGTCTACTTCTGTTGGAAGAGGATAATTGAGCCCAGAATCGGCCTGATTATCTTCTAGTATGTTGTTGGCTTTAGAGTTTGTCTCTGTTTACTGTCAGGTAATAGATCAAGGCAGCTTTTTATTTAAACTCTAATCAGGTTGTATTTTGAATGCACTGGGAAGTGACCATGGTTATGTCTTTCTCTCTTTCTGGTTGCTGAAGTGTACTGCAGCTCTTCGCATGAACCACAATCCATAGTGGATTTCAGGGATGCAACAGTTGTGAAAACCAGGGTGGATAGCAGCACAATTGTTTAAATTAACAAACTAGATAATACCAGATACCATTGTTTTTCTATGTCAGCTCTTTGTGATTCTTTGTTTTTCAAATTAGCCATGACAGTTGATGTACTACATGTTTTGCACACTGCATGCCTCTGATCTTTCTCAGGGACTCACACAAGACTGATCATTTCCTTTATGTTTGACTACAAAAACCAATTAGTTTGACCAACAGGTGACTTCTTTTGTCCCTTGAAAACTAAAGATATGATAGAGGTAGATATCAGCTACATGTATCAGTTTAAAGCACATTATGCATCCTTGCGAAAAAGTTAAGTATTTGAAGAATGAGAAGCATTAAAGTAAGTCTAGTTTGTTGAAGTGAAATCACCAAAGAGGATAGTGAAAACATGTAAATCAGTGTATGATGAAAGACTGTCTAGGTCTTGTGATACTTAAAGATCTCATGAAGGCTCAGCCCTTCCTGTGGTAAATCCTTCACAGTCTGTAATTGATCTGCATACATTACCCAGGTTCAACTCGAGTCTCTCATGAAAACACGTATTCAGAGGTGTTGGGTCAAAAGCAGCATGTGTAATGATAAAATGTAGGTCTAGACAAAAAGGAGCGGTATGTTTGACCCTGACTAGCAGGTCAGATAAGGAAGACAATCAGCTTGTGGACGTTTAAGTTCATACATCTCACACATTAGTTTTCACGCAGCCTTGTTTTACTCGGGGTTGCTCAGCTCTTGCTTACACATTTGTCACTCTTGTGTTAATTACTGTGGTGTCCTCACAAACAGAGCTCATCTAACATCAAAGGCAGCTGGCTTTTGGGAAGCATAATTATGCAATGAGAGATGGTTTCCAAGTATTGGTAGCAGATTTTATTTTTTATTTTTTTTTATTTTTTTAGCAAAACAACACCCTTGACTTTGTCGAATCAAAAGTAAAACTAATATCATCGTTCTGATTCATGCTTTTTGTAAGACATCCTTCCGCTTTTCAAACATTGTCATCGCAATTTTTGAACTGGAGCGAAGGGGTCAAAATTTTGATGTCAAATAATACAGTTTGAAGTTTTTTGTACTAATAATTGTCACAGCTGTCGGCTGTAAATTTTGCATCACATTTGGGGACATAAGCTCAGGAGAAAGCATATATTTGAAAATAAGTCTCCTGCTATGGGTATTTTTGCTTCTATTAATAGCATTCAGCACAAGCACTGACACTGCTGCATCTTTAGCTCTTGACTATTAATTGTGGTACCCTGTTTTTAATGCATGACAAGTGGCTGGAGATAAGCCAGGCATTGTTTATTCAAATTAGCTATCTCCCTATAGAACACTGCTGGATGTAAATATGCATTATTTAAGTTTTTTTTATTTCCCTGAAACTTGGTGAGAGAGATGTAGCCAAACAATTTTTAGAATAAGTGTCTGTTTAACTGATAGTAACCTTTAACTTGCAGAAAATAAATACTAGAGAGCAAACAAGGCCAAAACTTATAATACCATCTGTGAGGCTTTTTGGCAAAGAGAAAACTTACACTATTCTGCTTTGGCAGTGAATGTAAATATTGTTTTAATCTCTTTGAACAAATCACCAGGGCTGCAGTTTTTAAGGGGCAGAAAGCAAAAAAGGAGTCTCAAAAGATCATATAGCTGGAGGGGCTTAGTCCATTTTTTCACTGGTAAACAATATCCCACTGTGAGCTGCATGCAGTTGAGAACTTATTTAAGCTTTACCCTTATTAAGCTTTTGATCAGGCAATTTTCATCACTTTCATTTTAGCTACACAAAAACAAACAAACAAAACCCCTCAGGGATCATGATGTGAAGACTACATCTCATTTTTTCATCATATAAGGTACACCTTGATTTAAAAGTAAAGATCTTGTCAGTATGAGCTGCAGGTGTTTAAGTTCGATAGGTTTATCACAGCAGTTGATTTTTGTTATGCTCCGGTCTCTGAAGAGCTGAGAATTCTTAACAAATTATGAAACTTTAATGCATAAACGAGACAGTCTGTTGTTTCACGTAGCTGAGAATGACTACATGGACCCCATGGAAAGCCACTTACCCTCAACTTACAGCCCCTGGGTTATAAGCTTTGATTTCTGTGCATGTTTACTTTGTGAGGTTTCTTGTATGTGGTGTGATTTTTCTGTCACAATACTCAATAGAGTGCAGAAAATTGAAAATCAAGGTCGAGTCCAAAATGATCTTTCAGTGGCATCTTTACAATAAGGCCGTCTCATTTATGTAGCAAAGTCTAAGACTGAATTTTAATCAGAGTTTTTCTGTCGGACTCTGTGGCCTAAAAAATGAAACCGTTTTCATTATTAGGAGAGGAGAATATCTTTGTGATGACGCCTGCACATAATCAGGTCAAATGAAGTAGAGCTTGACTTGATCAAAATGGTGTAAGGCCTCATTTGGGACACTATTAGTCACTTTATAGTGATAAAAAACAAAAAAAATTCATGTCAAGAATCAGCTCACTCTTGTTAAAACATGTTGGAAACAGAACATTATTCACTTGAAATCTGCCCTCCTATATCCTTTCAGGTTTTGGTGGAACGTGCAGGCCATTAAAACACATTTTACATAAATAAGTCAGAACAAACCTTGACGTATTTAATTCATACTCATAAAAAGAGCTTATAGTAATTTGCACATGTCCATGTCAGTGTCAGGTTGAGTCAGTTTCTTTTACAGCAGTAATGACTGTAATGAAAGAGTCAGAAGTAGAGGAACAAATCATATTAGGGGCTCTTAACACCACACAGGGCGGGGGTGATTTTGAATAAGTGGCCCTTTTTTATACTGGTTAAGAGTCACTCATTGCCACTCTTTCACTTCATTTATCGACTTTAACCATTCAGCTGTCTTCTTTAGTTTTACACTCTGCTTGCTGTTGTGATGTTTTTGTGTTGAATAAGTACTCAATGTAAGCTTCAGGAGGAAGTTTGTGCATTGAGAACAAACTGTATCAAACATAGATGCAGTCTCTGTGATATCACAGGTGAAGGGGTGGAGCAGAGAGGTTCTTTAGCCTCCCGGTAAAAAGTTACAACACATCCGCTGCTCAACCACACCCTTATTAATGCAAAGCTATATAAGAGTCTCCTCTTTTATTTATCTAAATGTTATAAAAACACCCACTCCCGATTTGTGCAGATGAGCTGCATACTCAAAATTGCTTTTTGAATCAGGTTAAAAATGTTAAATTTCACTGTAGAATTTTACATTTTCGCATGAGACGTAATAGGGATTCCTTGACTTACGCAGCCAGCCCCAAGTAGAAACTCAAGGAACTGCAACTTTTGTACTTGGTACTGTACTTGGTTTGTACTTGGTTTTGCACTTAGCTTTGCATTGGTTTGATTTTGCATCTTGGTAAGACTGAGCTGTGGTGGTAGTTCACTGTGGAGATGACTCCCTTTACAGCAATTCGTCCATCCAGTCCAGTATGTCTTCAGTTTTCATTTTTAAATAGCAGAAAATAAACAAAAAACAAATATTTTTTCATGGAAAATGTGACTGAAATTAGTGGACCTAGTATGTTAGATTAGGTATTAAAATTCCCTGTGTCCCTTTTGGTCTCTTCACACAGACTCTTGAACTGCTGTCCCCGTCTCTTTGACTAAGAAGGTCATGAGTGGTCCAGCCAGTTAATTAGTGGTACCTACATTTAATTAACCCCCCTCCCTCCCCCTCTCTCCCTCTGTGGCTGTAGACATTTGCTGAAGAGCTTTCAGACTGAAATACCATACATGTCACTGCACTGGTTTGCACTGAATAATTAAGAGTCCACTACAGGCTTTTCATCTTGTAAAGGGTACACTACATAAGAGAAACTACAGCCGAAGAGGAGGCACTATCAGATATGATAAGAGGGGAAGACTAACGTCTGCAGGAGTTGTTTGGATTTTCTGTTTACAAATTTAAGGCATTAAAATGAGTTGCCTGGGGTGATCAAGGCCATCTTTGGGTAATGAGAGGTAATTGGTTAAGTTCAGCATCACAACATGGTGCCACAAACGCTCATCAGTCAGGGAAAAATTGATCCACCAATACAAGGAAAGCTTACTTAAATGGGAGCTTAAATCTCTGGTTGATAGGTTTTGACGTGGACTTGGAAAAATCAGTGCTTACCACTAAAGTATTAACCTTTGAAAAACATCAGGAAAAATGCCTTTAAAAATCACTTGGGTATTGTCTTTTTCCACTTTTTTTTGTGTTATTTTGAGATTTAATCCCTATTTATGTCATAGTTATTTATACCAGGTTGTCGTTTCTAAAAAGTCTTCTTGCTTCTCCTGCATACTTCACCATGTCCCCAAACTATGGTGGCTGACAAGGGCAGACTGCAATTTTCATCAGGAGAAATGAGCTACAAGTGCAGAAATTATGCATCTTTAAAACTGTGTGCATGAGTCTAAAGCAAAAGCAGCAGGGGGGCACTGCAAAAATGGGAAACCAAGGCATCTATACCAGTATACTTGAGTACTTTATGCAATTCAAAAAACACACCTGCTATATATATATATATATATATATATATATATATATATATATATATATATATATATATATATATATATATATATATATATATATATATATATACACACACATATATATCGAGCATCGTTCTGCTCTTTGCAGGTTGTCAGATATACCAAGTATAATGTTTCCAGCAACAGACTTCATCTTAAATGGACAGTTTTACCTTATGATAAGGTTTATTACATTGACTATCTGTTTAATTGATAAATGAAAGCAGAATTAGCTCCAGTGCTCTCAACATTAGTTTGTAAACTCAAGCAATAGTTGCATGACATTGGTGGAGTAGCCAGTTAAATGCTGTTGAATTAAGATAACGCTATTGATCCCCAAGGAGGGATTTAGCTGTTACAGCATTACAGTAAGTTATACAAGAAAAACAAAAGTGGGGGCAAAAAAAGTGGAAAAAGAGATAGAATAAAGTAGATATAAAGTTAGGAGATATATGCAGCAGCAGTTATACAACAGACAGGGCAGTTGGCACATGTGATGCAGAAGTGACGGGTGAAACTGACAGTTATAGGTAAAGTGACATGGTTAGTGTACAACGTGGAAACGAGGTACAGAAAATGGAGGGGGTGTTCAGCATTATGACAGTCTGATGAAGTGGGCACAAAAGTGAGCCTGAAGTGCTCAGTTTTGCACCTGGGTGAGATGAGGCGCTGGCTGAGTTATCTGTCCATCTGCCACAACTTGTCATGGAGAATGCGAGAGAGGTTGACTTCAAATTTGTCCTTGTTCCTCCTCCACTGTCCAGTCCTGGCTCAATCACAGTTGAGGGGGATCTAGCTTGACATCTGTAGCTAAGTATTGTCATGGCTGTATGTGAGCATTTCTGAACTGTATTAGGTCCAAATTAAATATTAATACCACAAAATAAAACACTGACGTGCCAAAAAAGTTAACTTATCACAAATACACATCATTTGCAGTAACTGATGACTAATAGTTTACATTAGCTTAACTTAAAAAAGCTGGTTTATTTGGATAGTTTTTAAAATACAAGTAATAGTTCACTAAATCTGAAGCTAGCCGAAGCCATGGAATTAGCATAGCCTACATTCATAAAAGTAGTAGGTAGCATTTTCTTAAGTTGTCAAGTGAGTTAGCTTGGCTTCATCAGTAAAAAAACATAGATGAACTGAAGTTACCAAAAGCTAATCAATTAGCTTGCCAGCTCTGGTAAGGAAAGCTGAGTTCATTGGCTTACTCTATATACTGATCTACGCTCCCTGCAGCACAGTGGACCACTTGGACAAGTTGAGACATGTTGGTTTTGGTGGGTGTTGACCTAACATCGACATGTTTCCTATCAGGACTAAAAAGACCCACCAAGGTCACATAGGCTCAGTTCAGTATTCTCATCACAAATGAGATCCTCTCAGTGGAAAAAGGCAATTTAAAAAGATGGAGGGTTTAATGTGACTGAAAGTCACTGAGTCATGGGTTGAGCAATAGAGGGCAGTAAGCCTACAAGGAGATTCTTTCAGACTTGCTGCCATAAAGGTGATATTGAAACAGAGAGTCCCAGAAAATCAAAAATACATTAAAAACTGGAGTGCTTCTTTTGATTGTAGCAGAACAATGCACAAAGAGGTCACCACAAGACAGAGGAGACTGATAAGAAAGAAAACCTCTATGACTAACTGGTACTTACAATGAAGGGTAGGCAGGATGCCAAGCACGCACACAATACAATAGGGACTGACATCCTGACCTGTTTGACAAGCTATTGTCTGAGATTATACACTTTTAAATGCACATGACAAGAAAGAATAGAAATAAAAGGGCAGGTATCTTTGGGTACTATTATAATTGGGTATAAGCCTAAAGAAGACTGAAGCATAAAAAATGAAGTGAACACTGCCCTTATACTTCTAGGTGCCACAAGGAAATCTAAGATGCCGCTAAACTAAGGATATACTGCATGAATGTTGTCTCCATAAACTGCTGTGGTTCCTCTGTTGTGTTGTCCTGACAGAAAACTACTGCTCTCTGTTGCAGCAGTGTTTGATCTTCTGTAATTTCTTTTTTGTTCAGAGGGTTAACTGCTAGAACCAGACAGAGAATTAAGTCACTATTTATGTCCACAATTTGTATCCTTATTTTTACCGAGAACCACACATCGCAAGTGATAGGAAGAAGGTGAACATCCTGATGAGTCCAAAGGTTTTTAATTTCAACAACACTTTTCCTTGTGAAAGCACATGACTTAGGTTAATTCCTCATAAGGGGACAATGAAGAAAACTTGGGAGGAATTCTGTTCAATAATGGCATCCTGCCACATGTGAACGCATGGACACTGTCTGGTCATGCTGGACAAGGTTAGCCCACATACACTGACAGTAGAACCTTTTACAGAAAGATAACAATGAGTGAGGGTTTTTCTCAAAAACTTTTGTGGTTCACAAGCAGCATTACAACTTCTTTCCCCTAGTTTCCTTCTGCATGCTTCTCTTCGTAGACTAGCTCAACGTCCATACCACGATCAGCTTCACCTTTTTGTGCAAGTGAATATCTCTTCAGGTGACCCTGTTTGCAAAATGCAGACCTTCTTTGAGTAATTTGCTTTGGTTGGTTACAAAGCCTGAGAACACTTGTCCAGCAAATATAAAAATGGGAGCATTATGTTCTGGGTCAACATAACCGAGTGCTCCCAGTGATGGATGTCTGACAACAAAATAGTTACTTTCCTGTCGGATGGAGAGAAAAATGTTTTTATCTTAAACTGGCAGCCAGGCATGGTGCACAGGCTGACAGCAGATGCAGGCCTGTCTAATTTCACAGATGATACTCAGCCAGCAGCTCTTCTAAAGGAACAGGTGAAGTGCTAAAGGACTTCACCAGAAAGGAGCCTGTTCTCTCTTTGTTCACTGGCTTAACCTCCCATACTACTTTTGAAGACCTGGGTGACTCCAACAAGGCCTGGGTTTCGTGAATGCTGTGTTTTTGCTGGCTAAGAGGTAATGATAAAGTCAGCCATGAACACTTTTTGTAAATAGAAAAATGGTTATAAATTCTATTCCAGGTTTCACATTGAGCCCAAGCAGATGCACTTTTATTGGAGGAATATCATCTCTTCTCCAGTTCTTCTCAGTACACATGCATTATTTAGGACAAGCTCAAGAGTCTGTGGAGATTAATTAGTGCAGCCTGGTGAGATAAAACTAGATCAATACAGCGTAGAAGACACAAAAATACAGGAACTTTATTTTCTGTATCTTTTTGAGAAAGACCGTCTCTGACTTTTGCAGTTATATAAATGTAGAAAATACCATTTTGAAATATATTGTCTGGAGATCAACATCACATATCTGAGGTGATTTCTCATAATGGTATGAAAGGTCAGGATAATTTGTCTTTGTTAGATATTATCTATTAAAATATTTGGGGGGCATTTTATCTGAATATAGTCGGACAGCTGAAGAGAGGCAGGGAATTTGTAGAGAAGACAGCGAGGGGGGACATGGAGCAAAGGGCTGTGGTTGGAATTTAATGCAGGAACTGCATGTATCCAACTGGAGCGTCTCTTTATACATCTTTGTTTTCTGGCCTGAGCTTCAGGTTTCTTCAGGTTAAAATGTATTTCAGCTTCAGAGCATTGCAGGCCAGCGAAGGCAGAAGTCCAGGGAGCAGAAGAAAAGTACCCACCATACCTCATTATATTTTCCTCTCTCTGAGTGATAATCACTTTGGTCCCTAGTCATCCCTGCTATTCCCTTATTTTGACATTTTATATCAAATGTTTCATTAATCCAGCCTTGCAAGGAGCTGTGAACACTGTTTGAACATGCAAGCTCAAGGGGATGAAGAGCAATGGGCCTTTAATGGAGAGGACAAGGTTTTAGCTTGGGAAAATGAACACCAGCAAAGAGTAGGAATTACTTCTCTACTGCTTTGAAGTTAATGTAAGAAGCTCAATTAAATGTAAAAAAGAAAAGTCGTATTTTTTCTGCACTTTGCTCTGCTTGGAAGAAATCCCTAACCTTCTGAGCCAACAGCCTCGTCCCATGTGCCCTGGATGTCAGTGCTTCTGCTTCTTGTTTCACACTCTACAAGATGAAAAATGTTGTGTTTTTGCTGCATGTGGGATATGACACTTGGTTGACAGCAGCGTGTAAATGCACATGGTCAAGGCTCATTACTTCACCAGTGAGTGGTAGTACATTCAATACAGAAAATGACTTTTTGCTTCAGTGAAAGAAGTGATTTTTTTCCCCCTCTGTGTGTGGGGCTCAACACTTCTGTATCTACAGGGACTGAAACTGCAGCTAGTGTGAACAGTTTGTTATATAATACTTTTACCTTTTGTACAGTGGCTAAATCAAACAACTTGTAATTTGCACAAGATGGGTCACTCTTTGAAACCACATTTGCTTTGCTGTTTGGATAGACATTTATTGCAGATCCGCACATATTTTTTTCAGGGAGCACATGTTTTAGATAAAAACATTCATTATAAAATAGAAGTACAGGAATTCCCACAGAAATGAAAAAAAAAAAAAGCTGGGCAGAGTTGCAGCTATCTCTCAGGGCTTAGCAGTGAATTAAATGCTCTTTACAATAAGAGTGGATTTAGTTAAACATCAGCTCTCACTCTGCAAGAATTACCCACAAACTTAATCTTGTGTATTTCAGATTTGATCCGACCTCAGGCAGCGGATTGAAAGCTCCTGCTGATTATGAAACAGACTCACCATGAATTACCAGAGTCACATTTTGTAAACCCAAGGCCACACTAGACTCTGAGAAGTGCTTGGGTTGACTGGGGCAGAAAAAAACAACGTAAAAAATGAAAAGGAATCATAAAAAGTCAGGGTCATACTCCAGATTTATCTAGTAAAAAGGAGCTCAAGACAGATTGCGTTTGGAAATAAACTGTAACCGTATACTGAGGTGGATTTACATTAAAAGTCAAGGCCGCTGTCTCTGGAGAGGATTACTTAATGTCTGCAGCAGGTTAAAGCAGATGAACTATTACCCAGAGAGGGATTTGATTTGCTACTATTTCATAACTATATGGGTCAGATGTTTCATTTCGTGAAATTCTTTACTCTTTAGTCAGTGTCCCTCAAATTTATGTCTTATAAAGTCAGGGGTTATTTAAGGTTTAGCTCTTGCATATAGTTTCTTTCCTGGTGGTCTCTTTTTCATTTCTTCAAGGAGCTTTCGCAGATAGAGTTCATTTTCCTCTAATATAATCATAGTGTTATACTTAAAGATCTTTTAGGCTTAATATAAAAGAAAGTATTAATAGCTATGACATATTTATATTCCTGTTATTTTGCAGTAAATCAAACACTTTGTACATGTTTGCACATTTTTATAGCTATATCTAATGGATAGAACTACTGAAGAGACACCGAAAGTGTTGGGAGTTGAAGATGTGGGCAAACAAGTAGCAAATGTATATACTTAAACAACTGGGCTAATGGTTCATAAACAATTTCTAAAAATGGTAAATTAAAGCTACTCTGTGTGGCTCTTGGTGCCCTTGGTAGAAATAGCTTTATGGTTGTATTGTGCCAGAATTTTTCTAAACATGTGTAAGTAGCATAGTTCTTGCAGCAAAGTCTTATCCTTTTTTTTTTTTTTTTTGATGGTTCAGCATATCACCAACTGTGATCCTTTTGAATGAAAATGTAGACAAATGCTGCAGGGTGAACTATTTGTCCAACACTGAGGTCATGGCAGAGGTTTAATGCATGAGAAAATGATGATATAGTTGGACTGTCAAACCATTTACTGTTTTGATTGTAATATTTGAAGAATGGTTTCAATTAAATGTTTAATATGTTTTATTGTGTGTTTGAAATCAGTTTGTAAGTCCATATTATGTATTAGAACTGCACTCTGACGTCTTTTCCATGGTTTCACTCCGCCGGCCACCTGCCCAGCCGCTGCAAGGGCAACTGCTCTACCACTTGCTTTTAAAACTCCTTCCCACCAGACATCTATACTGTCTCTATTTTAAAATCATTTTTCTAAAATATCTCTTTTTAAACTGGCATAATCACTTTGATAATTATCCTTTTGGTCAATTTGGTAACCATTGCTGTTGAAAGTGTGTTGCTTACAAAGTTGTCCAGAGGTCTTGGTTGCAAACTATCCAGGCCAGCCTATGGAAGGTGGCATCGGGGCTTTCTGACTCAACTGTGGTTTTAGACTCAACACATTCCAGGGGTAACTTAATTCACATCCTTAGTGTTACATAAGTTCAGTCTTTTCAAGAAAGACCTTCTGGCAAAGGTTTGTTGCTGAACTTGCTGTTCAAAGAACACATGGACTGGTTTATGGCTGTGATTACCAAATGTGCATATGTTAACGACACGCTTAAAAAGAAAAGGCAATTTGTGTTTTATTGTGTCACAGATTACATACAACTTTTATCTCTTTTTTTTCAGATCAAAATACTGCCGCACATGCTACAAGATCCATCTGTCACCTGTGCTTGTTAACATCTGGGTAGTACAGCATCATGGCATTATGACAGCATTCATTAGCAGGAGCTGCAGCCCTGATTAGTTGGTTGTTGCAATAAAGCTTAGACACAACATATGACTGGATTTTGGGCTTATATCGTTAAAAGTATTAATAAATGGTGTTGAGTTGTAAAGTTGTTTAATCATTTAGTTCACCTAAATCCTCAGCACCCATCACTAGTATTGAAAGTAGAGTATTAAAAGGTTCCAATTAAAAATGTACAATGCTACTGGAATAATAGTTTTGACGCCATGTTTGGCTGTTAGAATATTGCAGTGAGCTTTGTCTTTGTACTTTTTTATATATTCCCCTAGTCTTTTCCTGCTCTCCACTCTGAGGACATCCATTAGAGAGGACACCGAATCAAACTGTGTGCCAGAATCTGCACTCCTTCCCGTCTAATCCTTCCCCCTGTGTTCCATCCTCGTGAATTCTTCTGACAACTCCGATAACAGCAGACGCCGGCAGGCTATTTATACACCAAAACTGCCATTTGCATCCTAAAGCAAAGTTGGCGAGCACAGTTCTCACCGCTCTCATAACACCCACAACAGGGGCCTCTTACAAATGTTTCCTTAAGTTTGACAGAGCATTATTCAGCGGCAGGCTGGGGGACGGGGCAAATGGCTGAGTAACCTTGTAACCCGTTGTGAAGGTTATCACTTTCTGAGTGGTGTAGCAGGTGTGGTGACTGTTTCAAAACCAATTACGCTTCCTCTCACTCATCACCGTTTGACAGCGTTGCCCGTACATTGATTTGTGGATGAACTCCTGTTTGGGACTTTCGCACAAATACAGCTCCAATGACTGATTAATAAACTGTATTTTGCAATTTTATCACTTAATTCTTCCTGGAAAAGGGTACTTTTATGTATCCAGGATGATCTACTAGCCACATTCAGGCTGATGGATGAGCAACAATGCAGCAATGGAGGTTAAAAAAAAAGGATTCTGGAGCTTGTGCAGTCAAAGTGCTCGTTGGCTGTCAACCTGCCAGCACTCAGCTGAAACCTCCAGTGATTGCGTTCAGACTTTTACACAGTCACAGAAGGATCACACAAGCCTCATCACAGTCTACAAACAGTGTACTGCAGATGGAGTCTTAAATAATCCCATGGTGGTACGAGCTGCAAACGGCAAACTGCATTCTGAAAACAGTGTGGTGCATGTGTTTTTTTGATTAATGCCACAATTTGTTTAGTTTAGCTGGAAATCTCACAATTATTCATTGTCTTTGAGCTGTGCAAAATGTTTTTCTTTGACTAGTGGAGCAATCAACCTTCTGCTTTGTCTTCAGACTCTTTTACCAGATCTCCCAGCGGATATCAGATTCAGATTCAGATTCAGATTCAGATTCATTTATTTACCATTGTGTATAACACATAGGAATTTGCTTTGGCAACGTACAGTGTGCATTCAAATTTTTTCACACTAACCAACAAACAAATACAAAAACGAAAAACACCGTGCAGAAATAACAATGAATAAATAGTATGAACTAAAGTGCAGTAGTGCAACATATTGCTGATGTCCCTAGGGGTCAGGGGGAAAAGGGAAACCAGAGTCATTGAGCAGCTTGGCGGCTGAGAGAAAAAAACTGTTTTTGTGGCGCTCTGTCTTGGCCGCCAGTTGCCGCATTCTTCTCCCAGAGGGGAGCAGTTTGAGGAGCCCGTGGCCAGGGTGGGAGGGGTCGGCCATGATCTTTTGTGCCCTCCTCAGCGCCCTAGAGTCGTGCAGGGACTTGAGGGAGGGCAGGGGACGGCCAATCACCCTCTCTGCAGAGCGTATCACCCGCTGCAGCTTGATGAGATCTTTTGCAGCTGCAGCGGGGAACCAGGTAATGATGGAGTGTGTGAGGATGGACTCGATGATGGCCGTGTAGAACTGTGTCATCATGGACCTCGACAGTCTGTATTTCCGCAGCTGCCGAAGAAAGTACAGCCTTTACTGAGCCTTTTTCAGAAGGGCTGTGATGTTAAGCTCCCACTTCAGGTCCCTGGAGATGACTATCCCCAGGAACTTGCAGGACTCCACAAAGCCGACCTGAGTACCACCCAGTATGATGGGAAGGGGCGGGGCCGGGCCCTTCCGGAAGTCCACCACCATCTCCACTGTCTTAAGGGCATTTAGCTCCAGGTTGTTATTTTCACACCAGCTTCGCAGCCGCTCGATCTCCCTCCTGTAGGCTGACTCGTCCCCCTTGGAGATGAGGCCCACTAAGGTGGTGTCGTCCGCAAACTTGAGGAGCTTGACTGACGGGTGGAGGGAAACACAGCTGTTGGTGTACAGGGAGAACAGTAGTGGGGACAGGACACAGCCCTGTGGGGAACCGATGCTGGTGGACCTAGAGCTGGAAATGCTCTTCCCCAGCTTCACCCGCTGAGACCTGTTGGTCAAGAAGGCCGTAATCCACCTGCGAGTGGAGGCAGGCACTTGCAGCAGGTACAGCTGGTGCTCCAGGATGGCTGGTCGAATAGTGTTGAAGGCCGAACTGAAGTCGACGAACAGGATCCTGGCATAGCTGCCGGTAGTGTCCAGATGTTTAAGTGTGTAGTACAGAGCCATATTCACGGCGTCCTCCGTGGATCTGTTCGCTCTGTATGCGAACTGCAGCGGGTCCAGCACAGGATCAGTGATGCGCTTCAGATGGGCCAGGACAAGGCGCTCCAGGACCTTCATGACCACAGAGGTCAGGGCGACGGGTCTATAGTCATTAAGGCCTGTGACCTTGGCCTTTTTGGGGACAGGAATGATGGTCGAGGCCTTGAAGCATGCTGGGACCTGACCCAGCTCCAGCGAGGTGTTGAAGATGTTGGTGAACACCGGGGCGAGCTGGTCAGCGCAGTGCTTCAGGACAGAGGGGGAGACAGAATCCGGGCCGGACGCCTTCCGAGGGTTCTGGCTCCTGAACAGCATTTTAACCTCTCTCTCTGTGACAGTGAGAGGGGGTGGGGAAGGGGAGAGTGGTTGTGGCCGGGGGGGGGGGGGGCAGGGGGGAAACTCTCCTTCTCAAAGCGAGAGTAAAACTCATTGAGCTCGTTGGCGAGGGGGAGGTTGTCAGACGCCTGCAGGGACCTAGTCTTGTAGTTGGTGATGGTCTTGAGGCCTTTCCAGACGGAGGAGGAGTTCCCCTCAGAGAGCTGCTGCCGCAGTTTCTCCGAGAAGCGGCGTTTCGCCTCCCTCACCGCTCTGGCAAACACATACTTGGCTCGCCTAAACAAGGCCACGTCGCCGCTACGCCTGGCCACCTCCTTCTCCGACCTCAGCCTCCTGAGATGGGCTGAAAACCAGGGCTTGTCGTTGTTGAAGATCTTCCTATAGCGGAGGGGGACGCACACCTCCTCGCCCAGGCTGATGAATGATGTCACAGTGTCCGTGTATTCATCCAGGTTATTTCCAGCCATAGGCCCCGCCCACTCAACAAAGTCCTGGTCACAGCCCGCATTTTCCAGCCAGGCACAGAGTCGCTCACTTGCCTCACTGGACCACACCCTGAAACTCCGCACTACAGGTTTTGATATTTTTAATCTCTGCCTGTAGCGAGGGATCAGATGGATGAGATGGTGATCACCCTTGCCCAGAGCAGCACGTTGGACAGAATGGTATGCCTGCCGGATGGTACAGTAGCAGTGATCAAGAATGTTCCCACCCCTAGTAGCACATGTCACCTGCTGTCTGTATTTGGGGAGAGCCCGACTCAGATGAGCCTGGTTAAAGTCCCCAAGCACAACAGCAAAACTGTCCGGGTATTTACGTTCCGCCCCCGACAGCTGTTCTCCTAGTACGTCCTCTGCTGCGGTGACGTCAGCATCCGGAGGAATGTAAACACACACAAGGAGGAACGCATTAAACTCACGGGGGGAATAGAATGGACAACAGAGGATGAAAAGGGTTTCAATGTCAGGAGAGCAGTGTTGTTGCACCACTGTCACATCAGAACACCAGCGGTTGTTCACAAAAAACATTAATCCACCTCCACTTGACTTCCCAGCTGCCGCGAAGTCTCTGTCACAGCGGAATGCGGAGAAACCCTCTAACTGTACAGCCCCGTCTGGGACTGTCGCCGTCAGTTTCGTCTCCACAAACGCAAAAACAGCCGTGGAATGGAAGTCATTCTCCCGCGAAACAAGCATCCGGAGTTCATCCATTTTATTGGGTAAAGAGTTCACGTTGCAGAGGAATATACCTGGCAGCGGTGGACGCGAACCTCTCCGCCGTAGGCGAACCAGACAACCGCCTCAAATACTATTATGTCAGCACTCCTTAGAGGGATGACATTTATTTCCCAAAAGCATACAGTGAGCATAGCCTTTATCAAAGCAACATATGACAGTGACATTTAAGAAAGTGCCACGTGGCACTTGTTTGCACTTGTAAGGCTGATGATGAAGAGGCCGTCTCTGTGCCAGAAGCTTCATTAACGGCTGTCTGAATGAGAAAAAAAAGAGGACCAGAGTTTTTATTGGCACTCAGCACAATTGTGCAGTCGCCATACGCACCTTGTGATCTAAGTCAATTAGCTGTGAAATGTGGGATTGTGCTGATGTCAAGTTTCAGTTGAAGTCATCTCTTTCTTGCTTTCAAGGTAGGCTACATAAAGGTACAGCGCTTTTTATTCCACATCACCAAATAGAGCATGACCAACCCCTTAAATTAGAAGGTGAACCATGGATAATGCTTGTCAGGTTTTCAAGGGAATATGACACATTCCATCACTTTGTCTGCTTGCGTCGGCCTCATTCAGGTTCTCTGCTCAGCTTAAATCCTTCCAAGAAAATATTGCCAGCACAACACATCCCAAGTGCAAAATATCAATTATTTGTATCAGGCACACAGTCCATTCTCTGTACTCCTGTACTCCTGAATGTGTTCCCATTCAGCAGCTTGTGTTTCTCACCTTATTGTTCAGTATGATAGGTTACCCAGCAAAATTGGACGTGTCAGCCAAGCTAATAAATGTTTTCCTTTATGACCTTAAAGTTCATACAGTGGAGCTCAGTCCAGCGTTAGAGAAATCGCTGTGGTCTATTTATGTTTATGGTTTTCCTGTAATCGATTTTCATTTGCAGAAGCCGGAGAAAAATCTGGGCCACCTTTGGAAAGGCCACCAGTGCCTCAACGAGAAATCAATAGCATAACATTTATTATTTTTTTCCTGGACATGTTTTGAAGGAAAACGTCTCTAAACTCTGCTTTTTTACATCAAGATTGTATGTTAAAGATTGCAACATTTTCAGCACAAGTTTTATTCAAGTGAATCTACAGAGTACAGTAGAGCAGCACATGCACACCTGATGGCTGTTCTGTTTTATTTTGTAGTGGGTCAGAAAGAGGTCTTGTGTTAACGTGAGCTTACCATGGGAACACCAATTTACAGATAGTAAGCTTTGTGATGGTGTATTTATTATGTGAAGCCAGGTCATGGTCTTTTATTTCCTGCATGGTAGGGTCATCAATAATTAGTGCTGATGCAATCACAGTGTGGTAGGTGAGCTGGGGTCCTCTGATTATTGAAACTCCTCTTTATGAATTTTCAATGGGCCCCCATGCAATTCAAATGGACATTCATCCTTCACGAAAGAGACATTCAGTTCACTCTCATAACAATACTGTACCAAACACAAGGCCATGTATATACTTTTTTTTCATTGTGGCTGTGCTGGTAATAGCTTTCCTGGAGAATCTTGTTTAGGTAATCTTCATTTAAGAGGCTTATTGAATTCATATTTTAAAGGAGATTTGGTTGGATGTCTAGATGGTACAAAAAACCCTGAGATTCATTAATGACTTAAAGAGGCTGAAGTGAAGCAAAGACATTGACCTCTTAGCATGCTCCTGTGCTAACAGTGTCAAATACCACCTGCAGATTTTAAATGATCATCTTTCAGTATAAGAGTAACACAAGAGCAGTATGTCTCCAGTATCAACTAATTGTTCACCGTGTAGCAACACACATGGACACCAGAGCAAGTACAAGTATGAGTGTGCAGTGTCTTCCGGAAAATACTTGAAAGTAGTGTGTTGTAAAAGTTAACAAAAAGTCCCTAAAACCAAAATTTATTTGTTTAGCTGTGCGAAATGTGCCTGCATGGGACACAGCAATATTTGTGAACTGCACTTTACACAGTTATACTTGATTGAAAATAACCATAATCTCATCCTTTAAGATTATGTATACATCAGTTCATCGAGTCGGTCATTTTGTGTCAGATAATCTTGGATTCAATGCACAGCAGACAAAGTAGTGTTTTTGCATTGTTCTCTTTATTTCCTGCTGAGCAAAATTGATCATTTTCTCCATTTAAGCTCTGTGACATATGCTTATAAACACTGAACACACAGTATGGCTAATCGTCATTCTGTCGGTTGTTTAAGTTTGCCAATTCAATCAATTAAAATTTGGAAATCCATCAAATACTTGTAGGGATGCCTCTTGATGTTGCCTGAGGAAACACATCATAGATGCTGAGACCATAAGTAGAGATACCAGTTTATCTGCTACATCAATGCAGCCGGTATTGCCAAAGTAAGAAAGCACTGGGATATAAAGTAACAAGAGGAAATCAGAAAATAAACACACCGCCTTTAAAACAAGAATACCTGTACCTTCTTCCAAAGCAAAGAAATCAAAGTAAACACAGCGTGTCACTTTAGGCGCAGATAAGGACAGCAGAGGCTGCTAGTGTTCCCCCTCTGAGCGAAATCACAACAGATGATGTACACTTCAGGGGAAAGGACATAAAAGTCGGTATAAAATCCAAAAAAGGACCAAAAGAAAACCACAGAACACTCATTAATCTTTCCAATTACACCAAAGTTACAACTAAGCCCTGTTACTGTCAGTATTTTCTTGGTGCTTCTAAGGTCATCAGTGTATTTGATGCAAGAACACAAAGAGGGAAAGTTGAAGTAGAGGGGCCAAACTTTCCAGTTAAGAATTGTAAATACTGACTACCATTAGCCTTCAATGTAGCTTACTGAGTCCTGTGCATTCCTCTACATTGACCATATCTGACTTTACATAAACTTAAAAATGTGTTAACAATAAAAAAGAGTTGATCATTCCAAAGTAGTTCATAGTGTCTAATTGTAGTGAAGTTCTAAGAGTGCAGTTACCTTCTTTAGTCTTTGTGTACACTCAGTTTTAAGGCTTGATCATATTGAAGGCAGCAAGTGATGAGACCTTCAGCTCAGTCCTGAGTCTGAAATGGGCTTTCTGGACTCTGGAAATCAGCCATCATTGATCATCACTGTGCTGCTCAGAAAGATAAGATAAAACTCAATAAACTGCATTAGTCTTTTTACCTCGACTGTTAGGTGTAACGGGATTTGCTGGACAGAACTGGATGACGTCCCTGTCTCTCCATTACCGCAGTCTGTCCGTACTGCTGCCACAGATTGGCAGTTTGAGACTGGATGTTTTCTCATTAGAGAGTGTCTCAATGGCTTTTTCTTTCCATTAAAGCACATCAGCCATGACACGTGTTAATAATA
This sequence comes from Halichoeres trimaculatus, assembly GCF_033239565.1. Classification (NCBI taxonomy): domain Eukaryota; kingdom Metazoa; phylum Chordata; class Actinopteri; order Labriformes; family Labridae; genus Halichoeres; species Halichoeres trimaculatus. Next base: position 25,692,112 of record NW_027437186.1, on the reverse strand, counting down.
AAGAATACCTCAGCTTAATGGCTACCATCACAGGTCCAGAGCTGTCAGATGGTGAGTGTCACATGCTAAATATATTCATAAAGTGGAGCTGCTTTTAGCACCTCATGCTGACAGTACTGATGAATGATCTCATGAAGGCAAATGTCACACTGTAAGCAATGTGACTGAATTTGTGGGCAGTAACAGAAGGACCTTGATTTACTCTGATAAGTTCCATACAGATTTAGAAAAATCAGGAGATACTGTGTTCCAAAAAGGAAAAACTGCACACAGTTTGACCAAGGGCTAGAACCCATTGTATAGAGCCTACAGTCCTCAAAGAGGGCAGATCAGGTTTGATATCAACCTGTGTCCTTTTCCCACATGCTTTTCTCACCATACCAACTTTCCTTTTTTTTAATAAGAAGGGTAAAAAAAGAAGAATGTTGTAAATGGTGTTCAACTTAAGCTGATTCAGCAATGTGCTCAGTAGACATTAGTTATGGGGACATTCTTTGCCCTGTTTATTTTTTTATTCATAAATTCTTTTCTTTCTTTGCAAGACAAAATAAGCTCTACCAATTTGGAGCTCGACCAATTTAGAACATTTACATGCTAGTCATTTTCCACCAACTTCATGCTAAAAGTAGGGAGCTTAAATACTGTTATCAGAGAAACAATGTCAGAGTTCCAGCCATTGACTGTACAGTATATTACATTGATAACACACCTTCCTCTCCTCTCAGGTTCCTTTAAGAATAGGAACTTTCCCCAGGGGCCAAGGATGTTTTGAGGAACTCTTTGATTTTCATCAGCAGGTACCAGGGTCTAATTCTAGTTCTAGGGTAGTTAATCTCTCCCCTGAAAGCCACTGTTTGGTGTGTAGTGATTTCTAAAGGTCCAGGAACTTTCAGGGAAAGGGCCTGAACGCTGAACTTTTCTGATTGATCAAGGATACACACACTTGTGGATTTCAAAATGGAATTGAAAACAATGTCTTCTTGCATTTTGAATGTAATACTGCTAGTCTACTTTGGAGATTTTTTAATCAATTAGCAATATAATATAGCCTCAGTGGAAACAGACAAAAATGTCCCACATTAACTATTTAGTTCTTTAAAGAAAAAAAAAAACCCTTTAACTAAAAGTTTCTGGTGCTTTTGGTCGAAAAGCACCTTAAGTTTAACATCTGTAGTACCTGGATGCTAATGTTATCGAGTTTCTTGATTAAATAGTTGTCAGGATGGCTTTCAACCTGAAGACACAAGTATGACATCAGAACAGCAGTCCACCTTCCCATCTTAAATGGGACATCAAATATGAATGGTGAATGTCTTTAAACAAAGTATGGACTTGCTCCTCTTTTTCCCTATTTGTCTTGGCTGACTTACGTGCAGCATTTCACATTACACTTGGTCACAAATAGGCCAACATTTTTCTGTTATTGCAACTCTAAGATCCTACCCAGCTTGATGAAAGTTAGTGATCCCTCACCGACCCCCTACTCTAAACTTACAATGTGTGTTCGAATGTTGAATCAAGCAGCAGCTGTGCTTTGTTTCTTCATAAGTTAAAGGTGTACAAGAACACACACTGTCCAAATGTAGTTCAGTCCCAGTGCTAAGCTAGGTGTGCAGCATCAGCTAGTTTTGTAATTGAGGTTGCTGTAGTCTTTGAAAGGTTCACTAAGAGATTTGTCAGGAAAATAGATGCACACTACTGCTGAACTGCTATGCACAGCTAACTTGGCTGGCAAAAAACATTGTCTTCACAAAAAGCAAGACGAGATGGAAGATAAATTTGCACTTTTGTACTAAGCAATTAACTCTTCCAGCAGTCCAGCATGTTCTTTGGCAGGAATAAGGGTTTCACAGCTTTAGAAATGCAATGCTGGGGTAACAGTGCCTCAAAGATAGGCTTCCCAGACCCCAAATATGTCAACCAGTGCTGGTTGTATTTGGGTTGTAATATTTAATGGTCTTCTGATCCCAGTGTAAGGCCTGAGATGAGACAATGCTTAAAAACCAGTTATTTGGATACATGGCTAAAGTTGGTGGTCACATTCATTAGCTATAGACACTGTTCAAAGAGTATAAAGAGCAGTTGCCAAAGTTATTAACTGCCCATCCCTAATGTCTTCCAAACCCAATGCTATAAAAACTATTGCACTTTGAAATGATTTTGTAACAACTCCCTAAAATATTAAAAAAGATACTCTTTTTCTGTTTTAATGTAACATTTAGATTTATGAAACATGTAACCTATTTCTAGGTTCATGAAATGCACCACAACAGCTTCTAGCATATTGGTACTTGTGGTTTTTGTTCATAACTTTGACCTCAAACAAAGGTTTATGATAAACAAAGTAAATAAGTGTCAACTGTAAACAAACAAAAAAAGGAAAAAAATCACAGCCTGGCCTATAAAGATAATCTTCCTGCTCATTACGATCATTCACACAAACACCTATTGTTTTTGCACTGCATTCTCGATTATGCTGTATTTGGCTCTTTCATATCATAACTAACAAACTGTGCGCTGCTCCCTCTGCAGATAGAGAAGCTCTTTTACTGTGGACAGACAGGCAATGATTCCAGTGCATACCAAAGAAGCAATCTGCCATCATAAAGATTTACCACAAAGCTGTTTGAGATGGTGCTTCTGTGTAAACAAGGCCCTATATGTAAACAAGGAGGCTCAGGAGGGATGAGTCACACAGCCATCCTTATGTGTCCTTATATCATAGGATGTACATGAAACATGTAGGAGTTAAAGAACAGAACAAAGGAAATTGTGACATTCTATCACCAGATACTTTGACAAAATGCAACAAAAGAATGAAGATTTAAATTCAAGTTGTATTTTAAAGTTAAGTCCTCCTTGAGTTGTGACTCTATGCAGACGTTTTTTTTTTTTTTAGTGCAGCAGAAATGCTCTAATGTCCCCTCATTATCATAACAGCCACACTCTGAAACAGGTAATTTACAGCTCCATGGGTAAAGTTCATGCAACCAATAATTTTTCATTACCTCCACAAAGCAGCTTTTTCTCACTCCTGTTCTCTTTCGGTCCATAAATTAGTTCAACTTATACTGAAGAACACAAGCCTGCCTTCCCTGGAGAAAGTCCTCTACAAAGAAAACTGCTGGAAGTGTTTGGAGGCACAGTTGGAGGCTCTTATTGCAAGACATTTTGAAGTTGTTTTTTTATTTTTATATAACCATTACCTTGGAGTATCTTAAAGAAAAGAACAAACACATTGGGGAAAGTTTATGGGAGAAATGCAATTGTTAGGTTTCTTGAATTAAGACAATACGTTTATGTCAAGACACTCAACTCTCATTTAGAGTCTCCCATGAAAATCAACAAGCTAATTTTTCTTATCCTTGTCGCAGATTGCTGTTCTCAATAGAAAAGAAATAAGTCAGCATCTTTTTTTAGCTTTTAATACCTTGGAGTAAAAAATGTATTGAGGTATTTTATTGGTATTTTACCTAGAAGGTGACATTTCAAGCAGAAATTGGCCTAGCTAAGCTCAGACAAACAACAACAGGGACTAGGCTGGTGGAGCAGCTTTGAAAATGGGTAGATTTGTGTGAGTCAGTAAGTAGTATGATTGGAAAGACTCTTTAGTTTGGCACCATAAACTAAGTTTAACTACCGTACCAAAGGGTTGCTGTGGCTCAGTGTATCATTTGATACCATGGTCATTTCTCTTTTGGAAGGTTACAGGTTCATTCCTAGGTCCTGCTGTCCACATGCCAAAGTGTCATTGGGCAAGACACTAATGACTGCACTTTGGATGTGATTTGTTAAATTTTCAAGTACTTTGAGTGATCAGGAGAAAGTTGAAATGCTCTGTAAACACTGCCTGTTTACTATTTTTTAGCATCTACACAGATGCACAATGAAATTTCTTATGAAGACAAGTCATCAAAAATGAGGACCGTTTAAACCTTTTAATTCCCTTCAAGTAGCCTTCCCCAAATCAATATCGAATTGAAACGAAACCTTGAGAATCAAAATTGAGTCTGAAAATTGGACACAAAAGCCTATCTGGCGTTGTCCTCCAAATCCACGTATGAGCATTTTATTACTGAAGAATTATGGGCAGTTAAGATCAGTATATCTTTTGGATAGGGGCTGACTGTGCGGTTAGAGATGAAGAATGTTGACTTTTAGTGTCATCATGGACTTGGACTCAGTGTAAAAGTCACTTGAACTGAGAGACCTGTGCAATGACCACGTGTTATTTGACCTATCCATTGTCAGAGGCCTTCCCCTTTTGAGGGTTTTATTGGTCTTGAAACAAGACCTAAAGGCGTCTGCCACTGATAATCACTGGGCTTATATAGAAGTTGGTTGAGAGCCTGTTGCGTCTCATGCAGACTTCAGAGAGTATGTTTTGTGTCTGTTTGAGCCGCTGTGGGCTGTGACAGAGAATTGGTATTTCTGGATTTGGGATTAACGACAAGCTGATTGTCAAGGTATGAGAAATTATTGGCCCTTGGACAAGTTTTTTAAATGTCAGAGACGCTTGTGTTGGTGGCGGATATACCACAGCCACAGGGAGAAGCCATTCTGAAGGCAGAGGAAAACACCATATGGCCTGAACAGAAATGCTGTGCACTTTAGAAACTGCCAGTTGTATTTGAGATAGCCAAAAAACAAAACAGCAAATGGGGCTTTAATTTTAATTTTATTTGGGGAGCGTTAAAAATAGCACTGGCCTTAAGGAACCCGAGCAGTTTTAATATGAGGCCTTGCCTCTTTGCAAATAAGTCACACGAGTGCAGTTAGCTGGAGTATAACCTAATAAACTTTCACTGTGTCCTGCTTGAATCTGTGCTTCCTCTTCACTTTTTATATCTCCCATATTTTCCCTCCCACGCCTCTTCTCAGTTCCTCTGCTGCCTTTCTCTTTTTCATGTTCCCCTTCTCACCCTATGTCTATCATTTTCTCCCTCTTTTCTGTCTTTTCTCTCTGGCTCTTCTCTCTTTTCTCTTGTTCTCTTTGAAGTGCTAAACAATGAGAGGGCTACACTCCCTGTTAAGCTTGTAGGGAAATCCAGGCAGAAGCTGTGTGGCACAGTGCAGCACAGGCGGCATCATGTCCTCAGAACCACAGAGGGAGGAGGAAGAGGAGGAAGAGGAGGAAGAGGGGGTAGAATCAGAAACATGGTCAGTGGTGACAGTAACTGCCTTGAAGCTGTCACCAGACTACATGAGCTAAACATGAGTGGTGAAAGCTAGAATGAAACAGTTTCTATCTACGTCCATTTCTTTGATTGCTGAACCCTAACAACTGTCCATTTCTGACAGCATGCGTGTGAGACGATTGAGGGTATTTGAGATTTTCACGTCAAAACCCTGTCGGCCATTATGATTGAGCCAAAGGATTTCATTAGTCCAGCATGTCATCACAGAAGAGGAAGACAATCACTCGTCTCTCTATTGTCTTCCTCACCCTCTTCTTTCTTTTTTTTCATTGCACGCGGCCTCAGACACATCCATGTAGTGATGAATGCTATTCATTACTAAAGGATGGAACGGGAAATGAAGCGAAAATGAGTGCTTTGGGAAGCAATCCGTGACTGGGGCATATACTCTCTCTCGTCTGCAGAGGCATCTGAGACATGTGTTTATCCACTCCCACATGTTCCCTCGGAGCCATAGCTCACACTTACTCACATTATGCTGTATGCACCTCCCTTTGAAATCTGATGCTGCCTCCCTCCTCTCTAATTCCCCTCTCTCGTTTCTGTCTCTGTCTTGCTTTTTTTGCCGAAATTTACACACACCAATGCCAGCACAGCATGATGTTCTTTTATGCAAGCCTTGATACATTTCCTGAGTAAATCTATCTTATAGAGCGAGCTCAATATGTATAATTCACCCTCCATCAAACAGCCGTAATGCAAGCAAATGCCTTTCTCCTCTTCATAGTGACATGACTGATTCCACTCGGGGATTTGTGATGACAACTTGACATTTGGTATTTATTTTAATAAATCAAAGAGTTTATTGAGCTTGTATCTGGTAGAAATACTGTATGTACCACGTTTTCCTTTGCCCCGCAAAAACCTGCAGTGGTGTTTTCAACACTTTGCAAAGCATGCTGGTTTGAGATTGCTTTGCTCTCTGCGGTGCTCTGGAGTTTCATCAAACGAGTGTTTAATTTGTTTGATTACTCTGATGAAGTCTGTGAGTTTTAAGGTCTCCTCATGCTGCTAGAATTACCTGAACCTGAAGCTTCCTGCAGGTCCTTTCACTCTGTTATAAATGCGGTTCAATAACTATTGGACCTATACTGAAATTAAGTTTAGATAGATGAAAATACAGATCACAGACACAGATAGTTTGATTATTGATTTTATAATTGGGCCACATTTGTTATTGTTACTAGTCTCAGTCAATAAATATATGTTTAAAGTAGAAAAGTAAAGTTACCACCAGAACATGTGGTTGGTAAACATTTTATTTCAGTGTCATCCACAAGCGGCCAGCAACAGCTAAAACTCCAGAGGCTGGCTCTGAAAGATGTGGAAACCACGCACAAAACACAAAAAATGGATATCAAAAGCAAAAAATAAAATTTGTTGCAGCCAAGACAAAAACTTCTTGTGTCTGAATAGCTCATTTTGCTAACGGCTCACACTGTATGGGTGGGGAATGGGTTTATAACTCTGTTCTTTGAGATTATGAGTTGGCTAACAGGTAGGCAAACTGTCGCTGTTTGTGAGGAAAATCAGCCCAATTTCCATTGCAGGACAGGATCTTGTTCCTCCTTTTCCTGTCAGACTTCTAGTTCAGGCGATTTACTATTGTTTTAGGGTTTTGATAATTCACAATCAAATACTTACACAGTGGGGTAATAAAACTGAATAATGTAAAGCACAATCTTGCAGAAAAATAAGCCAATCATCCTGCTTTAATCTCAATGCTAACTCAGGGTTAACATAGTTTTTTATCACAAAGTGAAATCAAATGTTGTTGACTTGAATCAGATTTAAACAGCTGATTGCACAAATTTTCCTGCCAAGATGATTTCTTGAAAAAAAAGGGCTAGAAATTTGAAAAGGTCTATCACATTAATAACACCTTACAGTTTAAGACTACTCTACATCCATTCATAATACATAAAACTCATTTACAGGTCTTTTGAGCTATGCAAGGCCGAGGAGTTTTGAGACAGTCAGAAAATGTGGGACAATAAAAGAAAATTAACAAAGAAAGATATGATCTGATCTCTGAGAAAGTGAGTTAACTAAGTATCATTTTCCATCTTTTTGTCTTCCAGGTGTGTGAATTTCACTAAAAGGCGAGATGTGGTGTGGTCACAGGAACTCAAACCAGGTATGTCTTTCTTTTATCATATCCCCTTGGTTTCAGCTTATGTATTTCATCGGCTTTACACATGTGTGCAGTGGTTTCTCTCCTATGTTGTAGTGCAAACTTCTGCTTTGGCTTTCCTCTGATGGGCTATAGTTGGACATCCCAGAGATGAACTGACTCAGACAGGATGGACTGCGAGGTTTTTAAAGCATTGCTTTGCAATGTTTTATTAATGCCTCTTAGATAGACGGCCTGGACAGTGGTTGATGCTCCAAGTCTGAGGAAAGCCTTGTGCCATCATAAAACTGCTTGGCCAGAGTCTGCTTGGTTAATATTTAAGGTATCCCTCCATCAGAGTGGACTGCTCGTTTGATCGTGTAAGGCTGAGTCGACTGTAGAGGAAGGGTGACTGACTCAGCTACACAGGATGGTGAATATGTTTGAATTCTATGAACAAAATTAATACATCCTAAGTGGTTTTATAGAGGCGATGGCTTCTTACTGCCAGTAGGTGATGTTTTGACATCTGTAAAAATGCCAGAGTTATGTCTTTAGGCTTTTTTAATAATGAGATGTGATGTCATCATCATAGTTTGACCCGCTGCCACAACCACACCCTCCATCAAAACATCATAGATTTTTGCACAAACAAAGACCAACATCACAAGAATATCCTAACCAAATTATATGCTGATATGCCCTCCTTGCTAATAAATGTGGCTACATAACGACAATAAGTCCAGTTTTCTGTAGACTGTTTGTGAGCTAATGCTAATGAGAGAGCAAAAGCCTTAATAACATACAATATTGGGTTCCATTTTAGCCTAAAGACGGCAGGAAATGATTTTATCAGAGTGGCAAAAATCAGAAAATGCAGATGCACTTCTGTCTTTGTCCTTCATATTAAGATTCTTCACAATTTGCTCTCTTGAGATTTCGAAGACACTTTAAATGGCCGAATGATTCTGTTTGCTATTCTCTTTTTTTGGCACTTGAAGGGCAAAATTTAAGAGTTTATTGTTCCCGCAGGGTGAAATTCATTTTCACAGAAAACTGTTACGGAGGCTGGCAAAAACATTTAATAAATCAATCAAAACTTGCAGCAAAGGTTGATGATAATGGCTTTTCAATTAACAGAGCAGAAACCCTAAATATTGATTCTGGGGTCCTCTGCTTGGTAGCAGCAGCTCGGTAAAGCGCATATCTGTGTGTGCGCTGGAGTGTGCCTCACTTGACTGAGCATTTTGTAATTATTGATGGAATTTTCACAAAAGTGGTTTTTCACACCTGGTTGTTAAAAGTTTCAGCCAGTGTTTATGTTGTGTAAAGTCATTGTGCCAAGCTTACTAATGCGGTCACGCTTATCCTCCTGCAAACCTTTAATGGATGCCAGATGCAAGTGTTCTGAGGTGTTTAGCTCATGCAAATAAGGACTCATATGTTGAATATTTGAATTTCCTGTTTACATATGTCCACATGCGTGTGTGTGTGTAATTTTCTTTTGATTGCCTCACATACAGCACACTTCCAGCTTTTGCCATTCATTTGATATGTAAACAGAGCCTGGTGTTGACTTGAAGTAACAGGAGCAGTAATCTACACACACATGAGCATTCACATAGAGTTTGTGTGTGGACTGTTGAAGGAAAAAAGAGGAGGTAGAGGATAGATGGAAGATTTAAAGAGGCAGCGGTGCAGGAAGTGGGGCATGTTCCACAGCGTAGGATTTACGCTGAAAGAGAGGTTGAAGCATGAAGGGAGAGTGGAGATGGAGCTGATGGAGTTCAGATGGTAAGATTGTATGTTCGCTCAAGCAGGGGCTCAAACTTCAGAGCTGCATGGAGCTGTGGAAGAGTTCAGGATCAGATTTTGGCCACACAGGTTAGCCTTTATATTTATAAGTCAGTGAAATCACAGCCGAGGTTGCAGTCAGGCTGCAGTTCAGTGATCCCTGATTTGGAGGACTATTGTTTGCCTGCACTGCTGCATAAAGGGCTCAGTGAAGGTACCATTCATCTCAGGACCATAGCACAACTATGAACTGTAGCTTCATCATTTCTGACCCTGCTGGCTCTTCAAGAGAGAGGTAGACAGAAAAGAGAGGGATGCTTTTATACTGTACAGTTCAGCACTGTTCCTCAGCTCCACTGTAAACTAATATATTCTCCATCCGAGCTCAAGCCCTAAATGCATCCCCCTGACAAAACAGTAATCAGTGCACAGTTTCTCCCCTTAATGGGATGTTAAAAACTGCACCATGTTTATGATTGTTCCTTCACTCATCTCCAGCTTCATTTGGATGTTTCCACTAGGCAGAGCACATTCCATTCAGGGAGCCTGCTCTGCCTGACAACTTGTTTTTTCCCTCGGTGTGTGTGTGTATGTATGTGTGTAAGACTGTTGCAACCAGCACTACATAGACCTGCAGGTCACCTGGAAGTCAGTTTAAACAGGTTGGAGAAACTTACGATTCAAAGGTTTTGGGGGGCAGAGCTCACAGCGGGATGTAATTACCAAGAAAAAATGTTTCTGTGTTACCTGTGAAGGTCAGCTGAGTGTTCAGGGAATGTCTGTGCTCAGGGGACTTCAGGTCCTTTTCTGTATTTCTTGTACATGTTGCCACAGCTTCGCCTCCTAGGAATCGAAAATTTCTTAATTGATTTCCGAATTATATTCTAACTTAATTGCTGCCTGGGCTCTGGTCACAGAGGACACTTTTAGAGTGACTAATGAACAACACTCTCCCTGCTGGAGTTATACGGAGGTGGCAGGGCGGATGGTGGGTGTACAAAGTGCAGGACTGTAATGACATTAAATGCTTGTCATTAAGTTTGGGCAACAAGAGCACTTTGGTAAAGGTAAGGGAATAATCATGATGACTTCAACAGAACTATAAAATACTAAATAGCGATTTAGTCTCTTAAAGCAGAGGGTGTTTTATGGATATTGCCTATTTTAGCAGGAAATCAAATTATTATCTTCTTCTGTTGCCATCACTGATAAATTCAGCATTAAAATAACCACAGCTTGCCAGTTAAATAAATTCACAACATATCTCTATTATGCTAATACATCTAATTTAAAGTCCATTACTTTCCTGCTAAATGCCATTATTTGTTTCTATTATGTCTATGTCGGCACAGTTTCTAATAGACAGAGCTGCAAACTGTGAAACAGCAACAACATTTCTTTAATCATTTCTGAGTCATTCTGTTAGCTGTTGTATGTGTTAACTTATTAAAGACAGAATTTTGTACAGATAATGCCAGAAGATGCTAAATCTTAGAACAAATAGCTGAATATTGAGAAAACGATTCTTAAATCATTTTTCTATGTGAAGCAGTGGGTGTTGTTTTTAGTCAGATGTAATAATTCCCTGTGGTCTTTCTTCAAATACCATTCGAAGATATGTTAGATCATGTTGTTTTTCAGCCTCACATGCTGTTAAAATACAAATTTATATGTCTTTTTCCTGTCACTTCCCGTATAATGGATGTCCCGTGTAAAGGCTACAAGTTGTTTCATCTCTCTTGACCCACACAGACCTAGCGGTCTCTACATATCAAGTGTTTTTTGGGTTCTCATGCTCCAGTTGTTTTCCTGTGTCTACAAAACTTGTCATGGAATTTGTCTTTTTGTATTGGCATGCTTAAAATGTATACAATTTTCACATCAAATTACACATGCAAAACTCCTGTTACAAAAAAAGACTAAAAACTTGAAATGTTTTCTGGCATTTAATTTGAAATCAGCATGTATTTTTCATAAAACGATTTATCAGCATTTTGAACAGCATCCTTTCAGGTCTTATGAAGTAGTGTATGACCAGCACATTGGCAGATTATGATCATGGATATTTGAGGTTTGGGGTTGAATGTGTTTGCAGATATGCAAATACAGAAAAAAAACCTGCTTTGGAGCAGCTTATGTTTAGGATAAGATATATTTGTAAAATACCCAGCATACAAACCAGTCACTTTGCTTGATCATTGAGCTCTGTGAGCTGCTAGAGAATGGGATGGGAAATAGAGGTTTAAACATAAAATTATTAACAAGAGTTGTAGGTTGTGCTTTCCTAATTTCTTTTGTTCTTTCAAAATGGAAACAAAACAGCTGAGCTTGTTCCGTTTGATTCAGGCTGTTGTTGACAAGTTGTGTGTAAAAGTGCCATGCACATCATAATGCTAAATCTGAGCAGGAAGTCACTCTCAGATAACTTGATGGTCAGACTTATGTGGACTAATGATGTGACAGTTATTGTTGGAGACAAAAATGTGTAATTTACTATTCTGTGAGTTACACAGCATTGTGAAGATTCTGGCTGCAATTCCTACATAGACCACCAAGTGGAGCCTTGGCTTGGTGTGCATAAAGCAAAGGCTAGAAGTGATCAGAACCAGGTGTGTATGCAGCAAAGTGACTTTTGACTTTGTGTGCAACATGTAACAGGTTTTCTGTGAGTCTACCAGGTTTGTGTTGGGATATTTGAATCCAAATATAACAGATTTGTAACTCGAGAGGGCCAACCCAAACAGCCTATTGGCCACTGTTTGCCGCATTAACCAGAGGGGGCATCTGAAGTGGTTCCTCAGTTAGTTTTATTTTGAAGGAGCCTGTAAGGATTTGTGGTTCTCTTTCTCAGCCTTTATTTTGCGAAATAGAGCTGCGTTGATTTTAAATTAGGTTATCTGTTTAACATATTTACATTTTTGGGTTCACTGTGAATGCAATAATCCAACTTAAGTTATGCTGTAGATTCCCTGACTTCAGTATCAAAGACGAGCCCTGTGTATCTGCCAAACAGATCCACCCTGTGCTGCTGCTATTTGATCAGTTTTGTAGGTGTGTCTTGGATCAATTGCTGATTAGTGCCTCTGCGTCTGTTATGATTTGCTCTAAAGTTGTAAAATATGACAGTCTGCTTACGGCAGACTTGTTTTTTTTTGCTGTTGGTCACATTTTTCTAATTTCACTTCTATCATTTAAACACATTCACAGTAACTTTTGGTTGGTTATAATGCTCATTATCAGTATTGTCAGACTGTTAAGTGTGCTTCCTTTTTGAAAGGAAGCTAGAATGGAATAGAATATTTCTTTATCGCCCACCAAAGTGGAAAATTGACTTTGGCTCACCAGCACAAGAGACAGACAGCACTAAAATCCAAAAAATGTCATACATTAAGCATATAAAAGACACAATATAAAAGTAGAGGTAAAACAAGATCTAGTTAAATAAATAAAACACAGTATTAAAAACAGTTCTGGTCATTTTTGTGGATTTGTCACTTACTTGTTTTTAAAATGGTGGTCGCGTTGGGTTAAAAAGAATTTGGCCAGAGGAACATTGTAGCACCTCCCAGACCTCAGAGGCTCAAACACGAGATCGCTAACCAAAATATATTTTGGGTAAATTATGCTTTGCTTGTTCTGTAGTTTCGAATTCAGGAGATAAATCAACTGCATTTCACTTCTACTTGAGGTGTCAAATTAGTCCTGGTAGTTGATCATTACAGCTGTGCACAAAACAAAAGTTTTTCATTTCAAGACACTTCAAACAAAAGTAGGACATGCACTGAAGACATGCCGGGTTATTCTAGCACATCTTCTCAACAATCATCTAGTCTGTCCGTGCTTACATGGAATATTCTAGAGACACATTAATGTGACAAGTAATAGAATGGAATCCTTGCTGCAAAGCCCAAAGCTGTGATTAGAGCTGATTCCTAATGCACTTCATTTACTGCTCGTCTGACAGCTGTCTGTCACCGCTCCTGTCTGCCTCCGGTGTATTCTAGGCGTCTCAGCTGTGGACCTCTCGCAAACCGTCTGTCTGCACGAACATTCGAATCCAATCTTTGTCATATGTCACCTCTGTCTGATCGTTTGAGTTAAAGGCATTTATAGACTTCAATTTTTTTTGTCTTTTGTAAGCACACACACACACTCACACACACTCACACACATGCATGGGCACTCTTACACTCGGGAAACAAGAAAGAATCGAGTACAGAAATGAACTTCCAGCTGCCACTCGGGTGTGTGCAGGTGAAAATGACAGAATGGTTTTATAGATGAGGTGTGTGCCTGTGAAAGGCACAGCTATTATGCTCATGGAAATAAAATGTCCCCACTGAAGTCTAGATGGAGAACATTGTAGGCTAAGCACATTTGGCTGCATTCAGGAGTTTTCATTTGATTTGTCACGGCCTGTTTGACGAGACAGCCCTTTTTTGTTTCTCATGAGCCTGTACAGTGAAGCAGATTCAGTTTTCTGCATACTGGGCATGCAGGTCAAGGGTATTCTTTAAAGGTAGAATGCTTTATGTCTTTTGATCCCTCTCCACTCTTCACTTTGTGTCTTCTTTTAGTTCTTTATCATGGTCCTGACTCTTATCTTTCCTATGGCATCTTCATCCTTTATCTCCTGCATCTTATCTGTAGCGCCAGATGTAAGGAAATACTCTGTCTGAAAGAGAGCGACAGAGACAAAAGGACTCAGAAAATTAGCCAAAAGAGAACTGCAAGAGTATAAATTATGTAAAGAAGTAAAAAAAGAGATATTAAAAGGTTGTCAGCAGGTGCCATTAAGCTTTGTCCTCATAAAATAAAATGTTATTGTGTGACGAAAACCCTTTCTGCCACAGACTGGCACTTAGCTGCATGTATAAAACCTGAATTTTAGCATTTCCTTTTTCTACAATGACATCTTTATACAACCAAATCTGTTTTTCCACTTCTCTCGACAGCCAGGGAATTTTTTTTCAAAGGGTTCTTTTCAAGCTGTAATCTTCTGTTTTCCTGAGACAAACCACAGTGCATCTTAACTGCCTTGGTTTTGCTGTGTATCGATCTGCACAGGGTGATAAAAGGTTAAATTGCAGCTCTGTGCATAAACTCCGACACCAATCAGTGTCGTCTCAGAGCGCTCACTTTGTCACAATTGATCCTTGTTTGCAAAGTGTCAAGTTTTGATGGATAATAGGCACTTGATGATCCCATCTAATTTTCAAGTTGAAAGTCTGCTCGTCAGTGGAGGAGTCGACCGCTCTTCCAGGTGCTAATGGACTCTGTAGAGGTTGCCCCTGGTCATAAAAGTAATAACCTGTGGTTGCTGTCAAAGAGCTCTCTCCTCCAGGTAGCCGAGGTGCACTCAGAGCAGGAGAAGAAAAGGCAAGAAGAGGGTAGGAAAAAAACAGCACGAGGGAACATTTTCATTACAGGCTTCTGTGTTGGTTTCTATAGCCGCTGGGATTCCTAGTAACTGATCTGGTGCAAGTTCTCTGGTCCCCATGTGTTCCAATTATCAACCCCCTCTGGTTCTATAAGTCCATGTGAACAGTCAGAAGACATCATGTCTCAGGACTGTCTACTGCTAAACAGCTGCAGGGAAACTGAAAGAAGAAGTGTCAGGTTGTATTAGAGAAATAATAATAGAGTTGTTTACTTAATTTGCAACAAGTTTCCTTGTTCTGACATGACTAAAGCCCCTGTAAAGATACGTCTAAATTAACATTAGAGCACAGGATTACTTGTAAAATCAGAAAAGTGCCAACAAACTATAAGAACAAGCTAAATGCTGTTGAGTTTCATTCTCCTGTTGTAGTATCTTTCAGCCTATTGTTTTGATTTTTGTAGATTTTTGTGCCAGATGTCAATTCTACTTGCAAAACAACATCAACAAACCAACTTTATAAACCATGCTGCGAGGAAGTGAACAAAGAGGACATATTAAGTGCTACAGAGACATAACCTGTTTTGGAGTTTGGTTAAACTAAACACAAAAAGCTATAGAGCTCTATGGCTGGATAACAAGGTGAAGCAAACTGCTACACATGCTGAGTACTTTTGCATGTTGTTTTTATTTCACCGTGATGCACGACCTGATGTTGCATGTCCATCCAGCGTAGTTGTGCTCCAAAAAGATTTAGCCCACTAAAAGCCTTTTCACACCAAGGATGACTCCTCATGCAGAAAACTCAGACAGCAATAAAATATGAATTGACTCCAGGTCTGCACTATAAATACTGGGACAGTGGCTCCAATATGGGAGTAGATAGATATTTTGCATAATTATGCACTTGCAACTCAGCTGAATATGACATTGTCAGATAAGTTGTTGTATTCACATTTATATTCTTGCAGAGTATATTCCCAGCCTCAATAAGGAGCAGGGAAACACCACGACACAGTGTTTTGAACAAACTAGTCACGGTTATTTTTAGTTCCGCCCCCCCTGTGCAGACTTCAGCTCAGGGATTGTTTTGTGCTGAACCAGTGAGTCAAGTGCTTTACTTTGGCCTTAACCCTTCTTTTATTTGGTTTAAAATAACAATGGGATAACTAAATTCTCATATAATGATTATTGACATCGGATTTTTATAAGTGGCAGAATCAGCCTTCTCTTGAACTCCCTCTCTTATACCTCCTTGTTTATGACAATGGGCAGGTAACACTAGGACACAAAAGCCTGTATTGACATTTCTGTACTCCTCATATCTCTGGGAATGACTAGTGTGTTGTTAAGCTCCCTGTGTGTCTTTATTACTTTCTGCGTCTTTCGTTCGGTTGTTTTCTGTGACCCCTCTTTTCCTTGATCTTCTCCCTGTCTCCCTTCAACATACAGTCTGTCTTACCAGCTTTCTTCGACATCCCTCCTGCCCCCCCCCTCTCCTTCCCTTGCCTCCTGTCTCAGTTGCTTTGACCTCTCAATATCACACAAGCTGTCAGTGCCAAACTATGAACGTCCTTTGACACTTATTCCTCTCAGACTCCCCTGGGCATTTCCATTTGCAAGGAGCCAATTTCAATTTTTATATCTGGTGGGGTGGGGGCTGGTGCAAAGCCTGGAGTAAGAATAAGCTCAGGCTGGAGTCCTGGAAACAAGCACCTGAAGCAGAAGTTAAGTGTGTGTGAATGCTCTTCAACCAAGAACCCTGATTTATGCAATCCTAACATCTGAGCTAACTACACACATTCTCTCAACAGCTTGACAAGTACAAATACTGACTTGTCAAGTGCATTCAACGCATATTTTTCTTACTTGTCTCAGATGAATCAAAATAATTATTCATAACTATCATCTGTAAAAGAGATCATTACAATGCTAATGAAGACACATGGTGGAAAAGCTCAGCAGCAGGAGTTTGTTATAGAGCAGACTCTGTTTCAGCACCATGGACAGCGCCGAATACTTCACTCTGTGTGGGAGGCCTCCTGCAGCCCACACTGGAGTAACCACGGCTTGCTAATAACATTACACACACAAACTCACAATTTAAGTGTGCAGAAGTACCTCATTTTGTGGGTTTGTTTGTTCTTGCTCTGATTATTCTCTCATCTCACTTGCGGATCATGTGCGGAGCTGGGTATAGAGCTAAAGCTTTAGAACTGTAGGAAAAATAAAGCTGTATTTTCAGTGAAGGCAGGGTCCCTACTCTTTTAGGGAAAGCATTTTAAAGTCCAGTTCAAATGCTTCCAGAAAACGCTCTGGGAGAGGAAAAAAGAGACTGTGTCATTTGGGCGTGCTGTGCTAAAAAAGCAAGACATCCGTACCATTCCCTAGATTTTCTTCCAGACGTGCTGATATGTGACTGCAGCACATCTGGATCCGACCTGTGGTGCCTGGCACAGGAGGTGTAGATTAAACATGCAAGTAGTTCAGGAATTTCAGGCTTTTAATTTTAGAATTATTGCAATGCAACCTCAAAACTGGAGCTGTTTTTTTTTCTTTCTTTTTTCTACCAAGTCTCGCTTGACCATGGGAGACAGTGTCACAACAGGATGACCTAAAGACTTCTGTGAATAGTGCTATAAGAAACAGGCCTTTTGATGATAAAGTGAGGGCAGAGAAACTTCTAAATTTAGGGTTTTAATGCCTTTGCAACATAGAGGCAGAGCTGACCTGTATCCTCTGTAGATATATAACACTTACTGATGACAAGAACCAAAAAAGAACAATTTCTTTCAGTTCAAGATCTTGATCTGAAAGAAATAGTCCTTCTTTTGATTTTTAGATATTTCTTTTTATATACTCACTCTGGAGCAAGTAAAATGGAGATAAAGAAATGAACTCCAAGAAATTTTTATCACGTCTCTGATTGCTTATCAATTTAAGGACTTATATGAGTCTCACAGCTATAGAGCTGCTTGTTTCTCTGTATGTTGAACGCACATTCTCCTGTTGAATTGTCTGCTGGGAAATTTCAGTCAGAGGATTCATGGACTGAACAGCTGAGTGCATACATACAGTCCAGGAGAAGGACGCTTTTACAAGAAGAAGAGTTCAATTTACTCTGAATAAAAACCTGTCTATGTCATTTATTGCGTATTTTCATTCTGCTGGTATCTTCTTGCCCTTGATTTTTGTCTCTCAATGCTTGTAGCGTCATTGCTGTTGGTGCTTTGATGAGTGTGTTGATGAATGCATCATGAGTTCACCTTTAAGAGGCAAAGCAAAACACTTCTTGGGAGGAAAAAAAAGACTTTAGAAAGAAGGCATCCAAGGAATTCTCATTTTCTGCTTATTCAAGTATGACCATGCTCTCGCGGACACTGGGCTTCTGAATGATTTATTGTGCCATTGATTCAAAGAGCTCAAAGAAGCACACAGCACCAGTTGAATGCATTCTGGTATATAAAAGGAGCATCAGTTCACTTGCACTTCTTTACCAAGTTTGCTGGATGGTTGTTTGAGCCTTATATTGCAAGGAAATAGAAATAAACTGGTGCTATATAACACTGCAGCATTTATACAGAGTTTCTTTACTCGTCTGAAAACCCAGGAATTCAAAAGGTGAATAAACCCATTGAAAAAAGATGAATAAGCACTTATTTTAGCCCACACATTTCAAGCCATGACAACACTCATTGAGAATAACTAAAACATCACTGCCTGTCACCGCAGGAATGTTACATCTTCTGGGCAAAATCTGGAGCTTTAAAGAAAAGACTTCAGGTGCCATCATGAACAAGAATCAGCTCCCTAAAGAAGAATTGCCAGCTCAGTGACTGAACTCTCGACTGAGTAAAAATAAGCAGAGTGCATCATTCATAAGGGGACCCTCAGGCTTCCCTGGTTGTACAGTAAAACAACATAAACATTGATTTTTCTTCAGCAATTTGGGGCATTCTCAAAAGAATACTTGGTACGACTAAGTCAACTTTACTGCACAAAGGCTGCATAATGAGTTTAAGAGGAAGATACAGATAGGATTTCTCGAATTTCTGTTTTATATAAACATTATTAGAATAGACAGAAACACTGCAGATATTTAAAGAGTCATACATGAATAATACAAGAAAGAAGCTTGCTAATTTCAAGTTATGGAACTATTTTGACAAGTGCCTACAGTTAGTGTTAAACTTTTTCTCATTCCTGTCAAATTTTCACTGCATAACTGACATTCTTGCACAGATAAGCACATTTATACATTATGCGTTAGTCCAACGATCCACATGAACAGACATCTGGAACAAACCTTGGTATGTATGATTTCTGTACTCTCTAAGACGACTTCATTTCAGCGCTGAGACAAGACTTTCCCTGAAGAGCAGCATATCCCTTAATCACCCCTCTCTGCAGAGAGTCTTCACTCCTGCCTGAACCCTGGCCCTCGTTTTCTCTGCAGGAACACACCAGATGAGAGGGAGAATTAGCACTGTGGCAGGGCCTGATTATTAGAGAGCTTCCACACAAAGCCTTCCTCACACCCCAAAAACAAGCAAGACCAAATGGAGGTAGAGGATGACTTAACCTGGATTAGCTCTTCATGCTCATTCAGGGCCTATGTATGCCAGTTATGGGGCTATTTTTACACACATTTTAATTAAGCATAGCCGTGTGATTGATAGGCTAAATGTGCAATTATCTTGTCTTGCCTGACAGTCTAATAATAGCTCTGATGTCTCATTTTTATGTGTGCTGCACGACTTTGAAATTGAGTTTCAGCCAACAATAATGGAAAAAGGCGACTTTCTTATTGAAAGGTTGCGCTACTTCTGCATTTCTCCAAAACATCTGGCATGGTGTAGTCTGTGGTGGTCCTGTGATTTATAATTACCTCCACCAAGGAGTTTATGTTTTTGGGAGAATTTGTTTGTCTGTGAACAACATAACTCAAAAAGTAATGAACGGATCTTGATGAAATTTCCTGGAAATGTACAAAATAAGATAAGGAAGAAGTATTTAAATTTTAGAGGTGATCTGGATCACCTTCTGGATCCAAGAATTTTTTCAAAGGATTCTTTATCATTGTGAGATAGGGCTGTTTTCACCACATGTTTATATAACTCCACGATAACTGGTCGGATTGCTTTGCAAAACAATCCAAGACAAGGTCACCATTATTTCTGACAGATGTAAAGGTACGATCCAGATCCTGCCAATATTGTGGATACTAAGACCCGGAATATGAAATATGTACTGGGTCATCATAATTTTCAACACTGTCAGGAAACAAATTATCGTATAAATCTGCAACTAACACCAAATTGTAGCAGACAGTCTGCTGAAAGGAAGTATAACATTAAAGTAGGACTAAAGTGTTGCATGACAATCACAATATGCTTTGCGGAGGTCTGTGCTCTCTGAGTGCTGTTCTAGTTGTACACTGATAAGATCTAAATGCTGGTTTAATGAGGGCTTGGAAATACAGTAAATTGGATGTAGATGCTACAATAATTTACACAAACATAATCTGATCTTTTCACTCTGATCTGATGCAGATGTGGTCAAAAACAACAAAAAATCCTCTTCTCTTAACTCTCTTAACTCTTCTCTTAAGTGTCAAAACTTTTGATGTTGTTGCTATCGGCACGTACAGCCATGGTTTAAAATAGTTGGTAGCAACTGGCAACCTGGAGATACTTTCATCTGTCTCCACTGTTGTTGCCTGGATTACAAGACAGGATCTTGATCCACCTTCCCATTCAAAGATTGTTCAGGTCCAGTTGCTCTTCACTCTGCTCTCATATTTGTGGCCACAACCTGAGGCTGAAGTCTGTCCTGTGACAAATTTAGAGTCCTGCCATAAACATTTTTTCCACAGTCAACAGGCAGAAGAGAATTAAGCAGACACCTATCCAC
The DNA here is from genome assembly GCF_033239565.1 of Halichoeres trimaculatus. Taxonomy (NCBI): domain Eukaryota; kingdom Metazoa; phylum Chordata; class Actinopteri; order Labriformes; family Labridae; genus Halichoeres; species Halichoeres trimaculatus. The sequence continues at coordinate 25,671,714 of NW_027437186.1, read as the reverse complement.
AGATTGATTGAATATAATGCGTGTGATCAAGTTTCTCCGGCTGACTTCTCCAAAAAGCTACTGTACGGCCAGCCACGATACTGTACCCAAATACTCTATGGTTCCCACTGCTGAGGATAAATCTGTCTGACAATGGTAACCCTTTGACCTGCTAAACATCAGCATTTTTACATTGTTATTGTAAGCTGGTTAGCAATCTGACATTGTAGCGCCGTTAGCATGGAATTGGACTTCCACATGACTAAATCTAGTAGCGGTCACATACAGTTTATGAGCCAACCGGCCCCTGGACACAGACTGGTTGGAGCTGCGCTCTGTACAAACATCCCTACCACTCAGTCTCCCATGCTTGTTATATTTCACTTCTTTCAGCTACGCTCTGCTGGTAAAACTCCAAGGTTTCTCCACTTTTGTTCTCATCAGATGAATCCCCTGGGAACGAGAATGACTGTCCAAGAGAGTACCATTCATCACATTTCAAATTATTAATTTGTTAATCCCAGAGAGTTAATTTCCAACTCTCACTCATGTCTCAACAAATTACATCTGGCAGCTTGATAAAGGTAATTTTTGTAATGTCAGGACGTTATTTTTTCCTGTCAACCCCTCACTGTGTTTTTTTTATGTCAGAGTCATTTTACATTAAATATTGGTGTAACCTTTAGTTGGGTCTTATCAAGCAAGGCATCTAATTAGAATAAGTTGATGGATGGCTTTTGTTGTTTGTTGAGCTGGAGGGTGGTAAAAAGCCAGTGGTTGTTGCAAAGTGACATGTAATACATAACAAACTGCTTCTGGTGGTAATATCTGCCTGCCTTACTCCATTCAGCACAGTCAATCCAGAAATAATTGACATGTGACTGTAAATAACTGTAGTTGAGTTTCACTGCAGTGAGAGTGACACTGCTGTCTCTTGCAGTAATCAGTTATAGATTAGTTTGACCTTCATGTACAGGTTCTGTGCCCCGTCTTGTTTACCAGACAGGAGATATATGTTGACTATAATCCCTGGGGGCGGGGGATACCTGGACTGGTCAGGTGCATATCGAGCAGATATTGGAGGAGGGGCCACATCGCTTTAGCCCGGCTCACCTTTGCTGACCGGTGTAATAAGATTACCTGCTTTACACGTCATGTTGAGAGAGAGGAGGGGAAAGGAGACAGAGGGAGAGTGAGAGAGTGTGTGAGGAGCAAGGCTGCTCCAGTTTGCTCGAGTCAGTCTCAGGGTAAAGCCCTCCGGGAAAGTGTTTCTGTCTCTTGCCGTGTGAGGAGAAGAGGCACCGGGGCAGAAGAGTGCTGATGTGCCGGCGTAAGGAGGCTATTGCTGCCCCTCTTGTTTGGATTTGTGGCGTCCGAGGGGGATTTTAATGAAATACATTTGTGGCCAAAACATGGTAAGACCTTTCACTGTAATTCTCTGTGCGGCTGTTGTGTTTCACGCACATGAATCATCACACATGCGCTACGGCAGCGTTACGCACTCATCTACATCACTGTTTTCTTTATGCGTAGTTATTTTTGTTTAGTAGGAAGCTTGCCAGGTGGATAGTTTCACTGAGTCGCATCACTTTTCCGCTGTGACATAAGTAATAGGTTGGCAAGGCACAGTGGTTCCTCAATTCTTTCCTGATCCTTGTATCGCTAATCGTCGGATGAAGTTTTCCAAACACTCCCTGAGAGCATCAGCGTTCGATTTGGATTATCTAAAGATGCTATCCCATTAATGTCTGCAGTGGACTGTAAAATACAGTAATTGGTTTGACAAACAACGCGGAGGCTAACGCCGACTGCGACTGTTTTTGAAGCAGTCCGACAAGCTGTGCGTAAACACGAGTGATTACAGAAAGTCATTTTCTGGTGGAAAAACCTCTCTGAGCGTGCCGGTCTAGCGGCAGCTGTATTTCCGATGAGCTCAATCTCGTATTCCGGGTCATATGCATATCAATACAAGCGTTTTATGGAGAACTCGATCGGCATGCAACAACTTCCCCTCCAAGTGCTGGCGCGTGTCACGCTGCAGGGGGTAATGCCTTCAAACTCACCGAGGATCGCAGCTCATTCAGACTCACAGCAGTGGGCTACATAAAAAAAAAAAAATCGCTCATGGTTGATGTGGTCTTTAAAATTTTCCGTTGGAAACCATTTAATGGCCTTCGAAATTACAGGGTAATTATTTTCCCGTAGAGGTAAAAGCCCATGTCTTCCTGTGGTGCTTGTGAAGTGCACCATAAACTAAAATAAACGGCATATTTTAAATAAAGTCCTGTTTGCCTTAACATTACTGGTGTGGCATAACTGCAATAATTTAGACATGCAATATTTTCACAAACTGTTGCTTTTTGTCTGATTTTGTGACATACCAAGGTGTGTTCTGTTTGGCATCTTCATTGGTCAGTCACTGCACATGAGTGTAAGCAACTGTGTTAACACTTTGAAAGAAAATCTCTTTCTATCAGAAAAGCACTACATCCAACAGCCACTTGTGCAGTCCAGCCACCATGAACAGGCTCTTAATGATGAACCACAGTCCAGTGCTGGTCAGGGTTTGCATCATTTTAAAGACGTTTGACACAAAAGCGAGACTGCTGTCATTAGCGAAATTATTACCTCCAGGAGCTATTCAGACCGTTAGAATGAGCCTTTTATTTTGACATGTCATTGCAGCAGGAGCAGAGGTGTAATTAATTACATTACCGACAGCTGAGCTCCACTTTAGGTGTGCCATGTCCTCCTGAGTTGTCCTCCAGTGACATCGAAGTGGACCTCGTTAATGTTATTAGTAACACCTGTGCTGTTCTTGCAAAGACAAGTCAGAGTGTCTGCTGTGAGGCTGTAGTGGGAATGCATTCAGTGCTGTTTGGCAGCCTGAATACCAAAAAGGTAATATTACACTTTCTGAATGGCTGCAAATGCTTCTCAGAAAAAATTAAGGACTTGTGGGAGACTACGTACAAAGCAGCACTTTTACATTTACAGCACAGTCCACAGGTAGTTTAGATGCTTCACGGGCTTCTTAATTAACAAGTAATGCTAAGTTGATGGTGTGTAATTAGACATCTGCCCCTTCATGTAAGACAATCAACTTCAAATGGCCTCTATTCCATATGCTCACCTAGCTAATGTATGTACGTGTGTGTGTGTGTGTGTGTGTGTGTGTGTGTGTGTGTGTGTGTGTGTGTGTGTGTGTGTTTGTTTACCCTGGCATTTAGCACATCACTGTCAGAATTTTTTATGTCCTTTTTAAATAACAACATAATAATGTGACACGTTCTGGCACACAGTATAAAAGAGATGAGACATTTATTATAAGCCTGAAAGGAGCCAGATGGGTTCTGTTCTTTTATTTTCTATAGGAGCCTTGGAATGAATTGTTACTTCACATGGCTTTTCCTATAGGGACACACAGTATTCACAGTAGGACACCAAAGAAAAATAATATGGATGTATACACCAGGTACAAGGAGCCAGAGCCCTGGATACCACTCTGCGTACTCCAACAACCAGAGCCTGGTATGAAATACAATCAGACATGTGGTGCATAAGTGGTGAAGATGTCTCTGATTCAAGGTATTATGAATGGTACATTGGATGTAAATAATTTTGCCTCGGTTTTATGCTGTACTTAATGTGTCACTTCATTTTATTCATGGAAGAATTAAAAGTTCATCTTGTTTCTCAATGCCAGTACTTAGATCAAACTCCAACATCATTGTGATGGAAGTATGGTGTAAAATCTTGGATTGCTGCTGTTAATTATTTCCTTTCAAATAATATGTTAAGTCCTTTACCAACACAGTTACCAAAGTCACCAAGCAATGCCTCAGAATTGGTTGTTGTTTACATCTAGCAGCACAAAACATGCATATTTCTTTTATGATCATAGCTGAGATAGGAAACAGCAAGTTCCCACAGCCAAGGAGCTGAAAATAAAGGCTTTTTTTTTTTTTTTTTACCTGGTTTTCATTTCACCTCAATAGAAAATTTCTTGCAAGTTGCCTCAACTTCCCTGTTACATTTTCTCATTTTCAATAACCTGTTCAAGATGGGATAATTACACCATTGGTATTCCTTGCCGTCTGTGTAAAAGATACGATAGGGAGCAGTCTTTTCTTCAGCTGGCAGAAAAACTGTTACAGAGGAGTCACCTCTTTTGCTCTCAGCACCATAATGTGCTGAAGTAAAATCACACAATGGAGCAGAAGTATGACTTGGATGCTTGACTCAGTGTAAAAGTACAACGGAATGACAGCAAGGTTTTGTTACTGGATTGTTGTGTAAAATCACAGGCATAATAATATGGAAATGTGACATTTGTCAGGTTCTTGATTAAAGGTTTTAAAGCTTGTCTTGTCAGCAGGTTTATATTATTTTTTAAGACTTGATGTGATTAAAATAATACAGCAAGAAACAAGCATTAAGACTGAACTTTCTTTGGAGTTTTCATGGAGCTAGTCCTTGGTGAACATCAAAGAAGGTAAAATCTGGAATATAAGAAGCCTTTGTTCATAAGAGGTAGTTTGTTTCAGAGAGGGCCAAAATAGAGGAATAAGTCTAAACTGTTGTCTTGTGTGAAGTCGTCTCTGACTTTCATCATTGTGGTGGGAAGTGCTCAAACTCATGCTGCGGGTCTGAACATGCAGCAGGTGTGAGTCGACTGATGAGAGAGCATGCAGTCAAAACGCAGCAAAGCTGAGACAAAACAGACTGAATCTGGTGCAACTCCTTTTAGTACCAGCTGTTTTTATCATCCTGCTACGAGGCACTGATCCACTGTCTGTAATCAGTTCCCTGATACTCACACTGAAGCTCAACCAGACTTTCTCTTTGTCTTTAATTGAGGTGTTTAATTGAAACCTGCACTCAATGAGATACTTATTAAATAGTCATCGCTTTCATTGAATGATTGAAGCGAAATAATGAGATATATGTGCTCCATTGACTAGCATGGTTTACACAGCATCTGCTCTTTTATGCCCCATCTTCTGGGTTTAACACAGAAGTGCAATAAAACACCTCTCTGTTCTTTGAACTCGTATACGGGCCACACTGGTATACAGGATGCAACTCACTTCATCATTCAAATAACACTGGTTGTGCATCTCGTACACTGAATATTACAGCACTTGAAATCAAGTCTTCCCAACGAGTTTCTGGTTGAGCAGAAACAGGTATATACCCCTTTATCGCCATGATGGAAGACAAGAAGCTCAAGGCGGTCTTCTCTTTAAGTATTAATGCAGTGAACTAAAGAGGTTATGAAATACTCTGAAGAGAACCAGAGGGGATAAATTAGACAGTGGTTGATTATCCTTGGAAGTAATGGAGTCTCTTGTTCATACCAAAGGGGGGAGAGGAAAGCCCTCAGGGTGATCGTCCTACAGGTGGGAGTCAAAACGAGATTAATGGTGCTTCTGGAATTGAATGGGTTTCTCAGTATTATCTTTAATTTTGAAATACAATGCCCAGCAGCCCAAGGTCGCACAGCTGGAGGCTTCTCATGCTCAGATGTCTTTGGATGAGCAATTTGCATCCATTTAGTTCTTTTCACCTCTGTAACACACACTCAGAGCAGACAGATGTGTTTGTACGTGTGTGATAAAAAGGTTATTAACACGGCTACAACACCCCCATGTCTGACTAATGATCTAATCTTATCTGTTGCATCAGTGATTCATGATAAAATGCACTCTGTTGTGGAAACAAATACGACAGCATTAAGCCCATGTCTCTGAGCAGTGCAGACAGAAGCAATCTTGGAATTTATAAAGTGGATTCATTGTAGAATGAAATGCTTAACATAAGCCACCAGCTGCAGTATTTTGTCTGCAAACTGTATCTGCAACCATATTCAACAGTGTGTAAGCTGGCCTCTGTCCCACTCTGAACCAAATGGTGTTATTGTCATTAATAAAAAAATGAATTGATAGATGTAGGTTATTTCTACTTGTAAAACACAGCTATGAATATGTTTATTTCTTTTTTTTCCTTTTTTGTTTTAAGCAAATGTCCGCAAACACTGATATGGCAGTTTTGGTGTTTGAACATTTCTCAGATACTGAGTTATTGTTACATGATAGCAAAGAGGATACGGGCCCTGAGAACAGAGGGAGTAATTGTTGGTAGAATCAGTTTGTTGTAGCTTGTGGTCTACTTAGGATATCTGTAGTCTGCGCGACAACTGTGTAATAAATTGTCATTATTGTGTGTAATTAAAACGGTAAAACTTTCATGTTTTAGGTGTTACAACGAGAAAAATTTCCCTCTGGGACTTTTACTTTGACTTTGGTTCAACATAACTGCTGCAAACACACCACTGCCATATATAACAGTGATAAAGTAGTAAATACAAGTACTTACAAAGGCTCAGCTTTAGCTTAATGTAAAGCATTCCATTCTTTGGTAACACTGTACTTTAGAGGTCCGCAAGTTTAATCACACTTGGGTAAGAATTAGACAAAGTTTTTTTTTCTTATTTCTTTGAAATGAGTACATCACTTCTTTAAAATATTGTCCAAATGTATTGTCACAAGTCACAATTGGTAGGCTATTGTTTTTTCCACTTTCTTCGAAATTTACTCCAAATTGCAAGGTAAGAAGGTGACGATTAGCAAATAATTTATTTGATATTAAATCACAACCCACCACAAAATGTTTTTAGAAGTATCCCACCGTTTGTGCTATTTCCAGAGAAGCAGGTGATAAATAGCTGCTTAGTTCGTGAATACAGAAGTTGGGTACATTGTTTCCTCTGATAATTGCCTTTGAAATGTTAAGTGAATGACTCAGTTTCCCAATAAGCAAAAGATAGTTAGCTATTTGTTATTTGATTTCACCAGTTCTTTAGTACAGAGTTTGTTGATATGCATTATTGAGATCACATGCAAAATGATATACCTGTATGATTAGGCCCATAATGTTTTACATTATACACCTAAAGGCTTCAGATGTGATATTCACCAACAGCGGGGTTGTAAATTGGCCTTACCTGATTGTGATACTGGGAGTACAGGCGCACTGCAAATCAGAATCTGGCCAGAAGTTATGTGCTAATTTTCACCGTGTTCTCATGAAATTTCGGGGGTAATTTCAAAGAAATAAGAAAAAACTTTGTCTAATTGTTACCTAAGTGTGATGAAATTTGTGGACCTCTAAAGTAAAGTGTTAAATATTATTTATTTAGTATTTATGTCATTTTTATCTCTACTTCTATTAGTATTCCAATATTTTACTGTATGGCAAATACGAGCAATTTGCAATGACTGAATTTCCTCCTGGCATAAATTAAGTATTTCTGCTTTTGATTCTGTTGCAGTCACAAAGAGTCTGTGTTGGAACACAGTTACTTGTTACAGGTAGAAATCACCCCTACCTGTGGTTAGCATTGAGAGATATAGGTAAATTAGCACTCCAACTTGGCATGGCTGGACAACAAAAATAATAACTTTTTAGAGGATGTTTTCTGTTGAGGTCAGGGAAGCTTTATCTTAATCCTTAATCATGAAAGAAATATCTGGAAAAAAATAGATTTGTTATGGGAAGGGTTTGGATTTCCATTTGCAGTGTCATCAGGTGAAGAGCCAGTGGGCTTTTTGTGTGTGAAAGACAAAAATTCAGTGTAACCAATGTATATAGAAATACTTCTTATTGTCAGCCTGATGTAAAGAAACTCATCAGCTGCTTGGTTGAACACTTGAGTTTGCTGTCTGAAGTGATGAAGGGGTCACATTGCAGGGCTTTCATTCTGAAGTCCAAGTGATGATTTAAACCCATCCCATGATGTTTGGACTAACCATAACCATGAAGTTTGTCTGTCTGTACTTGTCCAAACACACATTTCAGCATGTGTGAAAACTGAGCGCCACACATGGCTGTATGACCCCTAACAGATGCTTTGTTTCAGCCAAAGTGGTGATGTTTGAAAACTTGGGATGACAATGTGCTGATGTAGAGCAGAGAATTAATTTACCATTATTGTTCTCAGGTATCACATATACTAAAGAAACAAGTTGGTTATAAGAATGGGATTTCTTCACAGGATGAGGAATATTCCCTGCACAGTGCATTACTATCATAACCTACTTATCATTCAGCAAATATGACTTTATTCAAATGCACAATGGACACCTCGGGGTAACCATTTCAATATTATTTGATAGGAGACTCGTGGGTAGCGATGCCTGAAATGATTTTGTGCCCATAGTGAGGAAAAGAGGAAACAGGAGTCTTAAAATGCCTTTTCCAACTGCTCACCTTCCTCCTGGTGTTTCAATTTCTAGCGACGCTCTTCCGCTGATTCAGAGGAGAAGCTGCTGGTTACTAGCCCATGTTGTGATTTAGCACCCTCTCCCTCCCTGTTTGCACGTGGGAGAGGGCAGGCAGTGCACAGCGGGAACACCATTATCAGATCAGCAGCTCAGTGTCACATATCAGAGGTAGTAAACTCTGTTTCATCTCTGCCCCCTGTAGTGGAATGAAATGTGCGAACAGGAACTATTAGTGCTAAATTTGTGTAACTGAATGTGCAGGGAAATCGGTTGAAGACACAGGTGTGGTGCAGAAGATTGACAGATAATCTGATTTTTGCACCATGTGAAGGTGCCAAGGTAGTCTGAGGACATCTGTTTTAATATAATCATACATTTCTGGTGTCGGGGCTCTTATTTCTTTTCCCTTCCAGAATCTAGTTATCTGCATTTCTGCCCTTGGTTCACTTTTTATTCTGCCACTGCACTACTCATTATGGTCCATTATAGATTTTCTACAAGTGTATGTCAGCCTGCTTATTATACAAAGGAAAACTAATTAAATATTGAAATATATCCTGGAATATGATCATTCTCTTTTCAGCCCATCAGTTTCAGTGTCATCGTGCTGAGAGTTCTTTGTTAAAGCCTTCATCTCTGGAATGAAGATCTTGAACAAAGGTAATAACTCAAGGCTACAATAGAAGTGCATTTATGTATTGATCTTTAGAAAAGAAGTATCAGTGTGTGGCATGAACGGAAATGTGTCATGGCTAATTGTGCTGGAGATTTAGCTTTTCAACATCTGTTGACTTTTTTTTTCTTAAATAAGCTATCTGGTGTCAGTGAGATGCTCTATGTTATTTGCGACCTGACAAAAAATAAATGTCAAGAAGCCTTGACTTCTCATTGACTTTGTAACATAAAGAAAACCTGTCTCTTGATCATTTTTCGGCATGTGTAGTCGAGGCGATGAAAACCACATTTGAAATCAGAATTGAGGGCGGCTGCATTATTTATTTGTTTGCTGTGATTTATCAGACTGGGTGTTTTCCAGCTGTGAACTGCCGAATGGAGGGTGGCTGGCATTACATCTGTGGCGCCTTTCACCGCTGAGAGAACTCCCCAGAGTTCTGCTGTAAAGCCTGCGGTTTGTGCTTTCAGCTCTACAGTGCAGACAATGGTTTTGGCTGAAAGTTTTTTTTTATTGTTCAGATTGTTTTTAATGCCTTTATGAGGGAATGAAAGAGTGGACGGAGTAGAAAACAGGGAAAAAAGAATTAGGGATACGTTCAGCAAGAGCCCTTTCACGGTGATGCTCACAATAACATGCCTTATTGACACACTTAGTGCATTCACACAAGTTTGTCTTTTCGGTAGCATGGCCTTAGTTGTGTTTAATTTGGCTGCCTCATTGATAGTGATGCATAGATCCAACTTTTCTGGTCCCCATACTGACACCTGAGCTCGGATATTGGTATACAGATACCAATACCAGTTTGATACCAGTGTTAAATAATAACCTGCATGCCCTACTGTGGGATAAGACTGGTAATGTTTTGGGTTAAAGGCAAAAAATGAGTATATGGAATTACTGAAGTTAATATTTATTTCAAATATAAGATATGTTTACTGTTAGTTTTGTAAAAACAATGCTTCAGAACATTCAGAAATTACTTTTCAATTTTCAATTTTATACCGATTATATACTGATACAGCAAAAAACAGAGAAAATACATCAGAGGTGACATCCCAAGTAGCCAAGAGTGCCAGTGAAAAAAAGGCATCGAGCTGGTTGCCTTGATTGGTCCCTTTCCACTGATACCCAATCCAGCTTTCAGGGGCTAGGCAAGGCTGTTATTTGTCTGTGTTGAATTTACAGGAGAAAAGTCTCATCCTGCCATCTTTAAACTGAACTGTGTTCCACTCTCTGTAAAATATTGGGAAAAATGTAAACCATGGTTCTTTTGGCTGTATCTGAAGAAAAGTGTTATGAAAAACAGTGTTTTTCCTCTTTGTTCTTTCTTCTTTTGCGCTTTTAGTGCTTTCCTTCAGTGAGGACAGGATAGTGAATACAGCTGGAAAAGGTTTGAGGGTGTGTGCAACTTGTGGGAAAGATGCCACAGGTTGGATCTGAAGACTACTAGGCTATTCCAGCAGCGCCCTGGGCATATGTTGTGTATTTCAAGGGAAGATGTTAATTCTCAAAGTATTATTTGAGTTCATTTGATAACCACTTTAAAACCCTGACTTGTTTGTATCTTAATCACAGGGAGCAGTCAAACAATGTAGGGTCTCATTGTGGAATTTCCCCCCTGACAGGAGCAACATGTGACCTGACAATCAAGTCATTGGATATAACTGTGTGGCGGTCAAAGGTTTACCAAGCATATGTGACAGGCTGAATAAGAAACAAAGCACCCATGCCAAGGATAAGCTTAAATTTCCAACTAAGCTTCAAATACCCCAAAGTCAGACATCAGCTTTAACCCAGCTCTCAAATATTTTGTGCCCTGACTGAATGCACTCTAATCTTTTACTGAAATATAGACATCTTGTTACCAAACATTTCAGCATTGCCACATCAATTGTAGCAATGTAATCAAAAGTTCCCTAACATTATGTCTATCAAAACCTATCCTGCTCCTCAAACTGTGTTCCCAAAAATCTAGTGATACTTCTGAAGATGACAAAAGAAATAAGATGATCTCTACCCAATATTTTGCTGCCCAACATACTGGACATAATAATACTAGTTTTCTGGTTTGTAATGTACTCAGCATATATTTGTTTAACAGGGCTGTGGTGACGCATATAAGAACAATTTTAGTACAAACGAGTGCACTCTGTCTTTTTATATCAGCTATTATAGAATCCTTTGAAGCTTTGAGGCAGTGAATGGAAGATCCAGAGATGAGTGTCATGGCAGAGGTACCACTTAAGCAGGCTTTTAAAGGGAGAAATGCAAGTTTTAATGTTGGTGTAGCTCAAAGTGTATGTGAAGCTTATAGCAGTCATAATGATAATAAGGATAAATGAGATACCTGGTTTCAGACACTATTTTACAAAACCATGTGGCATTATGTAGCGGCCAGGTATAGATTTTTGAAATGGATTAAGTGACTGTTCTGACCTTTGAGGAAGAGAAATGTATGTATTCATGAATTTACTGAGGTCGACTTTTCAGATGAGTGAAACAGTTCATTGCACCGAATCACCATTGCGTTGTTTTAGTCCTCTGAAGTTTCCCTGCATGTGTCGCAATCAGACACTGTTTATTTATTTATTTATTTATTTATTTATAGTGTGTTAACTGAGCAGGACCACCGTAATTAAGGGTATTGAACACAAATTTACTGCAAATTTTAGCTTGGTTTGCTTTTTTTCAATTTTCTGGTCTGTGTGTACTAAATGCTGGTTCTTTTAAATGCCTTGCTCCCCATTATTTGAAAACCCCAAGATCAATACCCTTTGAGTTTATTGTTCCTGCTACCAAGTCTCGAAGGTCCAATAAAATAACTTTATATATCACATTAAGTCCTCTTAAAATCAAATCATCGGGGTACAGATGCCCATTGATTGTCCAATTATGGTTTTAAACAAAATTCAGCAGCCAGCCAAATGACACGCTGAAGAAATGTGGTGGTTGGTTGCTTGGCGAGATAGTTGAAGGTATAAAGAGATTTAAAGTCTGGCTTCATTTCACCAAAACATTCAATAAAGAGAGGCAGAAATGCAATTTATGTTGCAGAATTTATTTCTTGCAGGGGGGGCATCAACATTTGGCATTGAATTAAACCAAAATGCTCTCACCTTTGACTGTTCTTATATTGAAGGAAGTGTTTTAAATTTTGTTCCTCTTTACATCAGAGCAGCTGGTGTAAGTGCACCCAAACTTGGTAGCTCATGCAATTAGTTAAGAACAGCAATCAAATGTTGACATCTGTCACTGGATAAAGCTAGTTAGTAAATCAATGAGGTGACATGAGGCAAAAGTAAATAAAATGCCATCTATTAAAAAACCAACTCTTTCAACTTTTTCCTCTAAAAAGTATCATCACTGGAATAGATGGGTAGGTGGCAGAGGCTGCTTTGTCAGCTCCCTATAACATTACCTTTCATTCATACACAGATGGATGACTATTCCTCTGAGAGCATTTTACAGTTTCAGGGTCGTGCTCAGGGGCACCTTGACATGTAAGCGTCAGGAGTTGGGATCGAACAGCCAACCGGCTGATTGATAAATTCCCTGCTGAACCTCAGCTGCCTCGTTCATCAAATCAGGTTGCACCCAGGTAGTGCTGCAAAGAAAACCTTTCTTTCGTCAGACAGAAATCTTAAGCAGTGGGCAGTGGATGGTATTCCATCTCAACAGCAAAAACCAGGGACAACCTGATCACACGTGTCATGTCAAATCAGTCTGCTGGAAGGAGTCCAGCGCATTTCACCTCTGTCTGTTGACACTTTGTTGGAAATGTTAGTTTTCATCTCAGGCTGGGCTTCAGAGTTAGGAAACAATTATAGTTACTGGGTGCAGATATGAGAGCATCCTGAAGAACACCTGAGCCCCAACCATCTCTGAGAGAAAGAGAGCAGACAAAGACCCCCCTGTGCTCCATGTGAGGGTTTTGTCTCATCCTGTTGGGATAATCATTTGCACAGTCATCTGCTCACTATACATCATCCTTTCAGAATTGGAACTAGATACGCTTATAATGATACAACAAACATGACTGAAATTAGTTACAACAATTACACTAATGAGTATGAGTGTGGCTGCTAAAAATAGCATTGGTGTGAGTCAAGCAGCTTCATGGCAGCAGGTGGTCTGCAACACAGTCTGTAGATATCTGTGATTAGAAAAACTCCTGCGACGATGAAGTTAGCAACACTGACAGAGAGGAGAGAAAACGGGAGTTTTTTCATCCCCAGGCAGTCTAAGCTTAACAGCATAACGGGGTCCAAGTCAAGCTAGAACCAACTCTAACTATAAACTTTATTGATAAAGAGATTTTAAACTCTTCTCTAAAAGAAGAAAAAGTATGCTAATAGTTAAAAAAAATGTAATTTTTCACAATTACCGATGTCTACGTTTTTAATTTACACCCAGCCATGGATTTACTCGATTTCTCTGCATTTACTTGCCATCAAACACACTGAGCAGTTTCTGAGGCCAACGCTTGCTTTTTGTCTTCTTTTTAGGCAATGTATGCTCAGATAAATTCACCACAAACACCAAATGCTTTGTATTCCCAACATTCCCTGCTAGATTTTAGTAATTCCATTAAGTGTTAAAGCTGCAGACAGACCTTGTGACAATCCCAACCGTGCTGCGATTAGCTGGGTTAAAAGTCACCCACCAAGGGGAAAGATTTAAAGAAAAGTCAGAACTGTTCTTTTGTCTGGCTCCAGCTGCATGTGTTTAAGACCATGTGGCTTAGGGGTTCCTATTGTGCAGAGGAGTGCGCCTTGTGACATGGATAGGACATTGTTGCTGCTAAGAAGACAGCGGAGAGTGGCCGCGGCACCCACATGGACTGAGCTCAGCGAGGGTTTAGAGATTTAGAGTGTGGTCATGAGATGACTAAGGCAGAGGGATTAGAACCTAAGAGATCTGTGCTCCTGCTCGCCGTGAATTAGAGAAAATGAGAGGTTTAGCAAACTGCAGCGCACTGTTGACACTGGATGCAGCTGAATACATTATCTACTCCAGTGCACCGCGTGTAGGTTTACTTTTCAGCTTCCTATTACGGGTTATTACACAGTAAATGAGAATGAAAATCACAGTGATGCCTCATGTGCAATTAAAGTCTTTTAACTCTTTGATGTGTGATGTGACTGTGGTGAATAATTTGTGCTCTTTTTGTCATTGTTCTTGAATGTTTTTCACAGAATAATATGACTTCAATAGAAAATGCTAATGCAAGCCTCTGCTTTCTGTCATTTCATCCTGAACAACGCTCTCCGGCTCCTCAGAGGCTTCACATCTCTGCAGCCATCACTTTCTCGTGTCAGTGGATAATCTGATAGTATAAACGATACACAGCCGTTACTGCTTTTCCTTTATCATCTATTTTTCTGTATAAGAAGAACTGGTAGAGGAACTTAAAATGGTGTGAGTTTGTGGCTCCTCTCGGGTGCAGGTTTAACTTTAGCTACATTCTCCATCATAAAAACAAAGTGGTGTGGAATAAACTGCTCGTTCATTTTATGATGACAGTACTACTATACATTTCCCAGCTGGCCTGGTCTTTAGGGGATACCTGTTTGTAATATATACTGTGGCTGTTACATTCAAAGGCTCTGCATTTCCCATCATGGTGAAGCTTTATGCTGGGCTGTGCAAAGAATGAATGCATTTTCACAACACTGAAACTCACCACACTGTTAACTCCAATCCTACTGAGTATATTGGTGTAATTTCTCACCAAAATAACTCATTACACTTAATCTAAGACCCACTGACCTGACAACTCCAGACATAAATCTTATTTTGAGATATTAAGGGCCAAATTTATAGTGTCAACTAATTTTAGTGAGTACAAATTGTTCTCAGTGCGAAAAGCATATTTTTTGACCACTTTCTTAATTTTCTAAAAACATATACAATTTTTCAGTGAAACTTAGGAAAAAAACTTAGCCCCCACCCTCAACAGCCATGCTCACCTTAATTTTTGCTTTGTAATATCTTAAAATAATGTGCTACATCCAGATTTGTTGGGTCAATGTGGCGCATATTACATAGAATTTGATATTCGACCAACAAGGACACAGACACACCTGTATTGGTTAAATTGGAGGGTTTTTTTTGCCGGATTCTGTCTCTCCTTTTTGGCAGCAGGCCTTATCCAAGCCAAATGAGACAGTTTCTTTCTAGAAACCAAAGCTTTTGCTGAACTGTGTGGCTGTGCTTGTGACCAAAGAGAAAGTGCTGATTTGGAGTTTCTCTCTGGGTTCAGTTTGCTTCTAATTTAGTCTCTGTGGCTGGAAAGTTTTTGCCATGTGTGCTGATCTGAAGGAGTAGAACTTTGAAAGCGATGCTATTGCTAAAAAAAAAATAGCACCGAACAATTAGCCTTGGCCATATTTGTTAAAATTTGGTGAGAGGGTTTGTTTTCTGCAGGGAATCAGGCAACTCTTTGATCGTGATGGGTCAGGGATGAATGTGTAGGGCTTACCGCTAGACATAATGTCTGATGTATTCAAGGATACTGTTCATATCTCATCGGAAGTTATTCATCAAGTATGTCTTCTCTGCTATTATCTGGAACACGCATTATCTCACCTGCAGATATGCAACATCCCCAACAAACACTGCAGCCCTCATATCCGCTCTCCTTTCATTTCTTCTACTTTGAACAAGTATATTTTTGTCTGGGAAAGCACATTGCATAAACAGGTGCACAGGGTTTATCATGCTCAAACCATAGCCAATCACAACAACCATGAGAGCACTTGAGGCCTGCATTAAATCTTTCATTCGCTGCTAGCAGCAGTGCAAGAGCAGATAATGGTGTTGATACATTTTCCCATTAGGGTCAGTCTTATCTAGCTGAAATGCTCAGGATAAAAAACAACCTGCAACCCTTTATTTCTATGTTAAGCATCAGCACTAGTCAGCTCTGCACGCTTCCCTATAGACAAAATACACCTCGTAACAAAGTTGGGATGAAAATAAATAAAGAGGCTGCACAATTAGAGGAGCTGAATGAACCTTAACTGCATAATAGCTTTTCATTTCAGTGTCAAGTACACATTGAAATCCCTGCTTCCACAGCCACCCCCATGCATACACTACGATGAGCTCTCAGTTAGGAATCACTCATGTCATAAAAGCAGTTACATCATCCTTCAAAGGGAAGCACCTGCAGAGTTTGAGTGTGATTGAGAACAAACAAGTAGATTAGATTTTAAAGCACACAGCGGGGGGGTTTACATCTCATTACCAAAATCCCCTGATACAAATCCAACAATACTGGTAATATGATACTGATCATTTAGGGTTTTTATTAAGATATTTATGGACATAGTGTAACAACGCACTAAACTCTGATGCAGTCAGTATAATCAAGGCTGCACAGATTGTTCACTCACAGTTTGTTACACAACCAATTAAGCTTGATTAGTTGGGATACTCACAAGTTGCATTTATTGCCGTGCTTTGGCGTGTCAAATTAAGAGCTTGGGATTCATAGTTCAGGATGTGACCAATCAAAGGCGTTCACTTTGATTGCTCTGATAATTGGCTCTTGGCTTCTTAAAGTTGCAGCGTGAACATTTAATGGCTCACCCATATTGCTCATCCCTTTGGTTTAACTATTTTGGGATCGTTTTTCCCTACATTTCATTGTTTGTTTGTCCCTTGATTTGTTTTGGATAAAACACTTACATACACTTTTTGCTCCTGTGTAAAGAAGCCCACCCCATCATGCCCTTGCACCAAGGTTCTCTGAAAAGTTATGCAGCCTCCCACTTACCCCTGATGTCCCCCAACAACCCAAACATGAAGATGGATGTGCAGCAAGGGCAAATACATCACTGAGGTTATCAAGAGTGCATCTTCCTTCACCTGTGTTTCATCAAGTTAGACCCACAACATTTCAGGGGGGGGGGGCTCAACAGTAAGCTCCAGCACCCTGAAACCACCTCTTGCTGTACCTGAACTTAAAGAGGACTAAAGAGGGAAAGAAAGATGAAGAAACTGCCTGCCTGTAGAGGTGTTAAAAAGAGGAAAGGGAGGCAAGGCTGTATGCTTCACCTTCCCCTTTATTACCCAGGTTCATACAGGAAGTGTAGGATAAAAGGGATGAGAAACAAACTGATATAATTTCTAAACAGTATTTTAAAATACCTCCATGTTTCTTCAAAATGTGAAGAAACATCAGGGCATGCTGTAATGTTGGCAGTAATCACTCCAAAGCTTTAACAATCTGTTCTTCTGAACACATCATTGACTGAAGCTGTTTGGTTTTCTTTGTCTAATAATGACAAACTGGAAAAGATAAACTCTCTTGTAGGGAGCAGAACTGAGATTCTTCATGTTTTTGGCATTTACTCTTAGATTGGTGTGCAGCATGGCAGGGAAAATGGAAAGACTAATGAGTTGTGAAAGCCATTTTTCACTGTGACTCCAAAAGCAAATTAAAAATCTGTTTCCTATACAGCAGCATTCAGCGGGAACTGGATCTCTTAGATTCAAATAACAAGAACCAGCTGAACTGGTTCAAATAAGCAGAATGTGCACAGAGAACCAGAGTAAAATCAAGTCCAAACAGGGAGTTCACATACGCTGGTGATGCCTCGTGCAGTTGAAATTATGGGGGAGTGTAAGGGGAGTGTCTGGCCCAGCAGTGCACAGCATGAGTAACAGTGTCCTCCTTTAAAAAGTCACCTTGTCTCAGTGATCAAAGGCCTTACAGTAATCAGTTAATGAATTGTCTGGATATCTGTGAACTGGTGTAGGTGGGTTGTGGAGATAAACACAGCAGAGTAAAGAGATAAGGCTTTAGCACCAGCTGCTTGCCTGGATGTTTGGTCTGCCCACTCTCGCTCCCCCTCTGTGGTCCACGGTTATTTGAATGCTCTCTAGCTGGGTGTGAGCCATGTGCAGACCAGCCTGTTCGTCGGGGCTAATCACTCCCGTCATTAGAGCTCTAGGCCTCTCTTGCCATCACTGATTACATCTCACAGTAGGTGAAAAGTCCATCTCTGGTCTAGCGCAAGCTCACCTTTTCTCAAAGCACTCGTTTTATGTTTGTGGATGTAAACATGCATGCATGTGAGGCTATGTGGGACTAAACTGGTATCTTTTACCACTTATTGTTTTGAATTGACTCTAAAATGTAAAAAAATGTGTGTGTATATATATATATATATATATATATATATGTATATATGTATATATATATATATATATATATATATATATATATATATATATATATATATATATATATATATATATATATATATATATATATTCAACACTAGGAGGCATTAATATAGTTCCCTTTACCTAAATAACTCGCCATTCACCAGCTTATTACTTATATCTTGAAAATCTGGGTAAGAGTTGTGTGGGTAGGATTTTATTGTTTTTTTTATTAGAAATGAAATTATAACAACTATCTTCATATATACAGTGTGCTTTATTTGTTCAATTTTGAAAATTGCATTCAGGGAGGATTTTTCCTTTTTTTTTTTGCATCTGAGATAACAGTCATCAGTGTCTTCTCGGCTCACCATCAGAAAAGTCACAATGTTATACCAGGGCTGAATGATTTATCGTGCGACAGTGTGATGCTCAGGGTAGCATCTCATTATGTGAGGTGGATTTAGAGAGCGTACTTCTGCCATGAGCAACACCTCATCCTGGTGCTGGTTTAGACTGGTCACACAGACAGATCATTTACAGGGTGTGCTGTGAGATATTTTGTGTAGTGTTTGCTCTTCCTCCTTACAAAGGGTGTATTGTTTCACAGAAAGAGGCAGTGAGCTTTCATATGATTTTAAGTAATTGCCTTGAGCTGGTGGTGCAGACTGAGCTTCAAATTAAGCTTGGGACTCTGCAGCCTCCATTCCTTTTGTCTTTATCTTGGGCAGGTGTCAAAGCTGCTGTCACTGAGCTGGACTCAGTGAAGTGAGAGTAGGAGGGGGTTTGATTTCACAGAATAGACTGATAGACCTGGTAATGAAAAGAATAATTAATCAGCTGAAGTTTTCAGTTGTTTCCACACTTCTTTTATCTGCTGTTTATTTTTGTATTTTCTTAAAATACATTACTGTTAAATATTGCAGTTTTCTTTCAACACCCCCCCCCAAAAAAAAAAAAAAAAAAAATAAAAAAATAAATAAATAAATAAATAAATAAAAAAAAAAAAAAAAAAAAAAAATGCATCATCTGGCTGAATGAGAATGTGTTTTTGTTTTTTATGAAACTTGCTGTTTTCTGAGCCATGTCAAAGAAGAAGTTCTGTCACCTTTGGGACAGACAATAAAGTCTATTTATCTATCTTTCAGTTTCTATTATTCAGAATCCATCATACATTTTGATTGAGAAAGAATTTCTTCAGTCTCGGACATCTGAAATTATGCACAACATCTTTTCTCTTTTGCTCCACCAGCTCAGTCAGTCAGGACAACTGAGAGGCTGAACATGCTGTGCAGCTCTTTGACTGCAGAAACATGAAATACTTTTCCCCCAAGCTGTCTGTTTCACTTTAATGGATGTATATAACGATGGAAGACATATTTGAGATGTGCCACATGGGTGGACGCTGGTTAACGTTAGTGCAGTGTCTCCTGGGAATGCCAGATGGATTGACAAGCATACTGAAGACACATCGTTTTACATGAAACACTACTTAGCTGGGTGACTTTAATCATCAGTTGCCAATTTTTTGCTGTGCCAAGCCGGGCTGGTTTGGGCTTTGCAGAAGACCGGGGCTAACATGCACGCATTCACCTTTACAGATACAAGAAGGGATGTAGTTTCCACTTCACCCGAGCTGCAGATCTTTGACTGTGTGGAGGAGGAACCTCAAGGGACTCAAAGGCTTTTACCAAATGCTTATAAATAAATCAATAATTCAAAAACCAACCTTCCTGACCCGAGTCTCTTCATGACTCAACATCCTATTTTTGATTGGGAGTTTATTCTAATGTTGGTCTGGCATCAAAGTCTCTCAAAGCATTCAAAGCATCCAGTTGATTTAAATAAGCTACATAAGGCACTATCCATTTGTCCTTCATTGTTTATGATAACTTATTGTTCCAGTAATAGGGCATATACTGTTGCCTGTAGGTGTTGTGAATATAAATACGACAAAACAATCTGCTGCTATTATAATTCTAATTTCAATGTAACAAGGTTGTAAACATGCTGATTAGACAAATAGTCAGTGTATCACAGTTTGTTGAAGCACTGACATTATGGCTATGGCAGATAGCACCCGGTGGTGTTCAATTTATGAAACCAGGTTTCAGTGGCATCTTGGGTTTATTACTTTGATCTTTGCTCAATTTATAACTCACTGTTTTTCATTAAGTCCCTTGATAAACTACATGACATGTCTCTGGTACTGTAAATTGGGACAGGGAGGAGCTGTACGAGATGTAATCCACTGCTTTTGTTGGGATGATGAGTTTGCAATTTTCATTGTCTGCACCAAGGGGAGGAGGCTGATATGAGATTGATGAGGATGTCACATTGCTTGAGAAATTACTCTTTTCTGGAGTTAGAATATGAGGCAGTTTGCTGCTGAAATTTCACCTGGGAAACCAGCAGAGATTGATCACTTTCTACTTAACACAACCTTAATGAACGTAATATGAAGCCAAAGTCATACAGTAATAAAACAATTTAATATCCATGAATTATCATTGTGGGACTTCATGTTTTAAGGTTTATGGTCAAGTTTGAGACTGCAGCAATAGCCTAAGCAACAATAGCCGTAACTATATATAACAGTGCTTTTCATCTTGAGCTATTATGGAGTGGCTGACACATTTCTGCATGGGCCTGATATTTAACCGTATTGTGTAGTTCGACAATTAACCAAAATCCTAAGACAACCTCTTTGAAAATGCTCTGACTGTAACAAAGAAAACAGATGGGGAGAAGGCTGAGTCAATGAATAAAAGTTCATTTTTGCTTAAGAGATGACAAGTAAGGTATTGTGTGTCGTGAACTGCTAGTTATGCATATTAATAATCCCATCAGGGAGTCTTTTTCATCCTGAAAGGTTTTTAATTTGCACAACCACCTGTTCGCCATACATTATCCTACTCATTCCCTGCTCAAGACATTAAAAGATGATGCACAATGTGCCTTCCTCTGCCAGGAACAGTTAAACAGAGGGTATAGTGTGTTTAAAGGCTTTATATTGACCCTCTTTATGTAAATTTAAATGATTTACAGATAAAAAAAAAACAAGGCTTAATGTGATTTAAGGATTTCTACAACATATGAACAGGTAGCTGTTTGAATATTTGTACACATTCAGTATGAACACCAAGCATTTTTGTTGTATATTCAGTTTCTAAATTTGAAAAAGCAGAGTACGTGCCAACTCAATTACACCAGTCTACTTGTGGGATAAGTCAATATCCAACCCATCATTTCAATTCAGTATAATTGTTATAATCTGGACGGATCCATTAACACTTTAAGCCCTAAGGTCCCCCAATTGGTGTGCTTTAAGGTTACTTCCCAAAGAAAAGGCATAAAATGGAGAACTAGTTATCTATAAATATAGCCGCATTGCACATCAGATAAAACAGGAGAAACTCAGCTGCAAATGCCATCGAGTCATACTTTAACAGGACTTTCTGTTTGTTTGAGTAATACCTGAGTTTTTACTCTAAGCCAGTGAAAAAAATACCAATAGTGACACCATGAATGACACTAGAATGCTTCAAATAGACTTTGAAGATGCAGAGCTATTCCCTTTTCAGTTTGGGTATGTCATTTTTCTAGCACAGTCCCAAACAAGAGGCCAGGACTTTAAGGGTTCAAGGTATTTATGTTGAGATTCCTGTCCTGTTTCAGCTCTTTTTCACAGGGTTTTGCAATCAGTCAACACACCTTTAAGCAGAAATGAGCCAAGCATCACAACATTTTACACTGTTTATAGTTTGTCCCCGGTTCATTTGATATGACGTGATCAGACTGTTTCTGTGTGTTTTCTGATGTTGTTGTCGTCTTGTTATTTGGTTTGGGTTTTGACAAGGTGGAGTCATGTATTTAACCAAAACTGGGAACAAGTTAGAAAGCTTAACATCATTTTTAGGCTTCTGGCTGGATTGTATTGGTTTTCTATGATCTTATTGGGATACATGTCCTCAAAACTAATGCGTAAAGCAAATGTTTCTGCAAATATGATATTTTAAAATTGGTTTTGCACAGCTGAAGTCTTTTGTGTCATTGGAATGCATCAGTTTCTTTAATTTTTTTTTTTTTTTGCTCATATTTGCTGTATCTTCATGGAGAGCCGCTCTTAGCTTCATAGTAAATACAGTGCAAATGATATGACCCACATAGCCAAGCACCAGTAGTCGGACTGAAAAAGTATGAAATATGCAACAGTCAAGATAAGAGATAGTTGGAGTGCTACATCAGTCAGATTATGTCAGTGAATCTCAGCTTTTCTGGGTTCTGCTACAGCGGTTGACTGTGCTGTTTAATATTTAACTGACCCGCTCAAACTTCGCCACTGTCAGATTTTAAAAAGAAGCAGCTTCCACACCTCAACTTCCCAGCTGGAAAGCAGCTGTAAGGTGTTGTTACTGCTCAGCAAGAGCAGCCACTATCTCACATACTCACTTCGTGTCTTGAATTCTCTGCTATCTTGTAAAGCTGAATAGATATATTTTTGCAAAGAGGGAGGAAAAATAGTTAAAGGACACAAAGCAGCACTGCAACTTCATAAATATCTACATAAACATGGAACATTTTGTTGCTGGTTATGAAGGTTATCTTTAATTCCACTGATAAGTCTTGTACAAAATGTCTATTTTGTAAACCACCAATAAGGAGAATGTAATTAATTTATTTCCACTAAAAAGAACTACAAGCTCTAAACTAGAAAATAATTAAATGCAACATAAAAACAGTAGAAATCAAAACTTTTAAAGATGTATTTTGTGAAATGCCACTTTTTGCATGCTTTGTGATGAGTCAGGCAAATGGCTTCAGAGACCAACATTATAGTCAGCGATATAATTCTGACTCCAGTCCAACTCCAACTGATATGCTCGCCCCATGGTTTGACAAGGACTTCGACTCAAACATAGACTGTATTCAGGCTCTGAAGAAAGAGAAGAGGACTGGTGCTGATTCATTGATCCAGCTTCGATCAAGGGGCTGACAGTGTGTTCAGCTGCCCACACAGTCTTGTTTGGCAACTGCTCCAGCCTGGATGCATAAATAGGTACCACGTCATGGGTTTTGCTTTCAAAGATATTACAGCAAATCTACGCAAGAAGACTCTACCTTGAGGGCATGATCCAGAGCTTGGACTAGGCACGTGGTGACTTGATTCTTAATTAAATTGAACATGGACACTGGGAACTTAAATGATATACAAAATTGAGCATAGTATAAGTTCAATCAGGCTACTAGTCAAGCTTGGTCTACAGTTCATCAGCTGCTCTTAAAGCCAACTTGTATTATCCAATAGCTAAGGTGATTACATCTGCGCATCAAATTTGCGTTTCTACTTTAGCTTGTATGCCACTAATGCTTTCCTACTTATGAAAGATAGGGGAGGTGTGTCAAGGTACACTGCTGTTCATTTGGCATCCTGCAGAGTGAAGGAATATTGGAGCACCCATGACAACAAATGATCAAACAACCCAACATTTTATCATTCTCACCTGCACCCTTCCAAATTCAATTTGAAAGAGTATTTTCCCCTATCAATTAAATTAGTTAACAACACAAAGTGAAAAAGACAAGTGCAAACATAGTCTAATAGAAAACTAACACTAATTTTCAAGTGAATGTTTGGGAAAAAAGAAAATAAATGTGTATCTCCACATTTTAGACGAGCTTTGCAGTTGCCAAACTTCTAAATGACAAATATTCATTTGAGAATAATATGTCGGAGAGCTACAAAGTAATAAATTGACATCATAATCAGAGATAGTGCGAGAATTTATGATTGATGTGTGTAAAGCTGGTAGATTATTCTCATCCTTCCTGTCTGCTCTAAACAGCAAACAAATTGAAATAGAAAAAAAAATTGATACAAGTAAACTTCTCAGTGGAACAATTATGTAATTCCAAAAATGAAATTAAATGTACTTTTCAACTTGTTCAATCTGCTGCAGAAGATCTTCAGTGCAAGTTTTAGTCTAAGTTGTGATGTTTAAGTTTTTGGTGTCAACATTATGACCACCAGTCTGGTTTATTTTATACTCCATCAACAATGGCTATACTTATCCGTTTCCACTTGCTGGAAGCTGTACATTATTTATAATGTCAATTCACTCACAGACAGTGACATGTTTGGCCTTGAAGGTTAATACAATGTTGTGATTTCTGTTATCGAGACATCTCTGACAGTCTGTCAGCACCAAAGTGCATGAATAGGAAGAGGTAGAAAAAGAGCTCGATGCCGGATGAGAGACGATCGAACCAACGCTGACAGAGGAAGAAAGATAGAGAAAAGCTGTTTCTATTTTTTTGCTGTTCCTTTCTGGGGGAGCACAAAGCTCCTGCGCTTAAGGGATAAAGAACTGCATCTCTGCTGTTGGTACAATCCATATCTATGATGGCTTCATTCACCCTCTCCAGCCTATTCATAAAAGCATCTTCTGTTTATTGACCACTGTTGGTATTTAAAGGTTGAATGTTTGTTTCACGTACACTAAAGAGGTATGATGGCAGAATGACTGTTTCAACATGAAAGTGTGTATTTTTACTCTGCTGAACCACTTAACCTGAAGATGGGGAACATTATATGCATTAAGGTAGAGTAGGCCGGTAAAGAAATGGTGCTCCTCATGTCTGATCAAAGCATTGTGTGACTGCTGAACATACAAATATCTCCTCATAATAAGACTCATAGGCTGCTTTGAGGTGACCCTTTTGAAAGCAGGTATTAGATCCATTTTTTCTCTCCCAGCCTGGTCAGGAATCTCTTCAATTTCCCTGTTCATTAAGTTTGAAGGAACACCGTTGTTAGCCTATGTAAATGAGCCCCAGCGTTCCCATGTCAACCGAAGGGAGATTTGGAGGAAGCTGCAGCAGGAAATAACTTTTCTCTTCAGGGTGGCTGCCTGTGCTGGTCCTGAGTTTTCTCATGTGGAAGGGATCAAAGCAATCTTACACAGCAGCTCTTAAGAAAGATAGATGTACGAATGTGGGAAATCAAATCTGCTTCAAAAGGGAACACCACTGGGAGCTTTGAGAGATGAGACAGCAGTGAGAGAATAGGAAACCAGTGTGAAATCGCTCCTGTTGTTGCACTGTATGAGAGGAGAACACAGTTGTCTCCTGCTGTCCATAGAGGCCTCGTGCAAGATGTCTCTTGTTCGGTTATGCTCGGGTGTGTTGGTCATGAGATTACAAAGAAGTAAATACATACTGTGTAAGTAAGCTGTGTAAGTAAGAGCAGACTGACAAAGAAAAAGGGATCACTATTATGAATGAAATGAAGCAAAGTATGAGTTACAGATTCTTATTTTGGCAAACATGCTTTGATATGATAGTGTTGATGCTGGGGAGTCCCCTCCTGTCCCTTTAGCATACGCTGTAAAAGCCGACTTTCGCAGCTTATCGCCTGCACTGAGAGTAGGTCTTGTGAGGAAGGTGTGACATCAAATAGCTGAGACAGATAGAAGCTAAAAAAAAACAAAACTAAATTCCTTGTACTGACACCTCGCCTTTCTCTTGCCTGGAGTGGAGCCTGTGTGCTGTGGATTTGTGTATGCTTGGCTCACAGACTTCACGTACAATCTGCACACAGTGCTTCACCGGTGATTTCCACAAGAGCCTGAATTGAAGTATTCACTACAAATCCTGTCAATCAATGTAGTTCAGGCACCAATGTAATTTATGAAACATTCATAATCCCTGAGCAGCACTTTTCCCAAACTGATGCTTTGGCTCTGATGGCTTGTGATTGCAGTGGAACATTATAACTTCTTACAAGGGTGTTTGTCTACCTGCTTGAAAAATATTTGATGATTAAATTCCACCAGAGATCAATTGCTTCTTGCTTTTAAAAAATATGAGCTCCCTGTTGGCACCCAATCCAGTTCTTATTCCCAAATCTCTTTTCAAAAGCCATCAAATATTTGTGAGCGTCATGTATCTGTACTTCTCCCAGCCCTTGGGGCACCATACAGATACACAAGGAACTCCTAGGAGTCTGTTTGAGACACACCATGCTTTCAGGCATCCCCACTAAACCCTCAAGAAATCATTTTGAATGTTCTAAGATACTGACATCAAAGAAATACCAATAAAGTTTTCTTGGAATGGAAATAGAGGCTAGAACTTTTAATTGGTTGAAGCTAGAGGTAATAGTTGCCATGATGCTGCAACAACAAACACTGAGTGCAGGTAGCATCTCTCAGCGTGGCGCAGTTTCACAGAGTTTTGATCCACATAATGGAGATTTAGATGTTTGTACGCTTACTAATCTTCCTTTTGGTGGTTTCTGTGTTAACATGCTCTGACATTGGCTGAAAATGCTCTGGCACTGGCTGACAGCCAATGAGTTGAAGTAAAAGGAAGTTGGTTTTAATTGTTTGTCGTTCAAATGTATTCAATTTTTATTTTTCAAGTAGTTAAGACTAGAGAAAAACCCTCAAACCTTTTGACCACAGCTTGTGGGCAGAATTTGTCTTTTCAAGTATATTAAACCATGTTTAGTAATTTTTCCACTAAAATTAATGTGGAGTCCTGGTTCAAGTGCTTATGCACAACCCAGCCAAGCATGCCAGCAAATGTGTGTTTGTTAGTGGAATTAGTTAGCTGAATAACTACTGTCACATCACTTAGTTACCATGTGGAGGTGTAGTGTTGGGAAGTAAAAGACTAATTTGGAAAGAGGTGCTGAGTTTTTAGGGTATGGTTGCATTAATGGCACACCAAAGATTCATTTGTCGTCCGCCAGAGAGGAAAAATACAAGGGCTGTTTGCTCCGAATCCTCCAGTGGAAACTTAGGAAATGCATCACTTTAATACATTTCCAAGCAAATTAGAATTTTTCACATCAGTAAGCATGAGTTTTTGATATACCGTACACCCCAAGAGTAATGTAAATTAAACTATGATTGTAAATCCATTTAGATCTGCTTATGCAGTAAATCAGAGTATTGCTCTCTTTCAATTTAAATCACATTTTGAACTAATCTGAAAGTACCTGAATACATCCAGATTGATCTAGATAATCTGAAGGATTTTGTTATTTACTGTAAGCAAGGTCAGGCTGTAAAATGAATGTGCTGTTCAGATATACTGACATCTTGATTATGTCGGACAATGTTCCTGTGTTTGTTGGTCACATCTATCCACGTGCTGGGCCTGAGGGGATGGTGAAAAGTGAATGAAAATCCTTTCTCTTTTTTTCTGTTTTTGTCCAGGTAGGCAGGCAATAAGGCTTGACAGAAGATGCGACGGGGGTGGTGGCTCGTCAGATGGCTGGGGACAGGAATGGCAATCCTCTCTTTGCTAACCCACAGCTGGGGCCAGGACACAGAAGGTAAGAGCTGCCAGCAGTAAGCACAAACACCCTCAGGCTCTCCCTTCTTCAGATCACCATTACTGAACTGCTGAGAGGAAATGACTAATGTGGAAAGGGCAAGGTCTGTTTTTTCAGTGTCAGAACACCAACATGCAGAAAGGTTTTTTGTACAAGAAGAATAACACTAATTTTACCTATGTGACAGTCTGTGTTGATCTGTACTGTTTTTAAATTGTATCCTAACTATATATTTGACTTGTGTCATAACTATATGTCGATGATAGACTGTATGATAAATGGATGTAGTCTCCCTGATGTCACCAGTATGTTTCTGAAACAGATTTTTGAAGCAAAATGACTGGCACGACCATATTGGAAGTGAGGTGGGATTTGAGTCCCCACACTAACAGCTACAGGGCACCCATCAGTCACCTGACTGAGCTCTGCCTTTGATTAGGTGAACTTGTGATCTTCTAAATTGCGAAGTTAGAAAAAAAAACACTTCCCGTGCCAGCCTGACGTGGACATTCAAGAAACAGCAACTTTTAGCACTTCTGCATTGTCTCATATTTTTTGACCAGAGGTTGCAGCTTGGAGTCGATGTAAATTCTCCACCTACATTAACTTGTTGAATGATTCTTGAAAATATTCATAAAGCTGTAACTCAAGGTTTTTCTACTTAGAATATGGTTCTCTCTTTTCCTACCGTCTTTCCTCACAGTATATTTTCAGGGTCGAGGGTTCAAAATTTTTCCATTTTGTTAAGATTGTGTAATCTGAATGCCATTTGAGATGTAATGCATTGGAATAATTTACTGATATTTACTTACGGTAACAGTACATTGCCCTCTCTTAGTGGTAAGGGTACAATCTGTCTGTTATCGCAAATAACGCAGTCAAATTGGATGCTTTTGAAATTAAAATTTCCTTACCAAAGTGCCTGTAGTAGAGTAAATTATTGATAATGCTTGAGTGCGTAGTTCTTTAACTTTCATCAGAGTTCAAGAGCAGTTTGATTTCATTCAGGCAGTAGGACCATAGAGGCCTTTCTCTCAGTTGAGCTCTCCCAATTACGCACACTACTTCAGAGCAAATAACATCACTCAAATAGTATTCTGAATTTCCTCTCACTCAAACTTGCATGTTTTTAAAGAAGACATTATTTGAAGAGAAGGGTGTGAATCCAGCTTTCTTCCTACACAGTTCACACATAGCGCTAAGAGGATTGTCCTTGTAGTTTTATGTGTGAGTTCTCACATTACAGAGGGAATCTCAGCATTTTATGGTCTCAACTCACTGACTTAGTAGCGGATGCCAGTTAAAAGTGAGTTTTCAGCTGGAGGAGATTGGCAGGTCTTTAAAGATAGCACTGAGGGGAAGTTGCACATGCACAGAGGCATGCTTCAACTCCTTCCAATGTGGTAATGTTGCACATAATTCAGGTCAAACTTAAGATCTGCTTCCTTCCCCTCCTTTTCATCTCTTTCCTGCTCTCAGCCTTTCATGACAGGCTGTGGAAAGATTTTTGATAAAAGTCTAATCGTTGCTTACTGTAACTTGAGCTAAGATTTATTTTGAAATGGTTGCTTTGTGGATTTGTGTGGTGTCGTTTTGGAAGATAGGCAGTGAAGAAATCCTTAATAACTGTCTGAGCCTTTGAAGGTAAATTATTTTCTCGTGTTTTTCTTTATGAACAGAGATTAGGCTCTGATCACAAAAATAGAGAAGTGTTCCTCTGTGGGATGAGTATGCCATCGACTGAATTCAGAACAGTGTCTTGGGAGACGGATTTGTGGTGAATGCCATTTGATGTTTTCCAGAACATGTTAAAGCTAGAAAATGGTATTGTCTATTTTTGGCGTCAAAATTCAAATGTAGAAAAAAGTTATGTAGCCTTGTGTAGAAAAGCTTCAAACCTGCGTGGCCTGAGTTGGGCTACTGTACTGTTGTGAAAATAAGCCTTATTGTAAAAATGAGAAAATAAGCCAACTCAACACTTATTTATTTCTTTTTGCCTCATGGAGCATTGTTGTTGGGGCTTGCAACAAAAGCTGAAGGAATCACAATGTATCGTTTAACTGTATAACATACCTCTCAAAGCGTACTGAGATGCATAAGCTAGTGCACCATTTTTCAACAGCTTCTATTTCTATATAATGTCAAAATGATCCATCAGAGAAAACTGTGATATACTGTTTAGGACAGATCTATTCAGCAAGCCAAGAGAGGCAACAGGCTTGATGTATATTTTCCTGCACTCAGCTAATGAGCCCACACACCACTTGTTCTGCCTCCCAACCTCTGTTCACTGAAACACACTCTGTGCTGAACTGCACTGTTATCATGCCTGTCCTGTAAATTCCCCGATGGTGTGAGAACTCTTTTGTGTAATGTAGTTGTGCTGTTGTTATTTTCTAGTACAGCTGGTTGCTCTGGATGTAGTTTATTAATGTCTGTTTCTATACTTGTAAATTGTACTGTATTCCCTGTGTGTCTGTGTCTGTAACTTTGTTTCTTCCTTTTTTTTCTGCTGACAGTCTTGGCTGTAAAATATATATATTTAATCTTAATTGGACCAAAAGTTGAACAAAAAGGAAAAAAATGACACCAGCTACATAATCATCACCAATTTTCCCCATTGCAAGGCTCAGCTAATTAAGAACAGATAAAAAAAAATGTAGATAATAAGGAGGTACTAATGTTGAGAAAAACAGTAATAACAGAGCCCTGGTTTATTTGACATAGTTGGTGTCTTCGGCAGTTTGAAATGTTGACTTTAGGGTGCAGTTATGACCTTGGGTGGGTGGCCCAGGTTTGAATCCAGCCTGTGGCCCCTTCCCGCATGCCACTCCCCAATCTCATCATGATTCCTGCTCTATCCACTGTCCTCTCCTCTGATTAAAAACAGAAAGGAAGATAAATAACATATAAATAAATTTTGGAAAGACCTATGACAGCCATAAGAAGAAATGAACCATTATATGTTAAATTAATGTGTATTTGTGGAAAATAAATGGTTAATTTAGAAGATCTTTATTTAACCAGATAAATCCCATTGAGATCAGGATCTCATTTACAGGGGCGACCTGGCCAAGAGGTCAGCAGCACACGCCAGATAACAATAAAAAATGAAAAAAATAAAATAAAATACCTTAAGGCAATAAATTACATCCAGAAACAACAAATTGGCAATGGGTGAGCAGTAATTTTTTCAGGACAGCTACAATTAATATTTGAAGCTTATAGTCGAAAAGTATTATTTTATGGCTCACAAACCCCTCCAGATGGTCCTGTGTAGGCCTCCTCGTGTCAAAGTTGGTCTGTAAAATAAACATTATGTAAAATAAAATCATAAATTCAAGCATTGCAATCTGATCAGCAGAAGTGTGTTGTGAGATAAAAAGATTGGTTACTTTCAGTGGGTATAAACAATCAGGAGGAGAGAAGCATAGCCGTGCAAAAATATCAAGTATCAACTCTGACCCTTTGAAAGCTATGCTGGCAAGCTAACTTGATGCTGCAAATGCAAATATGTTTACTTTATTTATACATTCTATTTATTTGTCAAATCTCATGGCATTGCTTTACCATGAGAACAAATGCCCAGTTAATAGGGGTCACAATGTTAAGATAAACCAAAGCTGTTTGTAAAGAAAAAAATCATTAGCTTGAACACATGGTGTTAATGTCTGTTTTATTCCCTGCAGACATCTCAAACGTCACAGATCAGGCCCACAAGTTCAGCTACAATGGATAATTCAGCTTTTAAAGTTGAAAGGTTTTAAAGTGCAGGACTTTATTTCTGACACATTAATGCAGACCTTTTGTACAGTTTTTAAGAATACAAATGTTTCTTTTTTCCCCGCAATATGTAAATACAACCCTGTCTCCAAATAAATATACAACATATTTCTTTGCTCCTCATTGGCCTTGTCTGTTGCATTGCATACAAAAATTAATTTGCTGCTTGTTCCTTGGCAACAATCTAACGTAAACTGCTTTATTTATGGACACTGCAATCCCAGGTGTGTTGTTATGGCCCCAAGTCCTACCAATAATTTGTTGCTATACAGAGATGTACTTATGGGAAAACTTTGTGGGAAAAACTGTGTTCATACATACATTTTATTTTTGTAATAGAAGCAGAGCAGCTGTATATGTTATGTATTTTTGATGAGTGGTATTTTTAGGATGCTAAATCTTTTTTTTTTAATCTTCAGGGTATGTTTTGAAACTATGAAAACAAATTTCATTGAAATAACCTAGCCTAATATCTTAACGGGTGTTTTCTTCTTCCACGTTTTTTTGCATGCCAGCCCAACTAATATATGTAGAAAACTGTGTAAACACCCAGATTCATAGCTGCTTTTTGTCCTGTTTATATCCCTCCTTATTAATTCTATAACCACTCTCCTGAGTACTTCTGCCTAAATGATGCAAATGCTGGAAAGTTAAAGCCTTGAAAGCAGCTCTGCCGCAGGAGACTGAGCTTTCCAAATCAACGCACAATCTTCACCTCGGAAAAATCGCTAATCGCTCCAAGCTTCACTAACATGATCAAAACCTGTCATGTCATGCTTTACGACTGTGTCAGGACTGGATCAGAGTCTGCAGAAGGACTAACAGTCTTGCAGCTGCAATGCAGAGTTGGAGGCTGAGACAGAGTGCATCAGAGTTGCTTCAGTTTGAAGGATGAGGGTGAATGCAGATGCTGTTTGCCATTCACCGTCACCCCAGGGTTTGAACTTGGTTTGATCAGGGAATTTTTACCTCCCTCGGCACCACGTCCCTCATTTTCTCACCCATAAATCTCCCTGCTCGGCCCACCTCAAGGCGCCCTTGGCTTTTGGCTCTGTAACTTGTTTGTTGTCTGTCTGTCAAAGAGAATGGCAAATAGGAATTTCAGGTGGTGAGCAATGCATGTAGCAATTTTCAGAGGACGTCAGTGTGTCTTTCCAATTTCTGTTTAATTGAGCTGAGAGAAACATGAACCTCAAACTACTGATTTTTACAAATTAACTTGCTCTAGGGATGCTGTACTGACCTTGAAAATGCCAAGATTTCATCAAATCAAATGCTTTTGTAACTTTCCAAAGGTGTCAGATTATTAAGATGTCCCCTGAAAAATGCTTCCCTTCATTATCTCGATTTATGACTTTTCTAGTATTGACAGATAGCACATTCATAATGAAAAAAAAAAAGTTAATGCAGCTGTTTAACCAGGATTCCCTGCTTCATACTGGACCACATTTTATGTCTGACTCTGGTTTCCAGTTCTTCTTACACTCTATTTCAGCGCTCTATCCTGTAATTCCTCCACTGCTCTCATTTCTCATGAATAATCCTCTCCTCCATGTGCCATCCTTTCATGTCCTCCCCCCATACATTAAGTCATATATAAGCCTATGGCATTTCTCTGCAGTTAAGTGTTTTTTGAAGAAGAAAAAAAATTGTGCATACAAACAGCTCATCATGTTTGATCATTGATCTGAGTGTGAGAGGGTACTGGTGTGCCCAGCAGTTTGACAAATGATAATCAAAGGACAAACTTCAATCCCAAGCAGAGCAGACAGATGCACGCCGTCCATACCTCCAAATCCCTCTGTTGCTGGATCCAGATGTCCGGCAAATGCACGCTTAGCTGTGTGTGTGGTGAGGTACGGATTAGCTGCCTGTGGATGCTTCTGCCATGTGACATCAGCCTACCTCCCTCCCTCTATTTTCAACCCTCCCTCTCCTTCCCACTACTTCCATCTGCACGCTCGTTCTGACCCACAATTGTTGTCTATTTTTGGGATTGTCTGATTAGAGGCCCAGATGTGCAGACTTTGCCTGGCTGCAGAAGCCTTTAGAATGGGGGGAGCAGAGGGGATACAAGGGGGGGGGGGGGGGTTTAATCTGCCTGCCAGTGGGCTGTAATCAGGCTCTAGGAGGACAAGAAAAGAGGGGAGTGCTCTTGATAAGACTGGGGGACAGTTTTATGTGTGCGTCTGTACAAAGAGGCCCATGCTGGAGCGCAGTGTGTGAGCGTGTGCGTGGTGATCTGTTCACCGGGAGTGTGATTGCGACCTTTGCCCTCCTGCCTGTGTGGTTAACCTCACAGAGAGACCAAGACTGGCAGCAGTGCTGAAGGAGTGTGAAGGAGTAGGAAGGGAGGGCTTCAGCTGAGGGATTAAAAATAAGTAAACTAATCCCTTTTCTGTCTTCCATTATCAGCCACTAATGATTTACACGGTGCTGCAGGAATTCTCTTTCATCTTCATCTCCTTTCCACACATTTTTTACCTTTCTTTGACCATTTCACATTGGCTTTTCCATTTCACATCTCCTACCATGCTTGTGACCCTGAAAAAAAGTGCATAATGCAAAATTACAGTGAGAAGCCGTGCAGAGAGAACCACACTTGTGATGATGAGAGCTCTGAGGAGAAAGAAATAGATGGCGACAGAGACAGCAGGGCTGATTGCTTTGCTTCTGTCAAACATATATGCTGCAAGAAGACACAAGCAGAGCCTGACTCCACATTGATTTAATGGTGGAAGCAAAGGAATGGTGAAAGACAACATGTAATGGGGCGAGCTGTGAGAGTTTTGATTGTTCACGCAGCAGAACTGAGTCATAGATTTTCAGAGTGCTTCTCTTTGAGTTGGGTCTGAATTCTTGGACTGATAGCTGCTGTGGGGAGTAAAGGTTTGTGGCTGCATCAGATGTCACAAGATGGAAGTGAAGTGGTGTGAAATCAAATCTTCAACAACCATTTTCTGTAGGGAAAGCTGTCCTGACATACATACACATGGCCATGTGTTTCTAAGCACTATGCAATGGGTTGGCAGCTATGGGTCAGAGGTAGTGACTCTCGACTCGCCAATGTAAAGTTGGTAGTTTGATCTCATCTTCTTCCATCACATGTTGAAGTGTCCTTGGTAAAGACATGTAACCCAAAATGCTCCTGCTGACTGTCAGGTGTGTGAATGTGTATAAATCAGAGTAGCTCACACTGATGGTCCCTGGTCCCTCTAGTATCCTCTGTCATCAGTGTGTGATGTGTGTCAGTGGGTGAATGTGACTTGCTTTTGAAAAGTGCTATGATTGGTCCATCCATTTTTGCCAGTTGAATCCATAGATTTTTTAAAACATGGACTTGGTCCAAGTTGTGTCACTTGTTGGTTTCTGAAGAGTCATTACGAAACCAAACAATGATGGTTGCCATGTTGGAGATGCTGACTCACACCAACTAATCTAGAAACTGGCAAGGAGGTGGAGTTGGACTATGGCCTTGCCATCTGGCAACCAGCTGCAACATTGCCACAGGTCAAACAAATCAGCCACACCCCTCGTTATGCTTAATTATGCATAACTCTCAGCCTTAATACAATCAAAACTGATGAGTAAACCTTCGGCGTCAGTAGCTACAGAAGCTGTAGCTTTGTGCAAACAATCTTTTAGAGACTGCACATGCAAGCTTGATTTCTCTTCCTCTTACACCTTCCTTCAGAGGATCATAACCGGTGTAAGAGGCCTGTTTTATTTGTCCCATTGTCCCATTGAGATTAAAAACCTCTTTTTCAAGGGAGACCTGGCCAAGACAGGCAGCAGCAAAAACACAAAGTTACACTCAAGAATCGCAAAAAGAGATAAAGTACAGTCAAAAAAAAACACATGATAATGGTTAAAAACCATGTTCTGGGAAGCAACTGTTCGAACAACTAGCTAAAACACTGGCATCCTCCAGAACCAGCCTCCATGTTCTTTATTTTAGACTTCAAAACATTCAAAGACACCAGCTCCTTGAGTTTTAACTCATTTTGCGGCTGGTTCCAAGATCAGGGTACAGAGTACCCAAAGGCCCTTTTCCCAATTTCAGACTGAGCGTTTGGGACAGAGAGTGTAATGAGGTCCTGAGAACGCAGAGAGTACTGTCCGGTACTTTTCTGCATGTTCTTACATGCCTGTAAGAACGCTGTGTAATCTTTGGATGAACATGTGAGTGCCACATGTATGTATAATAGTATGGCCCAAAAGAGATAGGTAAAGGGGCCTTTTATTATTCCCACGCTTGACAGTTTGATTCCCTCCTCCTGTGAAAGGTGTGTATCTGTTCAGGGAGAGAAAAGCTTAACAAGTGTGGTCCATTCATCAGGCGAAGTAATTTAGTAATGAAACAGTTCCAACTTTTATGTTTCCTCCTTCAAGGCTTTGATTTTCTCTGAAAGTTATTTCTCAACACAAAAAAGAAAATCAAACTGAAGTTGAAAAGCTGCTTTTGTGAAATAAAAGGTTGTCATAGCAATGGCCAACCTGATCCGACCTGCCATTTACAGTAACAATTGGGGACAAAAGGCTGGCATTCACTATGGTTTTAATGCATACAGCACTCACTGAACACATTGTTAACATATGTATAGCTTTTTGTCACGGCTGAATATGCCATTTATAGAGCCATGCAAAGTTTTTATGGCTACCTGAACTGTCCAGAAGGGCCCATTACCTTCACTGCAAACTAAACTGACTGTATTGATGTTTAACTGTTGTGTGAATGTGTTCATTTTCTCTTTTGAAGCAGCTCATTTCAGACTGAGGGCTGTAGCTGCTGCTTTGCATATCAGCATGCAGCAAAGGGTGTTTTCCTCTCTTAGAAACCAAGCTTTCAATGAAAAGATTAATTAAAATTGCATCTGCAATGTGTCTATGACTCAAAATTTTGTTCCAGAAAAGTAGGGAACGTTCCACTAAAAAGGGTAGAGCAAAAAGAGCAACTTGTGCTCATTATAGAGTGATCAAAATCATTAGCCTGGGTCATTAAAAGAAATGCTTCTTGCCTTCAAGAAAGTTAAGATATACTCTTGTTTGGTTAGTTATAGATGTATGCATGGTCTTGGTTCACTGCCAAAAGCTTTATTTCTATCGGATGTTTATCAGACTCAAAGTGTTTTATTCCAAATGTAAACTAACAATAAATGTTTCTAATTTAGGACATTCTTTTGAATCAGTTTAATCTGTTTATATGAATGGAAAAATTATAATTGAATAGCCATGTCCTTGATTATAGGATTAAGGCAAAGAAAAGCTCAAAATTTCCTAAGTAAAATACTGAAAGCCATTGAGACACAACTACTTCCTTGACTGTATGATGTGAACTGTAATGCACAGCTTTGACAGCCGGCCTCTGTGGACAACCTGCCCCATCCCCTTTACTACAACAAAGACAGCTCATCTGCTCTGACCTGCTGCCTGCCCTCCAGCAGCTATTACCTGGCAATGTGTGTCACTGGACAGCTGCCCTTTGTCTGTCTCACTGTCATCTGCCAGGCCTGGCTGGACCTGTCCCAGAATGCCTCTCTGCACCGCTGGACAAATATCCATGCAAAGGAAGAAAGAAGCTTGACCAATCCAGTGGGGAAATTAAAACAGATTCCCTGTTTTCCTGTCGTCACTCATGCCTGTCTCGCCCAGGGATTAGTCACAACTCTGACCTCAAACCTTGGAAGTTTTTCAAGCTGTCGGTCAAAGCTGAGGTCAGCAGACGCTCCTCTCTTAGGTGGAACATTTATATCAGATCACTTAGGGTTTTCTTATCAAAACACAGGGCAGAATAATGAATTTACACATGGAGACACATTGCAGAGAGTTCTTAAAATGATTTTTACTTTATGCCTTTAAAGGATAGAACAGCATAAAGGTTAGAATAATAGGAAGAGAGGAAAGACATGGGCTGAGGGTTAGAGTTAGGTTGGCTTTCTACTTTATAAATAAGTTGAATAAAACTGCAGTCCCTTGCAAGGGTGCTGGAGGGGGCATGTAAGTTTTCCCAACCAGTCCACATGTGCTTTGTAGACTTGAAAAAGGCCTTTGACCGTGTGCCCGAGGTATCTTGTTGGGGGTGCTCCAGGAATATGGAATCTATGGCCTGTTGTTACAGGCTTTTCAGTCACTGTATTTCCGGAGCGAGAGCTTGGTTCATATTGCCAACAATAAGTCAAGCTCATTCCCAGTCAGGGTTGGACTCCACCAGGGCTGCCCTTGATCACCAATTCTATTCATTACTTCCATGGACCGGATTTCCTGGCACATTCAAGTGGCAGAGGGAGTTAGATTCAGGGGTCTTAGGATCCCATCTCTACTTTTTGCAGATGATGTTGTCTTATTGGCTTCATCAAACACTGACCTCCAGCTCGCACTGGGGTGGTTTGCAGCCAAGTTTGAAGCAGCAAGGATGAAGATTAGCACCTCTAAAGTCATGGTTCTCAGTCGGAAAAGGGTGGACTGTCCACTCCGGGTTAGGAGAGAGTCTTTGCCCCAAATGGAAGAGTTTAAGTATCTCGGGGTCTTGTTCACAAGTGAGGGGAAAATGGAGCAAGAGATTGACTGACAGATCGGGGCAGCGTTGGTAGTGATGCTGGCACTATACTGGTCTGTTGTGGTGAAGAGAGAGTTGAGCCAAAAGGCAAGACTCTCAATTAACCGGTCAATCTACATCCCAACCTTTACCTGTGGTCCCGAGCTGTGGGTAGTGATTGAAAGCACAAGATCGACAAATAGTGGCTGAAATGAGCTTTCTCTGCAGGGTGTCTAGGCTCAGCTTTAGAGGTAGGGTTCGGAGCTCGGACATTCGGGAGAGGCTTGGAGTAGAGCCGCTGCTCCTGTGCATCAAGAGGAGCCAGATGAGGTGGCTTGGACATCTGGTGAGGATGCCCCCCCCCCCCCCCCCCCCCCCCGGATGCTTCCCTGGGAAGGTGTTTTGAGTATGTCCAGCTGGTAGGAGACCACAGGGTAGACCCAGTGGAGGTATTATATCTCTCGACTGCCTTGGTATTCCCTCAGAAGAGCTGGTGGAAGTGGCTGGGCACTTGTCTTCTCTGATGGCACTGCTGCCCCTGTGACCTGGCCCTGGATAAGCAGTGGAAAATAAGATAAGATGAGAAAACTGCAGTCCCGTGAGTCCCACTTGGGGGTAAACCCAAAAAAGCTGGGACTCCTCATGAGATCCTATTTGAATGCCTATATTTACAGCAGGAGCTTGTGGCTCAAGCTTTGTGTGAAAGGCTTTTTTGTACTCCTTTTAACACCATGCCACCAATGAATTTTCAAGAGCATGCATTAGGATACTGAAAAACTGATGCTGTGCATAAATTTGCAAAATTAGGAATTTATATCGGCTAACCATTATTAGGGTTTTGAAATGCTGCTCCAGAAAGTAAATGAAATTAAAGTAAATGACAACATAATGTATCTTCAGAAAAGCACTAAAATTCAAGGGCAAGCAGAGATTATAATTGTTGTTGTATGCACAAGCACAAAGAAAGAAATGTTCTGTAACAAGCAGAAACCTTGAGCAAAACCACACTCATTGGTAGATAACCATCTGCAATGGCCATGTGTGCTGATACAGTGTGGAAATGGAAAATAGATATGAAATCTGGTTGAAGGATAAAGAGGGTCTAAACTCATAACTTTCCAATTTGTTGCTTCTCCCCCTCCCAAAACAATTTTCTTCTCTGCTTCTCATTTTTGTATTGCTTCTTCATTTTTTGACATTTATTAATGAATTGCTGCCAGAGAGCAAAGGTGTTTCCCAGCAGTTACTGGAATGAATGCACTACTTATCTAAATGAGTTACTTTTTGTGGGTTTGTTGTAAAGGTGTTGAAGATTGATTCAGACAGTGCAGCCTCCTGCAGCATACTGCTTGTTAGGGATATTTGTCCTTTAAAGTCTTTTTTAATCTTGCGGTCCACGGGAGCAGGGCTTTGATTTATTGGTTGCTAAAAAGGGTTTCTGCAGATGAAGCCATGGGGAAGTGTAGGCTATTGAATGGAGTGGCAGGTAAAAATGTCTTTTGAAACTAAATGTCAGTGAGCAGAATTCATCTCACCTCTACTTTGCTGTTCTGGATATGTAGTGGTCGATGAATTACCTTGTGAAGACTTGAATTGTTTTGGAGGCTCTTGCACCTGTGTGCAATTCGTTAAAATAAAAGGAGTATTTATAGAAGACACTTTGTAGTACAATATATTGTATATACACTCTCCTAACACCCTATAGTCGACTTCACAATACTCAGGTCGTCAATGCTTTCCCAGCCATGTCAAAGTTTTTGATTTGTTCTGTTATTTTAACCTGGATAGAGGAAGAAAAGAAAAGGTGAAAATGTTAAATAAAAAGGTCTTGAATCACGTTATTACTTCTCAGCTGCTCGTCTTGGTTCTGCAAGAAAGAAAAAAAACCTTACAAATTGATTGAAGCTTCCCTGCATTGCCTTTTTTCCCGCCTGATTTGTCTGCCGAGATGAGCAGTAATCATTTTGCAGTCAGGCTTTTGCGGCTTCTTGTGAATGTTGTCAGCTTGATTAGTGAGAAGACCTCTGGGGTGAGAGCAAATTACTTCAATGTCCAAATGAGAAGTTTTTGATTATCTTTGGATTAAGCCTGTGAGGTATACAGAGCCTTGATTACCTGTCGGTGATTGAACTCCTCTTGTCGTGTCTGTTATGATTCTCCTCTTCTTAAATCCCTCTCGCAGTGTGACGCCAGCTTGTCGCAACATGCCAACAAACCAAAGTTAGACTGCAGTGCTCCTGCAGTGTGAGATAAAAATATGTTTAATTGAATTATTGTCTTTGAAGTCATCCTACTTTTGTGATTCAATACGTAAAATAAAAACTTCACGGTGTGTGTATAAAATAACTTTACAAGACTTTATTTTGTCTCCCTCAACACTTGTCTTGTGAAAGCTTAAGTATTATACAACCCTTTTATCACCATCTCAGACTATGTTATCGCTTTCATCAAAGTAATAGACACATTACTCATGCAGGGATATTTGTTTGACAATAAAAGTGCAATAAACCAAAGACAACATGTCGAGCCTCTGATTTAGGTTCTCAACATTCATAGAATTCACAATCACCATTAATCAGACATCCACCTTTATGTTTGCGATAACAATGTTTTAACAAGCTGTGTCACGAGAAATTAATATCCAACTGCCAGTGCTTATGGTTTCAAAAAACAGGCAGCTTTAATCTTTCATCTTTTGATAAGGGTGATTGTTAGAGATTGCCCAGACACACTCAGCCTTACCTGTATTTCCTTTGTTAAACCTCAAAAAAGATATTCATAGAATTGCTTGACTCCAACTGCTTTGATTCCCATTCTCAGTTGGTACCCATTATCGTCTTGTAAATGCTGAAATCAGCCCTGTTGGTTTTGAGATCTTAAATATTAAGATCAGTCTATTACCCCTTGCTTGCTCTTCCTGCAAATCATACTTTTACCATTATTATTTTTACTGTAGGCACAAGTCTGTATGAGCTGCTGTTGCTCTGTTTGTTTCTCTCTCATTCCCTCTTTACCACATTCCAAGCCCAACACAGTCGTAGCAGATGGCTGTTAAACATCAGTTTGGTTCTCCCAGACACTTCAAAATATGAAATATGATGGAATCCTCTTTAAGGTAATGCGTGACAGATTTAGACTGAAATGCTCCCTTGCTCACCTCTCCTGACAATGACCTTCAACCATAAGCTTCAATTACTCATAGACAGATAGGTAGAAAGATAGATAGATAGATAGATAGATAGATAGATAGATAGATAGATAGATAGATAGATAGATAGATAGATAGATAGATAGATAGATAGATAGATAGATAGATAGATATGGATTGGTGCTGTATAAATGAGGGTTAATTGGTCAATTGATAGACTGATCCTTGAGAGCCACAATCACCCCTAGTTCTTCACAGTGCAGAAGCACTACTAGTCCTAAAACCAGGATTAATCAGGATTTCTGAGAAAGACTTAGTATTTCTCATCCTCTTGGAGACATTAGACTCAAGCTAAGCTGACAGCTTCCACATAAATGTGCTCTGTTTGAAATTAATTGTATATTCTACTTTCCTGAAAAGACCATAAACATCCTCACACCTAGATTTACAATGAAGCCTTACTTTGTTCAGAAGGATCAATTTAAACATTTACATCCCCATAAGCTTCTTTCTGTAATGGATAATGTTTGTAACTGCTATCAAAACTAAATAACCAAACAGACTACACAAAGCTAATGCACTGACCTTTCCCCCCTGCACATAACTTAAGTAGAAAAAATAATAGTAGAATAATTTTTATGTGTTGTTACATGTTCTTCTCATCTAGCTTTAAACGTTGGCAATATTGCTTTTTAATAAAAGCCCACAGGCCTTGCAGTACAACAATCTATACTGTATGTATAGGTGCTCCTATGACACCCACACAGTCCCATAAGCCATCTGGGCCCTTTCAAAGCAACAATATGTCTAGGTATGTAATGCAGAAATCTGTGTACTCCTCCTGTTTGAAACATCACCTCTGTTACTGAGCCATCTCTAGTGCACATACCAAGGATGTTGCTTTGAGAGGATCAGTCATGGGTCCGGTTAAGTGGATTAATCTATAAGCACTTCTCCTATCACGTAGGTGTACAGAACATGTATGTTAGTGTCTGGAAGTGCCTTCCTTCAGTTATCACAAGTGCTGCAGGATTTAGTGCACAGCAGATTTTATAGGACCATTAGGCACATTTTTAAAGGAACCAACAGAGCCGTTGGATATTAGTGAATTTTTGCCTCTGGAAGACTTTTAATGGGAAGGAAGCCCTCTGCTGAAAATCATTAGAAAATATTACCTGCTGCTACAAGGCGTACAAGTGGGTAAGAGGTTAGGATCATTTCAGTTTGGCAGTGAATGTGATTGAGACAATTTTGTTGCCTGAAGTGTGCAATTGTTCACACGCGTGTCTGCATGTTTTTATGTGCCCTACTTCCGCTCTGCATCATATGTTTGTGCTCTGATCACAGCGTTGAACAGCGCCGCAAATGGAGGCAGTACGTTTTTATCTCAGTTTGATTCTTCCTTTTGTCTTCAAAAAACACTCTTCACATCTTGCCCTCCCACTGCCACGACTACCACTTAAAGCCGCACACCCACACACTCACATAAACATGCTGAACACACATATGCAAAACTAACAAAGCAGACTTTCTGTGATCCTTAAAAAAGCAACCGAGTGCAAGTAACTTTTGTCCCACACATTCACACTTGCGTACATGTGCAAACTCTTTCTACTTCTCAAAGAGTAGATTCTCTCCGAGCAAATTTGCATACTTGTTTTTTCTTGTTGTCTACGCCTTGGATTGCCAAGTGTGACCCACTTGCTCTGTTCATTTTGTTGCTATTGAAGGAAACCATCATCTTGCTTTTTCTCCTGCACCAGAGAGGTATAGGATGTCTAATTGCTGTAAAAAAGGCCTTAAGATGCATAGTGAGCACACCTTACAGGAGTTACTGGTGCAAGATGAGTGTGTGTTGATAATTGGTCCTTGAGGAATTGAGAGAGAAAAGAGAAGATTTCCTGGGTTTTACTTTGCTGGTTATGTTCTGGCATCGTGAAAACAGACATGAGTCATACAACAAAAACGTCTGGATGAAGGAACTATCTTACAACCTAAAAACCCATGATTGTGTCATTTGCTATGCTAGCTACTCCAACTCAAGGCCCAATTAACAAAGTTTATTACACTTATGGTAAATAGAACAAAAAATCTCTTAAGATTTTGTAGCTTTGTCCAGTTTGCACTTGCATCGTTTAAGAGTTAACCTGTTACTGTGCAGGGCTGCGCTCTCATGTTGTTGTTAGGCGCCGCCCTGTTGGTTGTGACTGCCTGTTACAGTAGCTCTCTCTTTCTTGTCCATTTTTTGTGATTTTTTTTAATCTTGTTTTCATCACTTTTGTATTTGGAGTGGATCATTACTTTGTATGGTTCATTTGTTGGTTATGGACACCAAACTGGTTGTGTTTCAGTGATATTTTTTTTAATCATTTTTGCTCCTGTGTTTGTCTGGAAATCCTACATGGCATCCTACATAGTTTACATGTGAAACCAGCTGTAAGCAGCCTGTAGCATGTCAGTGCTAATTGGTGCAAGGCCTAATGATTTCCCAAAAGTGAGGATGACGTGCTGTTCAGGTGTGAGCTAAGAAGTGACGACATCAACCTGTCCTTCCAGCCATCGTTATTGGGAACGTAAGATCTATCTCCAATAACGATGGACAAGCTATAGCCATGCTAATCCAGCAACAGAGGGAGTACCAGGAATCAGAGTAGCATCATGCTATTCACAGACATGGTTAACGGAGCTATCACTGGACATGAACACCACGTTGGAAGAGCATCACTTGCTGTGAGCAGACAGGATACAGGAGACAGAGACTGAACAGACTGCTGAAGAAGCTCAGTCCTGTGGAGGTCGAGGCTGGCTGACTGTAGAATGACAGACAAGCTGTCGTCATCTCTTTTCTTATGGACCTTTTTGCACCGTCTATACACTTTCTTACTTGTGTTTTCTCGATTGCTGCTGTGACTCCTCATGAACTTCCCCTCGGGGATAAATAAAGTATTTTCTAATCTAATCTCATCTAATCATCCTCACAGAGCTCAAATATGTGGAGGGAAATAGTTATTAGCTTAATGAGGATGAGGCATGTGTTACCTGTTTAGTGTGGAGTCCAGCCATGAAAAAGGTAACTAAAATTACATCAAAAAGCAAGCTCATTTCCAAGAGTGAGCTAGCAAAAAGCAGCTTTTCCAGCCATTTATTTATTTAACTGCTTATCTTCAGGGAGCTGGATCCCATCCAAGCTGTCATTGGGTGAAAGGCGGGGTACACCAAATAGCCATTCGATCACATGGCTGATAACCATTGACCCACAAATTCACACCTATGGACAATTTACCAGTCAACCTGACCCTTGGAGGAAGCTGAAATACTTGTTCAGATAATAGTAACTCACTCTCCATAGTGCATAAAAGCAAAGCCTTGAGTATTTAACCCCTTTCCATTATAGAAGTAACTATATTAAAAAAATAATAATGACTGAATGGACACATGAAGTGGAACTGTTGTCAGGCTCTTTGAAAAGTTTGTGTGTGGTACTCCAGTGCAGTTACCACCTCTTCTCAGAGGGTAAAGAATTCACTAACTTTGTGCTGCTGTTGGCTGTGTGAAGAGTCTCATTTTGCACCAAACTAGTGCAGGGAAGCCCATTGAAATATGTGAAGACAGTACTGACAGACAGAAATATTATTTTCTCTGCAGCTCAGATTGT
Source organism: Halichoeres trimaculatus (assembly GCF_033239565.1). Taxonomy (NCBI): domain Eukaryota; kingdom Metazoa; phylum Chordata; class Actinopteri; order Labriformes; family Labridae; genus Halichoeres; species Halichoeres trimaculatus. The sequence continues at coordinate 25,627,136 of NW_027437186.1, read as the reverse complement.
GATATATCAACACTTAGTGCATATTTTACAACTTTTTTTATTGATTAGCAGGTGCAAAAGCTGTGAAATGCTTTCGGCAAACATGCAGTTGTATTTGCTATATTACTGGCCTTTATTGCTATTTCATTGCTAGTAATTGAATCCATCTGTGTTTTGGAAACAGCCATGATTAAAAATACTGTAATGTCACATCCTAATGTTTTAAACTCTTATGATTATGATGCCCTTTAGAACAGCCACATTTGTGGAGGCTCAGAGCCATGCATAGTTAATGAGAAAAGTATCCACTTTTTGGCAACTAGCAACAGGTGTGTAGTTACATTGCTGAAGCCAAGGAGAACAGAAGGTGTGTGTGTGTAACCTTATAGTGCTGACTGTTGACTTGGTGTCACTGACTGTGTCTTCTTTTTCTGTCCATCTCTGATTACATGTAATGTAAGCAAACACCATCTGACGGCAAGCTGCTTTGGATCCAGTCTCACAAAATGGAGACAGCCTTTTCAAATCAAATAGAGATAGATGCTGAATAACTCGAATATGACTTCATGTGCTCTTTGATCATGTTTTTCATTTTCTAGAACACATGGTAGCACTTAATTTAGTGAGAAAGTGTGTTTTTAAATTGATTCCCATTTGAAATGCATCCCACTAACTCTCCAATAGAATCATGTCAGCCAGCAGCTACTAGAAGAAAGCAGAGCTGCTGGCAATGTTTGTATAAACTGTGTGGTTCACTGGCATTCACTGAATCTCTGGTGAAGTATACCCCCTCTGAAACTGCCTTTTTCTACACTTTTTCTTGTATTTATATTTGTAACAAACACGTTTTCTCCTGTTCTAAAATCACAGTTGTTCTTCAACCAACTGTTTTCACACTTTTCTTTTTCTCCCATGCTTCTGCTCTGCTTCCTTCTGGCTCAACTAACCTTTGACCCCTTCAGACTGGCAGTATGAGGGTAAGAGGGAAAAAAAATCCATTGTCTTTTTTCCTTTTTATTACATTGTTGTATGCCCTTTTCTCAGCCTCTATTCCACTCTCTGCTGTCCTTCCCCTTCCTTTCCATTTAACCCTTAACTTTCCTCAAATCATCTGCTGTGTGTTTCTTTGCAGCACCAATCCCTCTTCTCTACACCTCTTTTCCTCCTGTCTTCTCCCCCTCTCCACCTCCCCGGCTGTCCCATCTGCTGCTGTCTGTCAGGCTGCCATTACCTGTGTCCCATGTGCTCGTACCATCCAGCTGCTGTGACCTCCATCTGTGAAGCTGCTTCTTGTCAGTGCTCTGCTTATGATGCTGCCACATGCTCTGACCACCCCGCTTGTCTGGTGTCAGTGTTGTAATGTGTATCCTTGTTGATGTCTGTGCTGTAGCTGTTGTAAAACAACAACAACAACAAAAGTGGAAACACTTAAACAACTGTTGGAAGTTTATTTTCTGTCAACCACTAACACACATCATGTTGTCTTGGTATTGCTGTCAGATATATCCAATGATACTTGATTCAGTTTTTCCACTCAAAGCTGCATGCATGTTAAAATTCAGAAATGTTTTTTGCACACTTCAGTTGTAAACATGGATCCTGCAGAGCCAGGCAGTGGCACTTGGCTGATGAAATGATAGAGTAAAAGACTGGACAATGGCCGACGAAGAATGATAAGATTTTGTCAATACTGATTCCCCTTATCAATTCTGCTTATCGATCTGATTCTGTATGGATTCCCTTATCAATTCCTGTTGTGAATTTTCTTGGTACAAAAGTAGCTTTACAGATTTTCTGTGTCAACAACATTTAATTTAGTTTATACTGTAAGTAAATAAAATGTAATTGTTCCCTGAGTCTGGATATTTCTGGGCATAATTATACAGAAACAGGTAAAAATTGCACATAATGTGATGTTGATGTACTGTATTGTAATATATTAATAATTCAAGGGCCATCTAGTGTCTCAAAGTGGTTATAGCAATGGTTTAAGTTGTTTGGAAGCTTTCCATAATTATGAAGTCAGCCCTGAGCCTTACAATTGCCTGTTAGCTTTTGACATTTGACATTCTCAGTATTTTTTACAAAGAGTTGATGTAATATGTTTCTGTGATGAAAGTTGAAATTCTATTCTGAAGCTGAAGTTATACTGATGTATGCTAACTGCTTGCATATGAATGCAATTTCCCATATATGTTAGCATCAAGCTTGTGCTATTTTGTTATTTTTGTAAATAAAGTGATTTGTACCATTTCTAATGTAATGAATATGAATCTCCCGAGAGAGAGAGTAATGTACATTTCTTCATGAAGTCAGTTCTTCAGTAAAACTTCAAGCTCAAAATCCTGAATCGACAAGGGAATTGATAAGGGGATTGTTAAGCACAAAGGCTAACGATATCGATGGATTGAAACATTTCTTATCGATTCTCAACAGGAACCAGTTTTCGATTACCATCCCTATAACAGACTAGTTGTATGAGAATCTTATTATAAAAAGGTGCTCAATATTTTTAACGACATATATGTGCGAGTAGTCTGAGGTGAGAAAACGCAACTGTTGATTGATTTAAGTTGCTGGCCAGTTGGTGAAGCTTTGCTTAAGCTAATAAGCTAATTAGAATATAAGAAAACATTATATTACGCAGTACTTTACTACAAATATATGTACCAGGCTCAAGTTATTTCCTCTTTTTCTCTGTTAAGTGATGATTCTGTTGTGTCTCATATTCTGTGTGTAATTAAAGATTCCTAAATATAAATTTGCCAATACAAGTGTCTATAATAATCAAATATGCCTTGCAACTGATTAAGTTTGATCGCAATTCAGCTTGTAAAATGGCATTTTATTACCAAACACTTAATCACAAGTAGGTTTATTTAGGTGGGTGGTCAAGTTTTTCCTTGTTCCTCCATTATGTAATCATGCAGCTGTCTTCACCAGTGCCTGATAGGCTCAGATGACATGACATAATCACAAGTACCTGAGTAACACATGTTAAATGTGTCAAAAGCTGGCAATACAAATATTAACTAAAACAGAAAGATGCATTGAAAAAACAAAATATTTCTTGATTGACAAGCATTGCGTTAGTTATGTAGGCTAGTTCTTGTTCAGTAAAGGTATAAAGCGTCATAGTCAGAGCTGTGCTCATTGGTTACAAGTAAGTAACAACCCCCAAGTTGCATCTTCAGCAATGGAGGCTTGATAAAATAACCGACATAGAAAGTGGTCACCAGATTTGTATTTTGATGTCAAATATATATGAGAAAGTAAAATGTTGAGTAAAAGGAAGTTGCACTGATGACAAATAGAGTCTGAGCACAAGTGCGCATACTTCCAAATAGCTGTAGATGAATGCAACTATCTTTCTGCTGCTCTAAACAATACACAGTTATTTTTGCATGCTGCTTTGGATCACAGCATACCACCAGTATTTAAAAGAAATAATTTAAATATGATAAAAAGGATCTGAGCAGTTTTAATTTTGACCCCTTTTCTTTTTGTCTTCATAGAGTGTAAGCTGTCTCGGCCAGGCCCCCCTGCAACCATCGTGACCATCGATGAGGAGAGCCCAAATGGTACGTACCAAACAGTCTCCTGCCTACTCGCTGCTCCTCACTTATTTTCACTCCACTTCACTCTGTGTTCCCGTATGGTTAATGCTTCTATACTCATGTGGAGTGGCTTCCACTGTTGGAGTCGTTTTTGCTCTATTGTGCAGAATGCTGCTTTGGTAATGCAGTATGTAATAATACTTACCTCTGTGTGTAGTAGTGAAGTGAAGCAGTCAGCTGACGGCTCTTGGGGCATGCTGCTGATTGGAGAAGCTTGGTCTGACATATTGGCTTGTCTATATGATTGTATTTTGAATTAGAGATAAATAGATTCAAGTTGCTCTTGGTTTTCCCTCAGAGGAGAGGAAGTGGGGTATGCATTCTTGTGTTTATGTGTGAGTGAGGGAATACAGATGGTGTTTGGCATTCAGACATGACATGAGGCTTCATTAATGAGAAGCCTGTTCCCTATGCAGGTTGTCTTTACTGTTGTATACCTCTGCTGCAGAGGCAGTACAGGAATCACTGGCGCATAGAACAGACTCCCCGCGCTCGAGTGAGTCAGGTGAAACTCTTCTACTCCTCTTTTTCTCTTCCTCCTTCATCATCTCTCAGCCTCCCCATCACCTGCACCCACTTCTGCACTCTCTTCAGGTCTCCTCTCTTTTCTTACTGCTCTTTAATAGCATTTACCATCTGCCTTTTTTGTGTGAAAGTGTTTGTGTGTGTGTGTGCGCGCACAAGTGATTGGGAGTGCTGACTGCTGCTCAAGGAGGAGCTAAATGTGTTCATTGTTAGAAATGAAAAATGTATTCGCCTAAATGGAGCAGGTGTGTGTTTGTCTCACTCTGTTCTCCCTGCAGATATTAGTTCTTCAGGTTAATAGAGTTTAATGAGCAGCTCGTTCTGAAAATAGAATCCAGAGCTTGTTTATACAGTCAGAATAGTATTCCACAGATGTTCCGCTTCCCTTCCCGCTATACGAGCTCTGCACATTGCTTTGTGGGTAATTGTTTGGCTCAGAGAACAACATTGTGTGTGCTCACATATGCATACACCTTATGTCCATATTTGTATCCCTGGAGTCTGATTGGGTGGCTTTGTGTCAGATGAGACTGCCATTTGTCAGAGCAATAGCCTCCAATTCGTGCTGTCACACTGACGCATCTACTTTTTCCTGTGCGTGTGTTTATAAGTGTGTGTGCAGCTGTGATTTGGGCTTTGATCGATTGCCGGGGGAATGTGTGAGATGGAGGCATAGCCAAGCCTGCATCAGAAAGCCTCCCTCAACCCACATGTGCCTGCGCGGTGTGTGTGAGGGATTTGCGCTAATCTTCCTTATAAAGCACTCATTTACCTGGGATATGGGTCTCTTCTGGCTCCCCCGGTCCTTTTATTTATCTCTTCTTGATGAAACAGCCCCACAGCCCGCGCTCCCCCATAATGGAATGTAAAACAGGCAACCCGCCGTTATTGACCAAAGCAATTATCCATCCAAATGTGTTTCATCTCGTCTCGTCTGTCACACAGAAACAATACAAATGACGTGCAATAAGATTACATCAATTTTTTTCTTTTTTTCTAAAGCATTTGCCTTTATATGCGGTGATGTTTGTGAGCGGGTGCACAAACAGCATAATCGCCTGTCTGTTTGGCTTTGTTTAGTCAGGGTCAGAAAGGAAAGATAAACCAATAAATGTTTGAATTCTTTTCCGCGGCACCTTGGGAGAACAAATTTAACATCAATCACTGCAGCCAAAAAAAAAAAAAAAAGGGCACCTATGAGAGAGGTGAATATGATGACATCTGGAACTGTCAAGGCTTTATATTATATTTGCAGTTCATTCAGTGATTCTTTTATTTGTTGAGTTAGATTTGACTCTTGTCTACACAATCCAGCTTTGGCATTTGCCATGATCAGATTTTCTTGTTCCTACGTTGCATTTCATTTAAGCCTGCTGTATGTCATTCTCAGGGCTGAAATTAAAGTCACACGAGGATAGCAAACCCAAAGGGATAGCTCAAATGAAGCGTAACATGTTTAATTTAACCAAGCTGCTGCTTCCTCAGACCCTCTGACAGGTGCCAGACACAACACATAAGGTTTCACTCAAATGCAGGCTGGGTTTTCTCTCTGGAAGACAAAGCTGGTTTTCTATAGGCTCATGAGCTAAATCCAAAAGCATTTAATCAGATTGGAGAGATTTCTATCACACAAGAGAGAAGAAAGAGAGAGGTGAAAAGGAGGGAGGGTTGTATTTTCTCATTGACAGAAAGCTTTCCACAACAGCGGTGGGAAATCAGTGTGTCCATAAATGAGGATGCTGTTTCCTGGCTTTTATCTTGTCTCCACAAATTTGTGATTTGTATCAACTGTTGCCTGGAGCTCGTGAGGAGTCCTCCTCAGCCTGCTGCATATTGAGCAACAGCTTATAGGAAAATCGGAAATGGAGTGCCGCTGACGGGCTTTATTAAAAAGAAGTCAGCGTAGCATTCATTTGTGTGCTGTAACCACTGAGGTAGATTCTCTCCAGACGCTGATAGATCACTGCATCCTGGCTGACATCCACTTGAATGAGGCAATCAAAGTGAAAATCCTCCACAGGCTGACAGTAGGCTGATAAAGTAATCTTGTCAGTCACTAAAATGCATGCTTGACCTTAAACATTACCCCTGGATATACTGAATGAGCAAAACAAGTGGTGTTATGGGTAGTCAAAACTGTTAACCAGTAGTAAAGGAATGGATTACTTCAAGCTGTGGCAGTTTTACTGGTTATTCCACCTTTTTTTACGAGATAGAGACTCTCAGAGTTAGATCAAGCTCGAGATCATATTTGAAAGAGCACTCTGATAGATTTTTTTCTGTCCTTTGGGGAATCAAATTGATTTATAAAACTGTTTAATGTTTGATTTTTTCTTGCCAGTGAAGACCTTTGAAAGCACTTGACTGGGCAGCAGTCCAGCTTCAACTTATAGCTTATGCAATTTGCATAGACTTACAGTTATTGTTGTGTCAAGCTCTTGGATGGATTTAAAGAAAAGTGAGTCTTACGTTCAGGGACTCTGAAAGATGACAAGAACTTGGTGAGTTAGCTCCACAGGCTGTTAGTGTTATAACTACTTGCAATGTGATAAGAGATAACCTGACAAAATACAATATCACTCTATCACAATTCATACATCCTCAAAGAAAGAAAATTGTCTCTCCTTGAAGTTGTTGTGATGCACTTCAGAATATTCAGACAGGTTCAACAAGTCTCAACAAATTTTTCTTCAAATTTTGCCAACCATCCTATTTCCTAATTGCCAAATTCAGCCCACTTGATATTTAATAATAGCCCAAGACCTCAGATAATGCAAAAGGAAGTCTAGTGAGAAAATGAAGTGATGTGTTTGGATAGCATTTAAATGTGCATGAGTAGTATGAAATCAGTATTTCATGGCAATTTCCTTGAGTTTCATTTGATTTATTTTGCATCTGGACATGGAAATTAACCAGGTGAGATATCAGGAGACAAACAGCTTGCTCAGATGACTTTCATCTGAATGTTTGTCCCAGTTGCTTACATTTTATATTAGAAAAACAAATAGAAAAGCACAAAGAAGTTTTTTTAAGAAGTCTAAATATCAGACCACCAAAGTAAGTAGGTGCTTGTAGTGAATTAATACTCAACCATGGAAGTGTTCCTGACTGTGGAATTTAAGACACTTTTTATTTTGTAGCTGTGCAGATAAATACAGTTTCAACCACAAAAAACAAACAAACAAACAAACAAAAAACCCCATCAATTTTGTTAACTTGTTTATGTCTTTAGTTGGGAGCAGGGTAAAGACAGGATAATGTCAATAAGGGTGTATTTATGCAGGTTGAAATCCATTCAAGGTGAGCAAGACCCTCCAGGTTCTTTGTAGCTTTTTCAAAATAAGCTAAGCTAGCTGTTATTTCTGGCATGAACCAAATAGTGAGGTAAGATTCACGTCTGTTTGGATCAGCCCAAGAGCTGATTGAGGTCTTTTGCTTTGCTGTCAATCTGTTGACATGCTCACCAGTCTTTAAATCCTGATCCATGTTCTTTTGAGCATTTGCTTCATGTGCTATCTTCAGTTCTGTCTCTCTGCTTTGTGTATTTTAACATCTCTTGCCTTTCTTCTGCTTTTTTATTGTCTTTTTATTGTCTTCATTTTTTTATAGCAAATAGACAAACATCAAAGTAAGCATGTGTTTTTCTGTGGAACAATACATCTAGTGTTTTTCCTCCAAAATCTATGATCGAGCTGCAACATAGACAAAACACAAGCTGTTCTCATAGCGACAGTCATTTTGCAAATGACCAATCAGAATCAGATATTTAGCACAGCCGTGTGATAACTCATTGTTACCCCCTTGGCTGGATTTATTTAAAAAAAAGGTGTTCTTTATCTGAACAAGCTAGTGATAAAATTTTTGTTTAAAAGTGGCACTTCAACGCAAAGGAGCCCTTCCTTTCCCATCACTGAATGCCCTTTTGTTGTTGGAGTGCTCATACTGATCACTCATGTGGGGGAAAGTACGCTCTTTTGGAACAAAGCGATATCCTTGTGACACCTCTGCCTCTTCATGCTTATTTTGAACCAAAGTCAACAACACGAAAGCTGGATAAAAAAAGGAAGTGACAACTGCACTGACGAACAAAGTGAGCCTGAAAAAGTTTGTCAGCGTTTCAGCTGCTCTCTCTGGTCTATTCTCAACCCCTTGATTTCTTCTTCTTTTTGATATGTTGCTGACAGACTCCATGTGTCTTTTTTTTAAGACCAACAACAGCTAGCCACAGAGCAGCCTTGACATGGTATTAAAGCTTTGGCAGAGCTGAAATGACGGAAAACACAGAATATACGGAGTGTGGTTGTTTAGTGCCGTCTGTTTAAAGGTCTCTCATCTCATTCAGGATGATGAGCTCACAAAGATTGTTTCAGCCTTTCCTCCTCAGGAAAATACCAGCTCCTGTGTCTCTGGGTTCGCCTTATCTGGAAGACTTGAAAGCAGCTCTACGAAGTGTTAAATGTGGGAGCTGGTTTAAACAATTAATGAGAGAGGCCAGCCTGCATGAGTGTTTTTCTCAGCCACTGTGGACTCATTAGTGCCTCTCCTTAAAGTTAATTCAATCCCTCACACTGTTTCTCTCCGTCGAGCCTGTCATTAGTTTGACCATCCTCACTGCTGCTTCATTCCCTTACATTAACATGAAAGCTTTTTCCTTTCTTTATGTCTGAGTCTTCTTTTTCGATTTTCCCATACTCCACATAAACCTAGCTGAAGGAGCCTGTTTGGTGGGATTTTTACAGACATTACAAAAAAGACAAATGCAAGGTTTTACATACAAACAGAGTCATGGGTCAGCTTAACTGAACTTCTTTAGACTTTTGTCACTTCATCCAGACACCTTCAGCCATGTGGTGCTTTGCCTTTCTATGATGAATGCTCGCACACCTTTAGACTCGCCTTCCTTTGGTTTGGAACAATAGAAGATGTCAACAGCTAAATTGATGTATGTGGCTTTCAGGGTCGCCATGTACAGAAACACAACCATAATTTGTAACTCTTTTGCCAAGCAGGAAGAAAAAGTCTTGATCCCTGCCTGGGCAAAATAATAGGGTGTATTGCTTCATTGTTTGCTGCTGGAGAACAAAGGCGAACTGTTGGCTTACCTTTAAGTTACCTCAAAGTAAATTGCCAGGATTGAAAACACACTTTCAGGTGAAAAGTTTGAGTTTTTGAAACTAGAAATCAAAACTTTTATATTCAAACACATTCTGTCTTCTCAAACAGAATCATCACTGAAATAATATAGCACAAAAAAACACGTTATTTTCTACTTTATCCCAGTGCTTGTCATTGGGATGCTGTAAGATACAGATTCAATGCTGTTGTTGCTCATCACATGACCTGTATAAAAGTGACAGTCCCACTTTTTTTAGTTTTTACTGGATTTACATTTAATTGGGTGCAAGGATTCTTGGAGCACACAGATTTTTATTTCTTGGAGTAAAACTCCTGCTCCTGCCAGTTCATTCTAAAGGGATGCATGCACTTATAATGAACTGGCAGGAGCACTGTACACTGTGAGAAACAATTCAGCAAAAACATTGTGGATTGTCCTACAGTGTGTGACCTTTGTTCAGTGTTGAAGACTTTCAGATCAGGCCAGAACCCTATAAACCAGTAGAGCATCCTGTTTATTCTGGAGTTTTTATCACTAACAAGACAGACATTAAAAAAAAAAAAGAAAACTGTCAGAAAAAGATAAAAACAAGGAGGAGTTTCCAAACATCTTATTCCTTAACTTAATCTGAGACCTCGAGTCAGCATGGAGGTACTTATTTCGACCCATGCCTCCCGTGATCATTGGATTCTATCATCTCTTCATTATCTAATTCAAGCAGGCATGAAGTGAATTGATTCTGAAGGTGCTCCAAAATAAGAACTAAAGGTAATTAAAGGTAATTGGTAAGAAGTCTTGGCAGATCTGTGAGTATTTTAGGCAGCTCTGCACCCAAGTGATCCTTGCTCCATTATTGCTGGTTCAAGTAAGACCCTCAATGTCTTTACTATCTGAGCTTGTTCCTTGTGAGTTTGAAATGATGCTGTGTGCCAAAATAAGCCAAGGTCAGGGATGTGCAAAAGACTTTCATCACACCTAAGCGTAATCCTGTTAATGAAAAATCAGAGGCACATTCTTTCTTAAGATTACTTTTGAATATAAAGAAAATTCAGAGTGAAATAACTGGGCGACAAAGAATGCTTTATTCTCAGAAGACTGTCCAGCTCTGAAGCGACCTCGTGGAAGGGAATCACTTTGCTGCCCTGACATTCTCACTGGCTTCAATAAATGTTCCAGCCCAAGACATCATTCTCTTCTGGTCCTCTTCATTCCAGAGAGGAATTCACTTGAGTTGAGAAATCCCACAACAGATTGGCTTTTTCGATGGACTGATATTAGATTACCAGAATGTGCTACCAGTGGAGTGAGAACAGACCCATAGTGTAGCTGACTTTTTTACTGTGTAACCATTGATAGCCTTTTACACACACGATCTTCTGTCATTCTCCAGATAAACTCAAGGAGGCACTTCAAGTTGACAGATTGTTACAGAACATTGACAGAACAATAGATTGAAACCGAAAAACAAGTCTGCACAAATTCATGGTAAACAGATTTGACCATTTACATCACTTCCTGGATGATATGAAGAAATCATCAGTAGTGCTGCGAAGAGATGAGATGGTACAAAAACTCTTTGATTTAGTAGAGTTCTAAGTTATTTTCTCAGGGAGAGACTTAAACCATAAATAAGAGGATATTAACTCAGTGTGTGTTTTTCACTCCTGTTGTGTTCCAAACCATCAGTAGTGAGCTTTATGAAACATAATTTGTTTATAATTCAAGTAAAAATAACAAAGTTTAACCTTTTTTTCCCATTATTTTGACATTTAACTTTATCAGGCATGTTCTCCAGTCCTCACCCAAGGCCACCTTACAGGAAGTGGCTTAGAAATTCTTTACACTTACTAAACCAGTAGTACAGAGTCGAGGTTTGCTATTTCCCTCAGATCTGGGAGTTTGTCTCTCCTTAATCTCATTTTGTCCGTGTTAAACTTTTAAAAAGTCCAGTTTTTATGTCTGATATTTAATTCATTGCATCCAGTCCGAGGGGGGGTTGATTTTAATCAGTTTAAATTTTAAAACCATATTGAAAATAAGCTTCATAGTCTCACTAGGTCGGCTCTCATTCTGCTGATCAGGACTTTGTTCTGCTTAATAATTGCAGCATAACAGAAGAGGAAACATCTGTGTAAATTGGGCTGGAGCAACCCAAGTGGCCAATTTAATTTTGTGGAGCTGTGAATCTGTTACTCACACAAAACGAGAACTGCTGTTCTGTGTGTGTGCATTTGCAGAGGGTGTGCATTTCTGTTTACTCACAGTTAGAGTGTACGGTTGTCAACACTGCTCCATATGTTAAGTGGGACATGATGCACTTTTTTGACAATGACATGCAGTTGTTTGGATGTAGACTCTCTGTTTACTGTGGCGTTTTAACGCACACACAAACACATCAGGTCACTCACTGGTCTTTAGGTTCAACTCTGTCATCTCGCCCAGTTGAGATGATTGCTGGGTCATCAATTTATAATGAGAGCGTAGCTGAAAGACAGAGATTAGTGCACAACACCTGCTCCTTGTGGATTAAAGAGTGAAACAGAGGGTGGGCTGTGCAATGAGGCTCAATTATACACTAAAGCCAGTACATTGTGGGATCGGAGTGTGTATTTATGTATATTTTATACATTTTAAAAGCAATTACTTACATACATCATAATTATTGGTGAACTCTGTCTGCTGAGATTTCAAGTGGCTTATAAACAGCTTACACGTCCACATCTCCTCGCCTCTAATTGGACTACTATTCATGTTAATGCTCTTTACTTCTTCTCTAGATGTGGAGAACATATTTCAGGGTTTGATGTGCAAATAAAGACTGCAATTATGGGACAAATGGTCAACATAATTGCTCCATTTTTTATCATCATCATGCTGTAAAAGAAGCCTTTCATATGGATGCAGCACCAAGATAAATTCAATGAACATACTTAGGAAAAAAACACACGTCTCATTAAAATTGACTCATCATGCTTAATTTGTTTTCATAGAATTAAACTGCCTGTCAGGTTCACTGTCTTCCCTTTAAACAGTAAGCGCATCTCCCACCAGATTATTTTAAAAGTTACAGAAAGAAACATTTTCTATATGAGAACAGATCCTGGTGTGAACACACAGCACACACTGCATTATTCAGCTGCTTCTCACCAGAATATACTGGGATTGTCAGCCTAGATTAATAGTGTCATCATAGAATAGCATTTTTTTTCCTTATTCACATCCCTCTCAGGGAATCCCAGTGTTCTTTCATTGTAGCATCTCCCACTCTGTACGTGAAGAGACTGTAGAGCAGAGTGATGGCTGCTGGATTTTCACACTGTACTGAGGCGCAGACAGGAGGGGACATGACTGCAATACTAAAAACCTTGAAGTACCCTCTCTGCCTGAGAAACATCACAGTAAAAACTGTTGCACAAATCCACACAACAGTAGAAACATTTTATGCCATAAATGAGATTTTAAAGCAGAGGAGCCGCCACCTTTTGTGTTGTTACTGACTTGGAATTCAAAGAGTTTTTCTCCTCCTTCGGCTGCAGAGCCAACACTGTATTGACTGCAGCATCTGTAGAGGCTGTCCCACTGAAACAATGATGCCAAGTTTGTGGACACCATAATGATGCTTGGACCATTTTTAATGATGCAAGCATTTTCTGCCTCATAACTGTTAATGCTGCAATGAAATTAAAGTAAATCAAAACCTCCTTCAGTGTGTGGTTGCGCTCGGCTTACCATCAACAGCAAGGGTTTTTTTTGCTCCATAAATGGCCCCTTGTTATAAAATATTGAGTGTTAGCTCCACATTATACCACAATTGTGGGACTTATTGATACATTTTTAATATCTTCTCCTTATTGAAGGAAGATAAAAGTTGTGTTTTTTATTGAAGGGGAGCATAAAACTCTGTCTTTCCGTCTTAAAAACTGGGTGGTATGTGCATCACTTGCGTCAGAGAAAAGTCTGCTCTCCTTTCTCCATTGCTGGATTCTTTTTTTTTGTTTGTCAGCTGGTTATTTGCATGACTCTCTTAATCAGAAACAGAGCATTTGCCAATTAATTTCCAGCATATTGTAATGAGATCGAGGATTAGTTTAATCCTCAGATTAGACTAAACAGACATTTAAATGATTGGTCATTCATATTTCATGTGTGGATCTCATTTCAGGCAATAAAATTTGGCACATGTACACATGTAGTGTTTTCAAGGAAAAAAAATGACTGTGAAATTGAACCTTCTCATCACAAATAAAATATGAAGTCGGTGGAAAACTTTTGTTTTGGATGAATAGTCATGATTTACGCTGGTAAATATTATGGTGGCAGGCTGCTTTTTAACCTCCGTTGAACAAAGCACTCCACAATTTACATCTGATTCCTCCACAGACGCTTGCTTGAAGTACTTTGAATTGTTCAAGGATTAACTCACTGACCCTGAGTTAACCCAAAGAACCGCTCCTCTTGCATAGCAACAGTTGCTTCTATTTGCCAATTTTTCTTCAGTTATCATCCAACACAACGCAATGAGGATTTTATTCACCACATAGTGCCTCTGGCATGTCAAAGTTTTCTTTTGTACATGCACTTGATATTTTTTAAACAGCATTATTCTCGTTAGGGAAGTGTGTGTTTAGTTTGCAACATCATTTCTCTTGGTTTAAATGAATAAAAATGTCTTTATTTTATTTATTAAATTATGTGTTTTTATAAGCCCAACACGTTGCCCTTTGTTGTGTGTAAACTGTAACAGAGACCCAGCCACTAGCTATAGATCTGTTTAACACCATCCTGCCATAATACTACCCATATTATCCAGCTGTGCACTTTAACAGTAATTTGTTGTAGAAATAAGAGATAATGTTATATGTTGACTAGGGGTGAGAATTGCAAGAACTTAACGATACAAATATCATCATGATACCTTGGTCACGACACGATGATATCACAATATCATAATATTTTGATATATTGCTATATATTGAAACAACTTTTCTATTTTATTGTAATGAAAGTCAGATGCAGTGTTTCAGATGCACACTGAAATTTAAAACATAAAGTGCATCAACTTTGTCACTTCACTTCTGTGACATTAAACTAATGTTGCAAAAAAAGTACTGGGTGAAAGACTCTTTCAGCTGGTGAAACTGATAAATGTCACCTGGTGTAACCAATGTTCCTAATAAAAAATTTGAATATCGCGCAAAACATGTCAGATTATTATTTACTCAGTCTACTATATTGTAAAAGTTAAGCTTAAAATGATTTTAAACTAACTGACCCAAGAATAGAGAGAAAACATTAATGTTTGTGGCATCAAAACCCACACCATCAAGTTAAGGGATATATTAAGTTTGTATTTGTTATACAGTTTATGGGCGACATACAGCGGAGAACCTCTCCAGTGCTAACTACCACCATGGAGGTGCAGAAGACGTACTGTACTTCCAGCTTGTCTAAAATATGAATTTTTATTTTAAAAAGAATATCAATATTAAGATTTGAAATATTGATATTTTATCACAGGTCAAAGTATCGCGATATATTGCCATATCAATATTTTCTCACACCTCCAATGTTGATTGTGTGTGGTTCAACTGCCATACAGCCACTCAGCCAGAGCAATGGGTAACAGTTTAATTGAATGTTATGCTGCGTTCCATTTGTACTTGGAAGTCTGAATTTCTGAGTTCCAAGTGGGAACGCCCAGCTGGAACGCCCTCCGAGGTCAGAATTTCTGACTTGTAAGTCGGAGCACCCACACCACCCCTGAATTCCCAGTAGGAAATGCCGAGTTTGGGGGTTAACAGTAATTAAGCTCCTGTTAAATTCTTTTTATTTTAGAATTTCTGACTATTATTTGTCACAATGAATCAGCTGCACACACAGTATTATTCTATGCTTATATACAGAAATACTTCTGTTAAGGCAAGTTTTTCCGACTTAGCAACTGGAGGTGATGTCATTCCCACTCCCGACTTCACAGTAAAAATGGAACACAGCAATGCAAGGACTAAGGCTCCCTCTGCTAGGGTTAGTTAAAGTTAGCTTGACAATTTCACATTGTGTACCTGCAGACACTATAATCCCGTGATAAGCTGTGGTTTATAAATTTTGACTGTTTTTTTTTTTTTTAGATATTTTGAAAAGTCAATACTTTTAGTGAATGTTGTTTCATTTTAATTTTGCTCTCTTTATCTTGAGCCTCAGTCTGTTGTCTCCGGATGCAACAATGGGACTTTCATCCCACAGAATGTTTTCACTAGCATCAGGTTTTCTATTGTGTGATGGGAGAAAAAATGTTAAGAGACTGAAAATATTCCATCATGTTGTGAAACAAACTTTGAATGTGGTTATTGTGTACAGCTCTCGCAAAATATATCACAAGTAGCTATTTTTGTCCTTATGGGACAACTCAGCGTGATACCTACATCTTTTAGGCAGTGTATTTTTTCTTAGAGATACATTTTTCAGCAAAAATGTTTCAGTGTTTTAAAACACATATTTCATTTGCAGTTGGCCCAGTTTTCCAGGAAATGGTTACATGTCATATGACGTGATGGGGAAGCACTGCCTGGGTTGAATCTTGCCGTCAGATTAAATTACACATTAAAGGTCATATCCATGCCCTTTAACGTTCTCAGTGTAATGCTGAATTTTCATCACTAACTCTAAAAGGCTGGAAAAACAGACATGAGCGTGCCGTGTCTCTGGTGTCATTTCAATGTACAGTCTCATAAGGTGTACTGAAAAATGACAGCAAAGGAGTCAGCTCCAATATGCACGGCATCTTTCGAGCTGATGAAGAATCTCCAGGCTTAAAATAAAATGGATCTTAGACATGGAGGCTTTTATCTGCCTATTTTTTTTTTTTTTTTGTATTTGAAGAGATTAGATGTGTGAGAGAATTCGAAACTATCTTATTGGGCTTTCAAGGGACACTTAGGTGCTTTGCAGCATCAGTTTATTGCAGTCTTATAGACTTTGTAGACAATGGTAAAAAGAAATTTGATGACTACTACCTAATAATCAAATCAATAAAACAGACAAAAAACATTGTAGCTGGAAGTTTTCCAGTTTTTCGAATAAAGTCTTATCAAATGTCTTCCTCACTTCAAACTGGTGAAAAAATATCTCGATGACAATGTATTTTGAAAGGTGGTAAAGCTTATCAGAATCCACTAAAGGTGAGAGGATGGTGGGCGGTACAATCCCAACAGGATGGACATTGTGTCAGGATTACATTAAAGTCTGGCTACCAGTTTAATTTATATATTGTGTTAGCAAAAAATTTGATTGCAGAGATTAGTCAGTAACTTAGGGATGCACCCACCAGCTCTGCTGCTGTTGCCTGGATTGCAGGACAGGATCTTGCTCCTCTTGTCCCTCTCAGAGACGGTTGAACCCAACAGCTGCTCAGGCTGCTTCACGTCATTCAGTCCCACTGTTCTCCGGATTGGTTTTAAGATTCTATAAATCATTTTAAGGCACAACATGGGCTGGCCTCCTGAGCTTATGTTCCCCTATGAGCCACTCTGAGATCCCGTGGTAAAGCTCTGCTGTTCTGAGGTCTGGACAGAAAATGAAAGGTGACAGGCTTTGGCTGTCAGAGCCCTCGACTCTGGAGCAGCCTGCCAGAGGAAATCAGAGGTGCAGAGTCAGTGTCTCATTTCATTTCACTACCCAGGACACACCTTTGTAATAAAGCTTTTATTCTGTGATTTTATTCAAAATTTTAACATTTTACCTTTCTGCTTTATGTTTTTTGTGAAGCTTTTGGTGACTTGTATTAAAAAGTTCTATATAATTAGAAGTACTCTCATTATTACAGGCATAACTTTTGCTGTTGAGTATGAATTCCTACTGATGTATTTAACACTGGCAGGTCAAGGCTTTACACTAACTTTTTCACTTTGGTCGCACACGTGTGTGTGTGTGTGTGTGTGTGTGTGTGTGTGTGTGTGTGTGTGTGTGTGTGAGTGTGTGTGTATATGGGGGGATGTATAGTGATTCTAATTATGATATATGATAAATGTTTCACTGTAAATATAAAGTTTGTCTGCAAAAAGCACTGGCTGACAAAACAGGTTATTTCTTTCATATAATTTTAGGACAAGACAACAAATATGCTCCTTTATTAAAAGCATAGAATAATAACAGACATGCATGTATTTACATGTAAGGGTAATTATAGTTAAAAGCATTTTGGTTGAAATGATTTTACAAAACTAACTAGTATAACCTAAAATAATAAAGAAAATGTTTTTAGTTTTGTCTTTCTTGATCTGTCACTTATATAAACTTATTATTTTAAACAGACCTACTGATTGGGAGTACTGGCAGCCTGCCGACATTTTGGATTTGGGAGGGAGTCTCACGCTGTCTAACCCATTCTCCTGCTGTTTTTCCAACTTGTGATTTCTTCTGATTATCCCCCATTTTTAAGTACAGCCCTGTGATCTCTAATACTGCTTTTTAAGTTAAATCAAGTCCTGTGCTTGTGCCTTTTATCGAAAGCTCAAAAAACATCCACCCCTCACCCGTAGTTGGTTTTATCCAAGGACGCTGCATGAGAGCTTCTCTGACTGCTGTCACAGAGACACACAGGGACAGGTGGCTGTGTAAGACTTGTTAATGAGGAGTTTACCACAGCATCAGCGGTCAAAAAAAAACAAAAAACAAAACAATGGCGCCCTCTCTTTAGAGCAGGTAAGTGTTCAGGTGGAAGAGACTGACTAAGCCAATAGAAAAGATAGAAAAGAGGCAGAGCATTAGGACATATGCACTCACACGACCAGATAAAATTCTTACTTGCACGAGCTGAAACAAGGGTAGCATATGTGACCATCTTGGTCGCAGTCAAGCTGCTCTGTAGGATAATTCTGTTAAAGGTAATGCATGCTCTTTCTGTCCTGGCAGCGAGCACCAACCTATTTGAAAAGCTTTTGAAAGAGCAGGCGAAGGTTTGGAAATGCACGGCATACTCATTGCAAGTCATGCAGAGTGTAAAACCTATGATGTATAAGCCATTGACACCTACACTACCCTGTCTGTGGTATTAGTGACCTTACAAAGAACATGCACTGACCTCTGAATCCTTTCAGAAGTCATGATTCGTGAAAAAGCAGAGTCCTTACATAGAAGAGAAAAACATTCTGGTACTGGGAAATGATTTTGAAAGGTTTCCCGGTTGTCATTTTTTTAGCACATATTTTTGGCAGCAGTGTAACTTAATGAGTTGTTCCACATTGTTCCACCTAACAAAACCTCAACAAATGATGTGCTACCTGCTGGCTTAGATGTGTCACTTCTGCTGGTGCGATGCTTTAAAGACTTGTGACAACATGTGAGTGAATCACATTTCTTGCTCTGCATATTAAACCAAAGATTGTTGATGTTTTCTGTGCTGCTGCAGCTAAATGGGTAAAAATGGACAGCAAAGGTGAACCTTTCTCAGATGCTTGCACTGACAAAAACTCGGTCATGGCCAGTTTTTATGTGAAGGTGTTGTTTTTTTAGAACGAGGGGTTATATGAGGACGCTTATATATATGGACAGGCACTTTCCTAGAATCTATCAGAGTACTTGGAAAAGAAATAACCTGTGAAAATAACATGCTTTTTATTGTTCCAGATAAAAACAGCAGCCTTTCAATCTGTTTTAATGGAGTCTTTATGAAGACAGGGCTGATGGCTAAATGCACTTTTCAGCATCGTCAAATGAGTCTGTTGTCCATCTTGTCTCTGACCACAAAATCTGCTAAAAGAAGCAACTGGGTTGCTCTGTTTGGAGGTCTCAGACATCACCTCTGTCAGAAGCAGAAAACAGCAGCACATACAGGGTACACATACAAGAAATAAGACACCAGTTTAGTGGCTTTAATGTATGGCTACATTCCTCTACGTGGGAAAAAAATAAATCTTCTTGCACATGATGACAGCTCCTGCCGCCAAATAACATGTAGCACTTTTGTCCGCACTACGTTTTTCCCTTGAGTCTAAATTCTTGTGTGTGTTGTACATTGCTTTGGAAAAAAAATTCTGCACTACTAAATGAAACTGTAGAGTAGAGTTAGTAAGTGACATGTCACCCTCAAGGCTGTGGACATGTTGCCACAAGATGTGGGGAACTTCTGTAACAACTAGGGGTGGGAGAAAAAAATGAAAATTGATATATCGGGGATTTTTTGTTTGACAATATCCAAATCGGTATTCTATGTAATTTTTCAAGAGCAAATTCTTCATTTCAGTCTTTGTTAATAAACTGGATTGGAAAAAGTCACCACTTTTCTCCAGCAGGGGGTTAAATGTTTTTCTCTGGCTCACATGATGCACATTTTATGGGACAGTATGGCTCCTTATGTAGTCTGTAGACATTATAATCTTTATTTAACTTTTTTACATGGTCTGGTGTCAAAAAACAAAACAAACTAAAAATCGTAATATATGAAATATAGAAGAATAGCAATTTAAATTGAATCAGCCTGCCAAATATCGTAATATAATTGAATCACAAGAATTGCATATCGTCCTGGCCCTAGTAACTAGTGCAAAGATGATGAAGATCAAACAATGTGTTCATCTTGAGGAAGCCCACAAAGTGGGATCTGCTCAGTATCTAGAAAGGATCACTGAGTTGAAACTAAATCAGCACTGAGAGGAGATTGCCCTATGCAGTGCAGTCAAATGAATGGAAAGAATAGATGAAGTGGGGACTGTGTGAGGAGAAGAGAAGTGGGGAAAGGCTGGGGATGATAAGAATACTTGTATGAACGAAAAATGGTCTTTGGCATTCATAGCTTTGGTGATAAATTGTGCATACAGGGGGAATCAGAAAGAAAAAAATGTAGCTGCCAGAAGGTTTCTAGGCGTAATGGACACTACTGAAGAGGAACTTGATATCACAGTGAAGGAAGAACTTAGACAACTGTGTCTGAGTCATAGTGTGGACTGTGATATGAGGAGGACGAACTTTTTGTGGTGTGGAAATGAAATACACAGTTTGACTGTTAAAGCCCAGACAGTGGGGGTAATGCAAAGAAAATGGTGAAGACTGATCAAAGACAACTTTAATGATAGGACTTTGCACCATGCAGCCTTAACCCTGCTCTAATATAAGACCACACCAACTGTTTCTATGTGCACAACAATAACTCAGTCCACTTCATAATGTCATCATTTCATGCACTTTTAAATCTGCTGTGTCTTTTGCTTGTTTCACCTCCACTCAAAAGAAAAAGGCAATTCACTCAAACAGAAATCATATCACACTGGCAACATGAATGAGGGTCTTAATGTGATGTTTTTGTGCATCCATTCGGTTTGATTACAGCGCGGCATCTGTTGGCACAAAGTAAAAGTTCTGTTTTGAAACTTTGTGTCATAATCGTGTACGGCAGATGGTGCCAACAGAGCTTGAGGGACTGAAAAATACTTGTTTCACTGAAACCAGCAAGCTGTGAAAACAAATACAATTCATCACCACAGAGAAGTGAGGACACAAATCTGTGCAGGAGCAGGTAGCAGTAGCAAAGGGAAATGCCAACCGGTAAAAACCATTTCATTCTTCCAGCACGCTGGAACAGATTTGTCATTCTTTAACCAGCCTGGGTCCTGCAGAAATTTAGACAACTTTTTCATTATTTGCACACAAATCCTATTAAATTTGGAAAGACATTAAAACTAACAAATTGAATGTATTTGATTAAAGAATTGTGGGATTAGAGGTATTTGTCATCTAAGTTTGATCACTCCAACAATCTTTTCCATCGTACTCCAAAAGCTTAAAAACAATTGACTTAAGTTTACATTTTCACCATGGCCTTCCTGCTCTTGCTGTTAATGCAAGCTTGAGCTGATGCATGATATCTGTTATATCATGTAGGTGCTCAGAGCTGTTTTTCTTTCTTTTTTTTTTTTAAACTGGCTTGTTGCTGGTTATGTGGGATCCGTTTTAACATTAAACTCTGATTTTATTCACCCTGAGATGGGAACCTCTGAGTGTTTTGTAACAGAACTGCAGACTTAAGGAGCCTGAGTAGCTCCTCTCTTGAGTTGAGCATGTGCACAATGACCTGATTTATTAGGTCATATTATCCTACCTTTATATTACAGGAGGTAATTTTATAGTAGGATAATGATGGGGGAAATGCTGCCAGTTGTCCAGGGTTGCTACACAACCGCATCAGCAGGGGGCACCTGCTTTTTGCAAAGCCAGTGACCTCACTGTAGCTGCGATGGTCTGGCAATCACAGCAGAGATGCAGTGACAAGAGATGAGGCATGGTGATTGTCCAGAGTGTCACAGATGAAAAGTTGGGCAAGTTAACAGACAACTGAGATGGAGTTATGATGCTAGTTTTAAGATAATGATGGTCAATGCAGCAGGAACCTCAAACCTCTGTCAGGCAGCCAAAACATATAGCGTTACCGAGCGTAATGTCTTTTTATGGAGAGTCCAAAAAGATGCGTTTTCTCCTTTTTTATCCGTCAAACTGCTTGAAAAATTGATTTTACTGTTATTGTTAATTAAGTAGTATTAAAATGTGTAAATTGCTGAGTGAGTAGCTCGTTGAGGTTGTATTAAGAGCCAAAAATGTAAGCAGTCTCTAATTGTTATATTGGTGATTTTCTCAGAAAAAAAAAAAAAAAAAAGTTTCTCTAAACTAAGTAAGTTTTAGTTATTGGTCCTTTTCTAAAGATTGCTCTTGAAAAGAGGAAGGTTGTCTGATAATCAAGGTCATTCTATTTTTGAGTTAATGTTGTACATTCAAAATATAAGAGACTTGATCCAGCGTTCTTACGTGAGTGGCACTCCTTTTAAGTGCCTGTATCATTCCCTGTCACAAGAGACTGCTTGTATTTCATGTTTGAAGTTTGAACAACCCAACTGTGATGCACCTAGATGTAGTTAATTCATTTGATGCCTCAAAGATTAAGTATTCAAGAGAATGCGGTTCGAGACTGATAAAACAGGGGGAGCTGCGGCAACTTGGGAGTAGGTTTGACGTCAATCTGCATTGTCTTTTTCTCTTTTTGAAGTAATTTTAGGCTTTTTTTGCCTTGATTGAAAAAGTGAGCTGAAGAGAAGACAGGAAGAATAGGAAGTGGAGAGTTGGGAAAGACATGCAGCAGAGGCTTGTCGCTGGGAGTTAAACCAGCAACCACTGAAACAAGGCTAGCACCTGAATATGGGGCACGGGCTTAAACCAAGAGACTCTTGTTTTTTTTTTTTTAGCAAGCTGTTTGCTAATGTAGTGGAAGACAAGTTTATGGCTACATGGTGTTATGTTTATGCTCTGCTCTATAAAAAAGTTGCTCAGGGCTGTGTGTCAGCGCAGCGTGTGCATACATGTGACATGCACATCACCCAGCATGAAAAGAAAGCGAAAACACTTTGTTTCTCAAAAGCGAGAGATGCAGCATAGATTTCTTTTTCTGTGCACTGGATAAAACAGCTGCAGGTTGTTTTGTTTTTTTGTCTTTGACTCAAGTTTTCTTTGGCCAAAAAACATAAACAGATGTTTTCATGTCAAATGATCACTAGTAGTTTAAGATAATTATGCATATAGAGTGCTGAGATGGTCTTGATAATACATTCTTCCTGATGTAGCTGTGCTGTCAACACATTAATTTTGGCGCTGTGAGATGCACGGTGGGTGTCTCGACAGCTGCTGCACGTTTTGTACTTTACGTGTTTATGAGAGTGTTTGCTTGAGTCAGAATGCGAGTACACCAACCATACATGACAGATGGAAAGTTCAGTTCAGTCACATCTCAGGGAATGTGTTGTGTTGTAGCAGTACATCAACCTTTAGAAGTTTAACACTTTTGTGAGACTGCCAAATTTGTGACTTTGCTCCTACATTGAAACATTTTGGAATAAAAAAAAAAATCATTTCTGAGGTGAAGATCACCTTTTTGTTTCTCAGAGGTACCAGTGCTCACACAGCAGCGATGTATTGTTGTGCAGAGCCTGGATGGGGAGAGTTTTTTTTGTTGCTCGATTTTATTCTAGCTGGATCATTGTGTGCTTTCATCTTCATTTTGAAAGAGAATGTGCCCTGTATTTAAAGTGTTTTCCTGTGAAGGGTGAAGGATAGGCAAATCTAAAAAGCACTTAACACGCGCTAAAAAATGGGAGACAAAGCAGGAGGTATTACAGGGTAAATCAGCACTGTACTCCCTGCACAAACTTAATTGATTTGTAAATTATGCTATATGCACATCTCCTATACTATGGCATTTTAAATCTCTTGCAAACACACACACACACACACACACACACACACACACACACACACACACACACACACACACACACACACACACACACACACAGACTAATACATGTTTCATTAGATTAGACTCTGTACATTCTGTTCCATTTATTAATGCACTGTGTGACACCAAAGCACACAGGACAGCTCGCATTAAAAGGCCCTCCACCATTTCTGTGCATGCTCTCACTTTTAAGTGTTTTCTCTTATTTTATTATATTTTTGAGCAAAGCATGCAAAAAATTTGGGCTTCTAAGCTGAAGAGCTGCTGAACCCCGGGAGTGTTCATCATCAGAGAAACAGGCCATGATCCCCAGAGTAATTTAATTCCAGGCTCTATCCACCTGAAATGCATTTACTGATCTCTTTTGGTCTTTACACCCATGAAAATCCAAAATAGAAACTTCACAGGACCTGCGCCTGTGAGTTGGCACATACGGAGGCTCCTCTGTGCTTTGAAAGTAATTAGTAAGATCTTAAAACTAACTTCCAGAATAAGTTATCAGTGAAGTGGTGCCAAAATTGGAGTAATATGTTCTTATTTTAGCTTATTTTCCATCTCTAATGGAATGTGAATTACAAACATCCAAATGGGACATTTTAACAGACAAAAATAATATACTGCAGGTTTGCTTTATTGATCATGCTCAAACTTTTTTCAGTAAGGGTACACAAGATAATACTGTTTGTCACTTCCTCTACTTATTTAACAATATTTTCCTTCTACAGAATGTCAAACTGGGCCGTAGATTTGCTCCATCTGAAACTTTGCATTGATGCACTCTCAGTGTTGGAAAATCTCAGCCAGTTTTGAGGAAACAAACATTTGTTTAGGCCATAATGGAAGTTTCTCAGCCAGCTGTGGCCCCATCCCATTGGTGCTATTATGAGTGTGAATGAGATTAGGAAGAGGCATGTAGTTTGAGAGTGTGGAATAAAAATGAAGGAAAACTATTAAGACTCACTTTGAAGCAGTGAAAAGTGTTACCAGTATTACTTTAAAGAGGGGCTACTCTGCATTCCCATATTTTGAACATGGATTTAAAGTGACAGTGCTGTATTTAAATACTTAATGTGTGCAGATTTTTAAACTACTATGTGTGGAAGAAACCCCTGAACGTATCTACAAACTGCTCAAAACAGTCTATTCTTAATATTGCACTAGATTATCACAAGTTCTTCAGAAAGGTTGTTAAGATGATGAGGTCAAAGCATCAAGATCTCCTAACTGGTTCATGTCAAGTTGATGAGATGGGCTTCAAACACCAAGGTCTGTCCATCGCTCTGCTCTGGAAAGGTCTTCAAAAGGGAAGGGGCTTGAGGAGTAGGGAACCTTAAAGAGACAGCATCTTCAGCAAAGTCTTAAGCAGGGTCTTCTAATACTAACCTCGCAGAGCAGATGGACCAATTCAGTTTCTGAAATCCTGCAGATCCATCCTGCCAGGCTCCATTGACCAATGATTTCACTCGGCTCACTTCTGACCGGCCCAATCAGGGAAGAGAGGTGGGAGCTGGGGGAGCAGTGGAAGTGACGAGCAGATGTGTCGTCAGCAGACTTTTGTACTTGTCAGCATTCCTTTGATTATAAGTTAACTACAAAAACTGCAGCAGTCGTTTAACACCATTATCACAGCTGTCTCTCGTGTTCCTGTTGTTGTTAGTCTATTGTTGTTCAGTAGCGGCGCACATATGTCATACCATGGCTTGATGTGGATTGGTCTGTGAGTGTGTCTATCAGAACGGTTGTCCAATCACCAGCTGCTGATTTTTTTTGAAGGTCATACCTCTGAAAACAAATCCAAGGAGCTGCTACCCAGATGGATTAGTGAAATATTTCCGTGGCGGATAAATGAAACTGTCTGATGTGTCAGGTTATTCTAAAATACCAGTGTAAGAAAAACAGGGTTTTTCTGTGGCAGTAAAGCAGATGATGCTACTGTGAAGAACCACAGTATAAAGCCTTAAAAAAGCTCACTACCCCCTCTTTAAAAAAGAAAAGAGTAGTGTCTCTAATGGCCACAGTGCTCACTTAGTTGACTTGGAAATACAAGAAAAGATGCAAACACTGAAAATGGAGAAAAGAACAGTAAGTTTATTGGTTGGTAGAAGACTTTTTGGGACATCGGGTATCAATTTGTAGGAGCTGTCAGTTGTTCTGCTCGAAATTGCTCCAGACTTTTCCTCAACAAAAAAATACCTTAGAGAAGTTGTAAAACCGTTTTAAGTGTGTAGAAAAAGTGCAAACAACTTCCTTCAGGCTGGACAGCTCGCACGCAGTGATGTGCCGAGTAAGGTGTATCACCCTCTCCAGCTCACTCCTTTTGGTCCATGCTCATGCAGCTGCTGTACCAGGAGGTGAAACAGTCTGTCAGGACACTCTGTTTGGTGTCCCAGCAACACATTATTTGTTGATGTCAGGGCAAACAGTCTGGGGTTGAGCTGATTCAGGAGCGCATTCCTGGGAACCTCATCTTACAGAGCAGAGGTTTTGGGCATACATATTCCTTTTTCTGCTCCCTAACACTAATTGTGTTAAAGCTATAGAAAAAGGAGTGTATTGACTTACTTGCCTTCAGCAACAGCAACTGTAGTCAATCTAAGTTTTGAGTTAACTGCTCATTTGACCCCCCACATCCCTATTGACTTCTGCTTTTCTTCCCATGGATCCCTTCATCTATTATAAATCTGGTTGCTTCTAGCTTAAAGCATATTTCAAACATGACTCAATGCTAATACCAATGAACCTCTATTCAGCTCAGTTTTTTCAAAACCAAACCTGGAGCTATATCAGAAACTGCCTCTCACACTCATCTGGTGCCATCAGCCATGGATGCCAGCATTATTGATATTTGGGATAAAAGTCAGCCCTCTGTGTTGTCTCTGTGGGGTTAGTCTACTGTGAAGCCCAGATCAGAGCCGCTCTCTGACCAGAGGTGACCCACAGTGAGTCACAGACTACTAAAGAGAGAGGGGTTTTATTTATTTAGGAGGTGAGGTACACATACAGCATGCAGGAACTCTGGGCAGCACTTGTTTGTAGAGCTCTGACAGGTTCTGGCATCCTCCTGATGGATGAGGATAACAACTTTGTTGTGCGACTCAGAGGTAGTGTCCAGAAAAAAAAAATGTGGGACCATTGGCTGTCACTACAGAAAAACAAAAGTTCAATTAACTTGAGGGAGAGAGGAGGCTCTCCGTGGTCTCCTTCTTAATGTTTCTAACGGTTTAATTTACAACCCTGGAGTTTTAAAAAGATGTTGCTTACCACTCAAGCCACAGAGGCAGATATATATTTATAAACACTGTGGTTTAGATTAATGATGCAGCAGCAGGGGGTCTTTTGACTTTTAAATTAAATTCTTAGAAGATCCATTTTTCAGATGGAGCCTGGCCTGTGTGAGACAGATAATTATGGGTCCTTGTGATTACAACACACAAATGCATCAAAGCCTGACTGCTGCAAACAGGGAACAGTCATTAATAGTAGCGTAAAAATGCAGGAGTGGAGAATTATAATTACAAGGCAAAAGCCTCCGTCACACCTCCATCTGTGTTCTTTCTTGATTATCTGAGGGTCTAAGTGGCCTTGAAAATGAATAAACCTGCTTTAAAACACAAGATGTTATGGGTTATAATTAAAAACCTATTGAAATGCTGCGGTCTTCTTTGGTCTTCTTTGGTCTAGCTGGAACATTTCAGAGGAATGTGAAGTGCTCTTTGGTAAATCTTTTGAGCTTTTTACACAGTCAAATTTTCCTACTGAAAACCAAATTCTTGTGTGTTAAGAAAACTAAGTTTGCTGTGAACTTAGTTTTCCTTTTCTGAATTTACTCACTATTTTGAATAGAAGAAGTGGACCTGCTGTAAACCTGCATGTCTTCAATAATCTTTGTGTTATGTTCTTCCCTAATGAAGTCATGTTTTTAAAGTAGATGTGGCATTCCTTGGCTAATTTGATGACAGATATTTTGCTCCACCCCTAAATACTGTATGTCTATACCACCAACAGTTGCTTCCTTGAAAGATTGCGAAGATGCAAAGTAGACATGCAGTCTGCACTTCTTCCTCACACTTATAATTCATCCACCTGACAAAATGCTGATTAAAGAGGGGGCTTTCTACACATGTGCGCCTCATGCTGGCCACAGAGAAAGGCCACTCTTAGATATGCAGTTTATCACACAGCACAAAGCCACAGATGCTGCAGGTTTTCAGGGAGCATGCTATTGGCATGCTGACTGCAGGAATGTCCACCAGAGCCGGTGCCTGTGAAGTGAATGTTTATTTAACTGCGATAAGCCATTTCTTATGTCCTTTCTGAGAAACATCAAACAGGCTACAGAACTGCCGATATTTCCGAGTGGCATTTTAGCGTGACTAAACCAAGGCCACCACAGTTAAGATCAGGCAGTTAATCATGCACACTAACACAGATTTACATAAATCTGTGCACCAAATCTGAGAGAAACAAGCTTTTTGTCATGAATTGAATAATGCTTTAGATCTTTTAGCTATGGGTAGAAAGGAGAGAAAACAAAGGAGTGCATTAATATTTAGAAGCCTGTATAAAGCTGTCGTTTTACCTCTCAAATGCTCCAGACATACAGATAAATACCCTGTTTTGAACAAACTGGTACATAAAAGATTGTAATATTTACGGGTTGTTTCAAAGCTGATTTTAATCACAACAATAGTTTGACATTTTCTTTCTCACTTATTAAATTTTCATTTTATTTCAATTCAGTTGCTTCAAAATAAATAAAAATTAAATAATAAATTTCATTAGCTTACTTGAATTTTCACGATTTACAACTTTAAAATCCATGGTCCAATTGTGATACTTTTTTGTCTTGTCGAGGCAGAAGTTGGAAACTAGCAATAACTGTAATCTCCAATCATCAGTCACTAAAGAAGCTTGTAAAAGACAGAAATTGCATTGCAACCACAAAAACTAAATAGACTAGATAAAATGACCAATTATTTCCAGACTCAGTATCATTTAATTGAAATATCAGCTATGATAAATAACAAGCACTGGCAGCTATGTTAATATTCATATCTAACTGCACACTAATTTTTCACTGGTATTATCCAAAATACAAAGCAGTGGGTTACTCTTGAGGGACTTCCTTGCCACTTTTTCTGGCAAGTCAAGCTTATATTAATGACCCCTTTTATTCCTTTTTGGAGCCATTTCAGTGAAAACATCTCCCCCTCCGTTCCTCCGGTTAGACCAATTGTTCCATAATTTCACTGTTTAGCCACTTAGGCTTTGTAGGCAATCCAGAGGGCAGCTGTGAAGTTTAATCAGTTACTGATTTAAAAGCAATGTGGGAAATAAACCAAGAGGTGTTAATGACCTGTTAATTATTAATTCAGGAGATTTTCTTACACATGATGGGAATAAGTCTTCAGGTGTCTGAGGCAGTAATTACAAAGTCTTTCAGGCTTTTGTGAAGCTGGCAAAAGAGTTAAATTGAGAATTATAGCACTTTTTCATTACTAAAATGTAACCAGTAGGGCATTCGCGATAACAGGTACATTAATTTACAGTGATAAGCCCCTTTTTCAATTTATATTTGTATATCAGCTTCTCTTTTTTTAATTGTTTGACTCAGAACATTAGATGCCCTTGCTTTCCATATTGTTTGCAGACAATTAAGCTGTATTGTATCAAAAGATAACACACTGGAGGTTTCATTTCCATCCCACCTACATTCTGATTTATGAACCTAACAGGAAGAATAACAAGGTGAGAGGAAATGTCCTTCTTTATGAGGGATATGAATTAAATTACGACTCTTTTGTCTTCACAGGTACAGTTTTGGTGGAAAACATGCAGATAAATGGACGAGCCCAAGACCCCGGAAGAACCATCTCTCTGACGTTACTGGACAACTATGACTACTGGGTGATACTGGAACCAGCACGACAGAGGCTCTACCTCAACAGCACCGGACGAGTTCTGGACAGAGACGTGAGTCCAAAGAGCATGGAGTGAGAATCAGGCAGTTTTAAACTTGGTACATAATCTTTCAGTTATGAACACATCCAATATTACTGAACAGCATTCAAGCAATGAAATATAGGAGAGGAGTCCATGAACAAATTTATCACAAGTTAATTCAGTTCCCTTGTTTTCTGCTTTCATGGCAATGATCAATTGCCCCATTCACACACACAGTTTCCTTTTATACATTAAATATAGCTGACTCAGTCATTACACTCATTTTTTATCACAGCCCTTTTAATTTACTTACTGCTCATCATATTTATAAAAGCTGGGACCAATTGGAGGCCACTCAAATCACGGAGAAGGAATAAAGTGTATTCAAATGTTTTAATTAGCCATTTAAGTGATTGTGGTTCTTTAACAGAGCAACTGAAAAACAAATGTGCCATAAAGAAGGAAAGCAGTTTTATGGTACAAAGTAGCACACCATCATAATTGTACCATGCCCATTACCTTTACAATAAATATAAAATAGCACTACTTGAAGGTTTTTTGTTTTCAATTTGAGTGAATATTAATATTTTGTCGACGTCATTTTGTCAGAACATTGAAAGTATGATTGCTACTGCATAATGATTACTGAATGGGAACCAGGGGGACTATTCTTTTTAAAACTTTCTTAATGGGATGTATATTCACCAGTAACAGAACAAAAGTGAAATAAAACTGAACATCTAGCTAACATTTTTTTCCCATATTTTAACCCCTCCTTTAGTAACTTCCTGTTCAAAACAGAACACACACATATACATATAAAAAAGCAACCAAAAAAATAAAAAAATAAAAAAACTTAAATGTAAAAATATACAGACATTTACACAAAAATACAAAAATAGAAAAACAAAAAAGAGGGGAACTCATTTATCACAATCCGATAAAAGGACAAAGATTCTATATGACTTAGGAGAGGTCTCGAAGTCTTCTCAAGTGAGTATAAGGAGCCATTGAGTGACAATCTAAGCATTCCAAGTTTAATGGACAGAATTAGCTCCTTCAACCACCTGTTATGTTATGTAACCTGTCAAATCAGTTTATGGGGTGCACTTCAACTGCCAAGCCAAACAGGTTATCCTAACATTGTATTTTTAACATTGGTGTGTGTGTGTGTGTGTGTGTGTGTGTGTGTGTGTGTGTGTGTGTGTGTGTGTGTGTGTGTGTGTGTGTGTGTGTGTGTGTGTGTGTGTGTGTGTGTGTGTGTGTGTGTGTGTTTGTGCGTGTTTTGATGACAAAGAGCAGTCTTGCAAAAAAAAAAAAAAAAAAAAGAGAGAAAGAAACTCATCAACAAATAAATATGCACAGATGATGACAAAAATTCTCAAAATATGGCCCAGGGCTTGATTCATGCAAAGACGGTAAGAGATACAAGATGATAAATTTGACTTATCCATTCAATTACACTCAGGCAGATGGGGATAAAGCTTAGCTTTCGTGGTATCCATAAATGATTTCTAAATTATCCAAAGATACCACAGGAGCCATGTATTTTTTGAATCTTAATTCTTGAGCGTGAGATTCTCTTCCTTAGCTTTTCCATCCCATGTTATTTTTCCTCTTATCACCCACATTGCCAGACTTCATGCCACGCACACTTGGCAGAGAAGGAGCAATCTGAGAATGTTGTTTGCATGGCACACATGTCCGTTTTCTCTTAAGAGTACTCCGGATATTATATCCAAGTGCCTGGGACTCGTGATGAGGGGTTATGCATGTTTCTGAATACAGAATGTGGTGTTTACATGCACAACACATAGTCTGGGAACTCTTACAATCTGATCACAACAAGGATGCCTCTGTGCATGCCAAAGCACTCTGTCTCTCAGTCATTTTGTTTGACAGTGTCACTTCACTGCACAGCTGTTTGTAACCTCTTTTTCTCACCAAATAGGAGGCAATAAATCAAACCTGTCAGCTAAGATAGGCTAAATTAGCATTTAGCAAATTTGACTGATAATAGCAATCATGTCAAAATCAGCAGAAGTAAAATGAACTTTTTGGTCATTTAATATCTTGTTACTCTTAATGTTTTCATTATTATCATTCTGCTTCTTTATTTGAATGACTTTTTTTTTCATGATCATTTCTAATGTTCAACAGCTAGAAGTCATTCTCTGTCTATAGTCTGAAAATATGTGTGTTTATGTATGGTACAAATGATATAAGGTGTTGAGAGGCTAGCATTTGATGTTCTGAGTTGTGACTGCTGTGGGAAAAAAAGCTGTTTTTAAGCATGTGGTGAGATGGACAAATGGGGAGAAGGGGATGTGATACTACCAATGGTCAAACATCACAATTGTGACAAATTGACCTGAGAAATGACACTAGAGGAGTCACTCAGGTGCTGGATGGCAGCAGAGACAGGGAGTAAGAAGCTAGCTGGAGTACATTATGCTACTATCCGTGTTTGTTTGTTGTGATATCATCTGACAAGATCTCTAGCGATGACACAAGCTGCTGTTGGCCGATATGAGTTTGAACACAACACGGCACAAGCCTCCAAGCTCTTCGTTTGATCAAACATCTCAATTATTTATTTTATGTAATATTCAGAAAGTGAAATCAGGCCGCACAGCTTGGCTAAGAACTAAATGAAAGCCACAGTTTGTTTACTGCAGCACTCTGCAGGTCACTTAACTGACAAGAGGGTTGTGTAGTAACTCCAGCTGCCTCTGAGGTAGATTAAACACTAAACTCAAGATACAGGTAACAAAAAGACGAAGTATGCAGCTAAAAGGACAAAAGCTATACATTTCCTTTAACTTTGAGCATCACTTTTGCTAAGTAGTTTGTGTGTTTGAAGTATTAGAAAGAAATAAAGGTCAGAAATCTCATGGTAACTTATATCTGATATACAGATCAAAAGACAATCTCAAGATAGTGTTTTTATTATAAAAGCCTGGATCCTAGTGAAGTGAAAATTTGGTTTAATATCCAGTGTGATACTTCAATGGTATGTCTTTCTTTCCTCCCTTTCAGCCCCCGCACTATATCACCACCATTGTGGTTCAGGTTCAATGCACCAACGAGCTGGTTGGCACGGTCATTTTCCACGAAGTACGGATTGTTGTGAGGGACAGGAACGATAACACTCCTCGCTTTCAACAGCCACGATACTACGTCGCAGTGAACGAGGTGAGACGGACATACTATGAAATGTTAGAAAGCTATTTACCAGATTCTTCTAGATGTGAAATGAATTTTTAGTGATTGGAAAATAAGCACAGCCTTGGCATTGGCTTCAGTGCAGTCTTTTTGTTGTGCTTGGGTTGGATCTACAGGAGGATGCTTTCCTGTATTGTTCTTGGATTGTACTTGGGCAGTCGCCAGAGTCTGGAATTTTTAAATCCTGCACAGAGCTTTGCTTTTTCCGCCACTGGTGCAAATGACTGTTCTTGGACAGTCAAAAAAGTGAATTTGGGGTGTTATCTGAGACTGACTCTTCACTATCTGCAGCTTTTATTTGGTAGCCATATGATTCCATCTACCAACACTTAGTTTCTGTTTTTCACTTCAACTGTTGGACTGGCTTTGAGATCCATTTTTTGAACTGACTTAAAAACACCAGAACACAACATATACAAGGTATTTCTTCTTCCCAATCAAGTTTGTTGCCCTTTTTTAAAAGCATGTTTTCATGCAAACTGTCATGTCAGGAGAACATTGTCGATTTTTTGTTGCAGCCTGCTCTACTTCACATACACCCAGAGAGCATAAGAAAGGACAACCCTTTTCTCCACAAACAAACCTGCATCACCTGCAATAATTCAAGTCTTCTGACGTTGCAGTCTTGTGTTCTGAGATTAGGTAATATTTCACTGCTCTGGTTTTGTTACATTGCGTGTTCAAAATTCCTGTCACATAGTGTTATCATAGGCATACTGTATGCAGCTGCCCCAACAGTATAGTGAGTCAGTCTACATTACCGTCAACCTCTCTCCTGAACAAGCTCCCCTGCCCATCGTCTGCTCCTGTGGACCTAGCTAGGCGCTCTAGGGAACAGGAGCGGTTCTCATACTTACTTTTTGTTATTCTGTCAGCATTGTGCTGGACTTCAGACTGCTGCTGACTGCAACATTTCCGCTTTTTGATTTCTTTTTCTCCCTTTGTATACTAATAGGTTGAAGTGGCTGCAGTAATATTTATATGCATGGGCTCTGATGTAAGTAGATGTTTTACTCACAGGGGGCTGCTTGAGCTGTTGACTTTTCTTTTTCCCCATGCTCACATTTTCCTTCAGCTCACTCCAGTTGGAACGACTATTTTCACCGGCTTCTCAGGAAATAACGGCGCCACGGACATAGATGACGGGCCCAATGGACATATCGAATACAGCATCCTTTACAACCCCAATGATCCGGTATATGGACAAGTCACGCCATGATAAACACCCTCTACACCATTGTAAATTTCTCCAACAATCATGACTTATCGCTCAAGCACACCTTTTCTTTCTGTCTTATAGCATAAACTCCCTCTCTTTTCCAGGATTCTAACCGTACAGTGAGCGTTGCAAACACCCTGTCAGGACACATTATTCTGGCAGAGAGGCTAAACTATGAGGAGAGAACCCGCTACCTGGTTTTGGTCCAAGCCAATGTAAGTAAGCTGATCTGCACAAGCACACTGGCTGGAGTGTGAAAATGTTCAAATACCAACAGAGTCTAAACAGGCCTTTTTGTGGATGTTATTTGAAGTTTTTTACCTCAGTGCTCACCTTGAAGGGAGTGAACTCTTAATGCCACCAAACATATCTCAAGATCTGCTTTGTGTTTCGGAGCAGCAGGTGCATTCACAATGTTTCACTTGGAGTGCAGAATGTGAGAACCGGAGGACCTGCATTTCCATCATTTTTTGATCTTTCTGATGCTTTCCATGTTTAGAATGCCAAGTCCAACAGCTGGCTCCCTTGTGTGTTCAAGCCATAACACTGCATCCTGTGAAATTTTAAAGGTTTATATTTTTCTTAATGCTGTTGTCATCTGGGAGTCCATCCTTTTTATTTTTTAGTTTCCCAGATCAGAGAGGGGATGTTTAAAAAGTTATTACACTTTCCTCAGTTGCCAGTCAGGGTAAGGAAATCAGACAAACAAATCTTTTAACTCTCATTTCACTTTTCTTTTCTTTTTTTTCAGAGATTGCATATGTTAAACAGTTTTATGCTGGATAGAATCCTTTAGGGTTGTTGCTGCTGTGTGTGTACTGAGAATTTAAACAACTGAGGCTGTCTTCAAACCTTTCTGATATCAGTTAGTTGTCTGTACTTACCACAGCAGCTATGCCTTTCAGAGTGATTTTAATTATGGATTTTACTTCAGGGAGAGCATTTTATTTACATTCTCTGGGCAAGATGACTAAGAAAATATTGTAAAACAAGTAATCTTTATGATCCAAATTTGAATTAAAATGAAGTCATTTTTGTTTACTTTTTCTGGTCCTTAGCCATAATAGAGCAAATACCTGTCACCAAAAGGGCCACAGAAGCTACAAGAAAAGAGTTTGTTTCCAATTGTAAAAAACATGCTCCATTGTCCCACCTCTTTAATGCTTTCATTTTGGTGAATCACAACAGGACCAGAAAAACCCATGTCAGGTTTTGCTGCCTTAACATTTTGTCCAAAATCCTTCAGTGCCCAAGTTCTTCCAGTTTGCCTGGTCAAATGTACTTTTTGAAACCTTTTACCTTGTACACCATGTAGCTTCTGTGATATTTTATGTTTTAATATTTTCTTTAACAGTTGCTTCATTCTGGAGATAAAACTTCTTATTATTCCCTAAAGGATAAGTTTAGAAATGTTTTGTTGTTTTTGTGCACAGGTTTTTTGTTACATTTGCAGATATCATTGTGCAAACGCTTGCTTGAGATAGCTCCCAAATCTGTGCAAAAAGAAAGTCTGAACACTTTTCCACCTTTTTTCACAACATTGTTCACAAAAATAGTCTGTTCAATGCACGTTTTTATGTTGGTCAACAATGTTAACCAATTTGCAACACTCTGGCAGTCTTTATTTGGTGAAACCTGGTGCAAATTATAACAACTTTTCTGCACTGCAGCTGAAAAATAAATAAATAAATAAATAAATAAATAAATAAATAAATAAATAAATAAATAAATAAAAATTTTAAACTTACAGCAAACCTGCTGCAATTGTACTTATAATGCAAATCCAGAGCTGCACAAACAGACACCGTATGCAATAGACACACAGCTGCAAACAAGGCATGGCATTGGGACTGCTCCAAGCCTCTTTGACATCATGTATGTAAATGCAGCTCATTTGTTATCTAAGCAGCTGTTTTGGCTTTATCCTGCGTATTGTCTTTTTAATGTTTGTCCTTTGCAGTCTTTCTGAACTGAAACAGTATTCTCCAATTAAAGATTGATTAAGATCCATATAGATGTGTTTAATTGATCTCCTATGTGTGCTTAATTTGAGGATACCCTAGAGTTTTGAGCACTGGAATTACAGAAAATCCTTTTAAATAATTTCCTTGTCAAACCCTTATTTATATTCATAGATTTATTGTGTATGCAGCTGTGTGATGAGTTGCATACTGTTAGCAGTTGCCGTAGCACAAAAGGACCCTTGTGTGGCATGCATTATTTCTACTGAGTCCAGTGCTGCTGCTACAACCTGGTCAAATAACATGATTCCTCATATAAAGACCACCTTAACAAAGAAAAAACAGCAGCAATTATTCTGATTCCTTTCATTTTTGTTCTCTCCTCAATCAATGATTACGTAATCAATTACTCATTCAGGCAGCAGTAAATACTATATATTACTCGAAAATAACGGATGTAAAGTACTGCAGCATGGATAATTATTTTGCAGTCAACCCACCTCTTATTTCCCCCATTTCCTGCATGAGGGAGAAAAGACTCAAGATTTTAGCCAGGCAAGAGGTCCTCAAGGGAGATTTCATTTTCTCTTGCAAGAGGAATGTCAGAGTGGAGAAAGAAAGAAGACGTGGTATTTACTAGAACTCTTCACCGCTTGAGTCAAGAGTTCAATTACACTGACAACGCAAATCTTTGAAGTGCTGCGCTACTCACTTCCCTGCCTAACTCTCTGAGAAGCAGAGGTACCATGAGGGGGGGATCTTTAAGGATAACTGCTGTAAAGATATGTTTTGCTGCCAAGAATAATTTTGTTAAGAAGAAAATGCTCAGTAGATCTCTGAGAAGTAGAGCTGTTCCGGTCTGGTTTGAAGTGGTCTGATGGGGAGGCTGGATCTGCCGTTTCTCTTTCATCCAAAGCACGCTCCTTTACCTGTGCTTTAGATGACAAGTTCTGTTCCAAGGATAGGACTTAATTATACAGCATAACAAAAAGCAGACCAGGCAGCTCCCTTGAAATGACAAAAAGCCTTTCAGAAAATGAATTCATATTGAAATAAACAAACAAGTTATATGGTGCATTTTCCATTTCCATCAGGTAAACAGGTTTTGACTAAATGCATTACACTATTAACATCTTGTACATTAGTGAATACAGCCTGTTGTCTATTCTCAATATTAACTAAGCTGGCGAGTCTTTACTTGGGTGCTACTATATAAAGCCACTTATTGAGTTAAGTTTCAATCCCATGCTAGTGGATGTTGTGACCTTTCAGTGTTGCACATTTTCTTTTGCTAGTTTTTTTTACTGTGACTTTTGAAGAAAAAAAAACCTTTTTCAGTTATAAAATAGTTGATCATGAACAATGAATAGGTATTGCAGCTTTGCTGTGGTGTGATACTTTGAAATAAATATAAGTACACACAGCAATGTTATATGAAAAACTAATAACAAATGTTATTCAAAAATCCTCGGCACACCCTTGCGGCTCTACTTCCTGTATTCAAACACTAATAAACATAGCTGTGGGTTTCTATAACAGCTAAAGATTTTATATATATATGGTTGCAGGCTGCACAAATCTAATATGGCTGAAACATGTTGAATTCATTTCAGCCTCACTACACAAAGCAACAAATCCTCTATGGGAGTTCAAGACTGAAATAGAATTTCTTCTCTTCATCCTTTAGGACCGTGCTCCATACCCCCCCAACAGACGCACAGCTACCACCACTCTGACCCTGGACGTTCTTGACGGAGACGACCTGGGACCCATGTTCCTTCCTTGTGTTCTTGTGAACAACACCCGGGACTGCAACCCCATCACCTATCGAGTCGCCATCCCTGAATTCACTGAGCCGGTAAGAACAAGCTGGACAGACAGGTGTGAACACACTGCAGTTCCACAAGGTCACTCTAACACAAGTCATCCTGTTAATAATATGTGCATAAATTTATTCTCCTGCTCACTGGCTGAGTTGGTTTCTATAACCTGTATGTTTACTGTGCCATGTCAGTCACACCTGTGCCATAATTTTTACTGCATATGCATGCTCCTCTTAAACATAAACACTAAATTCCACCTGTTAATAAGCCTCAATTTTCCTTTACACCTTTTATAGCCTGCACACCTGCAGGCACTCTAAGCTGTGCTGTTTTTTCCCAGCGTGGTATTTCCAGGGGCTTTTTCTGG
Source organism: Halichoeres trimaculatus (assembly GCF_033239565.1). Lineage (NCBI taxonomy): Eukaryota > Metazoa > Chordata > Actinopteri > Labriformes > Labridae > Halichoeres > Halichoeres trimaculatus. The sequence continues at coordinate 25,589,089 of NW_027437186.1, read as the reverse complement.
TCTGTTGGACCAGCAATTAGAGCTGAAGGCTGAGTTGACCTGAGATGACAGCTAAACACCACAGGAGCTCATAGAAGGCTAGGAAAAATAGAAGTAGGGAGCTGGTGACACAGCTAAGTTAGAGAGGCTGGGGCTGAGAGAACAAGAGGTGTGTTAATGGAAATTATTTAAATTTCTACATAAAGTTAATCTGGGTCATGGGAAATTGGTTTCTACTGTGTACTTCTCTGGGTGAAGTTAGTGAAGTAAGAACAGCAAATTATACGATGTGGCTCGAGTAGACTGGACCTGTTTTGATAACAACCTCACCTCTGGGTACACATGTCATAGTTACATCTGAACTCTAAATGTGTGAATGTTTCAGAGCACCTGTAGAGCTTCTCGCTCTAGAGCATGATTGACAAAACACTTTCACCCACCACAGGATGCTCTCTCTCTAATTTAAAAAGCCTTGAACTCCTAACACAGTCTTAATCTGCAGTCTAGACTAGACCAGACTGAAAGGATTTTATTTGGTTTAGGTTTGACTGGATTTGAGTTGTCTGGCTTGGGTTTTATTGGTTTTACAAGACTAGTCTGGATCCTGATTAGCATCAAGGCATCCTCCAAGAAGGTTTAAACCTTCACCTGGTTTCTTTCACAGAGTTAGCAAAGTACCACAGCCCAAGAAGACAGCCTTGTCTGTGATTTAATTCTTAAGTTCAGGGCCTCCAGATTTAGATATTTTCACACTCACACTCATTACTATGATGCTGTCGATGTGGTTAACTGGAAAGGGTTACTGTTATGTCAGCGTGTCTGTTTTTCTAATAAGTACATTAGCTCAGAGTTTCATTAGCAAAGCCAAGTCATGCATGGTGTAATTATAAACTTGAAAATTGCAGCTCTGACACAGTATGAAGAAGACTGCATCTGTTAAGGGTCAGATGTGCTTGGGTCAGTGTGAGCATCTCTGAATCAAATTAAACTGATCTGGGATCCGAAATGTAATAACAGAGATCATTGTGATGAAAACATAATGAACACTATAGAGTATGGGACAAAATTCAAAGCTATTGACTGATGTCAGCAAGAAAGAAATAGATAGCAATGAGCTTCAAATATGTTTACAGTCTGTTTGTGTATGTTTGTACTGTGGATGTCAATCTGGACTTATGGTCAGGGGGAAGCAGAAAAATTCACACACAATTGTTTGCCCGAAATTTCCATTAAGAGCTTTTGCATGACATGTATAATTTATGATAAAAGGTTTGCAGACTGCTAAGTATGCAGGACCTGGGAGCACCAGCTGCACAAACCGGAGGTAGTGCCTGAGTGAGAGAAAAATTAGCCCCTTACCCTGTCCCTCCTGAACACTGCATGGATTTGCCCTCTAAAAGGTAGAAGCCAGTGAGTTGTTGCAGTGATTTTGAGCTCACTTTTTCACAGACATTATCAAGAAAACTGCCAGAAAGACTGTTTGTTCTCCTTCTGTGCTTTCCTCCAACAGTCTGCATTTAATCTCATAACATTTCTTTAGGAATGGTCCACATTAGCTTTGCCAGTTTTTTGTCAGTTTTTTGCTGGTCCCTCATTTCTGCAGTGTAACCGTTATATTAACATATCTTTCCACTGGGAGATTTGTCTTCTCATAATTGATGAGTGCATTGTAATTAGCCACAATGGCTAGACAGGCATTATTAAGTTGATCTGTATTTATTTTTTGCCCTGGGGGGGATATAACATGGGCTCTGGAGTCCCCCGGATAATGACTGCTGGAGGAGGGTATTATAGCTAATCATCATTGTGCAGAGCTAGGGGGATTTGATTTAGCGCACCTCCAGACACTGTAAAAGCGAGAGGGCTGGTTAGGGAGGGGTGTAAGGATTACTCTAGAGCTCAGGGATATAAATATACCCCCTCAGGGAAGGATTCTTCCTGCCAGTGAGCCGTTAGCCATGTGCCTGTCTGCGCTAAGGAAGTTTAGCACAGGCCCCTTAGCATATTCGCATATGTACTGTATGAGCCATATGGAGGCATTTTGCATGAGGAGAGGTGTTCATAAATGTGATGTGCTAAACATATTCCCTCTTAGCCATATGTTGTGAAAGAGTGTAGAAGCGGAGCTGGGTAATTAGAGCTGATGGTGTCTGTGTATGCATGAGCAGGAAAAGCAGCCCACAGCAACACAAACAGATTACCCTTGATGTGAAACTCTGTCTGGCACATTTAGCAGCACGCTGGTGAGAAAAGGGTCTAATAAAACTGGCTTATTAATTAAGTACCCTATTAACTAGTCAGTGTGTGTTTGATTACTGGCCTACATTAGGCGTGCAGTTCCTGAAAGGGATGTTTCAGACCTAGTTCTGATCTATTTTATAAGTCCAACATTCAGTGCGGAGGTTGAAGGTTTCTTTTTTTCCAGCTTTAACAACCAGAGGCGCAATTGCAATCTTAGCCCAGCACACATCACAGCGTGTAGAAAAGACAGCGGCAGCAACATTATTAAGAAGAATACAGTATCAGCAGGTGGTGCCTAGGCAAGCTTCCACAACGGTCAATCACAGCAGCTCTTCTCATCCCCTTTAAAGGCAGAAAAGAGTTTAACAGGAAAAGAGAGTCTTGGGTGGAGTTTCTAGAGAATAATGCTCTCATCTGGAGGAGGAGACGATGAAGTGTCGTAAAACTCATAGCAGTCAAAGCTTTAATGAGATAAAATCTGTTTCCCTTTGGCTGTAAATATCCTCCTCCTTTCCTCTCTTATAATCAAATTTTGTAATTCTTATTTGAAAGCTTATTTCATTCAAATGTAAAGCTAATGTGCCTTGCAGAGGATAAAACCAAACGACAATCAAACCCACAAAAGACAGGCTATTAAGACTTATAGTTTAAGTTCCAATACTGAAAGTAAGTTTAAGAACCCCTGTACTAATTAATATATAACCATGTCTGATTATATTACACTCATAGGACTTTGAAACTCACATCTCTGCATAATAATGCTCTAAAGCACGATCACAACTAACACAAACAAAAGAATCAGCCTCTGTTTGTCTTGCTGAGTTGTTTATTGACCCCTCCACCCCTTTGTTGCAGAGCAAACTGAACCCCCTGAATGTGACCCCTCCAATCCGTGCTGTGGACATGGACAGAAACATACAGCCCCCCTCAGACAGACCCGGTATCCTTTACTACATCCTGGTTGGTAGGTTCTTCACGTATCTTTATTGATTTTATATATTTTTATGTTCACTGTTTCAGTCAGCATGCCATGACTTGATTATTGAGTGTAAGCTCTTGTTTTCTCCATGGTATTATAAAAAGCTGAAAGTGCTGAATCCAAATCTCTGAATGTTTTTTTTCCTGGCAGGTCATCCAGCAGCATATCCTGAGTATTTCTCTCTGAACAGAACCACTGCAGAGCTGCGTGTTCTGCAGCCCATCAGCAGGGACTTGTATCAAAGGTTCACACTCATCATCAAGGTAAACAATCAAATTTAATCTGATTTATTCCATTACACTTGTCTCCAGTTTTTACAGGACAGTGTGTGCAGGCAGAAGGTTGCACCTTTGGCGATCTAGAGGTAATGAAAGGAATGCCTCAGGGGTCAGTGTCGGACCCACCACTCATCATTTTTTAGTAACACTGACATCAATCAAAAGATCTCTAGTGCAAATTTTTACTTCAATGCCGATGACACTGTGATGTACTACTTGGCATCCACTCCCACCCCAGCTCTCTATAACTTACAGCTTGCTTAATACACTGATCAACATTTTCGCATACAAAACAAACAAAGTTGCCCTTGGTCTGTACCTCTCAGGATACATGGATTGAGTTTGTGCGTCAGTATAAGTAGCTTAGTGTTTGATGCTATGAATCTGCCTCTTTTACACTTCCTATTTAGAGGACTAAAATGGAAGTTGGGTTTTTGTTTTAGAATTGAACCTTGTTTCACCTTATAGTCCAAAAAGGAACTGGTTGCTGCCACGTTTATGTCTGTGCTAGATTATTGATGTGTTCTCCATGCATGTCTTTTTTTGTGCTTGCATGCTCTGGATACTGTCTATTATCACTGAGGTTCATCTCTAATTTTGAAGCCCTCACTTATTTGTGTTTTCTGTATAAATGTGTTGGTTTGTCCTCCTTGTCAGTGTATGGATAGGTATACATTTAACACTGGCGAATCATTAGTTAGGCCTTCTTCTTTTATTTCTTTATGATTTCATCTAGTCAGAAAAGTACAGGAAATTATACTGTTGATCTTTTTGCACTGTGCCAAAGGTCAGGAATGGGTTGTGTAAAAAGATGTTCAATTTACAGCACCCTTTCCTCGGAACGAAAGAGCTGACGCTAAATGAGCTGGTCTCACTGGGTGAACTAAAGGTGATGTTGAAAAATATAGAGGCAAAGACTTCAGGCTGTAGGAATACTGCTTGGTGTTTTTGTGATTCTGCTTGATTTAAACAAACATTTAAGGGTTTTTTCTGTTTTCTTGTAGATTTAAATGTTTTACAGACTCTCAGTATTATGTCTGTCAGGGATTTTGTGATCTGTGCTGCTGCTTATCTTGGCCCAAATTCTATCACAAAATATAGTGTTTACTTTTTTTTTTCTTTTTTTTGTACAGTTGTTGCAGATTTCACTCATGGAGCTTTGGAAAAGTAGTGGTGAAAACGTTTCATATATATTTAAATTTGGCTGCTTAGAGATGGTTTTAAACATGGCCTATGTATTTTTATTTTATTGAATGTTGGCGCAAGCGAGCAATCCACTTTTTCGGCCTTTGGCCTTTGGACTCAAAATACAACTACTGGAGCTTGCTTAGAGTAAAGTCTGTCATAGGTCATTCCAAACAGATGGACAATGTACACCATAAAATAAGCACACAAAAAGTGAAGGCTGAACTCTGGCTCTCCTCATGAGCTTTGAAATGTGCCTTACTTTTAGAACTGTGATCTGCCCCCTTTCCTCCTTTATGTGGAAACTTAGATTACTGGTATTTTAAAGTTTCTTTCCAAATTATAAAAAATTATAAACCAGCTGCTTTATTTTGTGCTTTCCTGTCTGCATTGTTTGAAAGTGCCTTTAATTTTGAAAATGACCAGTAACAGCATTTAAATGCTGGAACCCAGTTAAAAAACAAAACAAAAACAAAAATAAACAACAAAAAAACAAAACAAAACAGAAAAGCAGGTGATTTTGTGCAAAGATTTCTACTTATTTACTTATCTCAGTTCTGAAGCCTGTATTTGTTTTTTTTGTGTGTTTTTTTCATTCATTCATTCATTTTACAGTCATGTTATAACAGCCTGACAATTTGTAAGATAACATTGGATAACTATCAAATCCTACCCTGTACAAACCAAGTGGGTTGTTATTTTTCTGTTGTGTATTTTAATCATATACTGCAATGAAAAAAACTCATCAACTTTCACTCTAGTTTATGGTCATGAATATGGATTACCCAACACTGATGTCAAACCTGCTTTAATTTAGCATGATAGAGCATGATTGTCTTTATCAAGAATAAGCTCACAGTAAAATATTGATTTCCTGTCACTTCAGCACTTTGCTTTAATTAAACATCTCAATTCTGCTTTTCTTTTTTCAATGTTTATGCACCACACAAAGTTGAAGTCATATCCGACTTAAGCATACACCCGTACCCTCTCCTCAAAGATAACCTTAGTCCTGGAGGCCATTAACCTTATCTTCTGCTGCTTTTGGAGTTGGGGCTGAAAAAGATGTTATGATTTATGGACTTAGCAGGAGGAATCGGCTGCTGCGCTCTTGTGAATCCTAATTTAAAGCGGAGTCAGGGATTACCTTCGTGCTGCTGGTGCAGAGCGGCAGAGCAGATGAACTCTCCATCCACCCATCACTAACCTCCAGATACCTTTGAGTGTTGTGTAACGTGCTGTTTACCGGGATGGCTGTGGAGCAGGGAGATGATAGGAAGAGCTGATTTCCACCAGAGGAAAGAGGCGAGGAGAGATTGATCAGATGAGAGGCGTTTTGCATTTCTGCGGGAGGATCATGTATTGCTTGAGGAAGGGAGACAGTTCAAAGAAAGAGCAAGAAAATACTGAGTTAGATAGAGAAATATGTGTGGAGTCTGGCAGAGGTCTTATCTACCTGATTCATGGAGGAGGAGGAACCATTGCTCAAGGACTCAGAGGGGGAGTAAAGTGAAAATTAGACTCTGGTATCTTGAGAGTTCTCTGATTCAGAAGAGTATAAGTTGACTTCAGGAGATAATTAATGACTATTTAAAGACTCCGCATAAATATCTGACTATGTAAACATAGGTCTGGATGTTGGTATCACAAGCACCTTCTTACATATGTAGTAATTTTGAAGTGCCATATCAGCAGGCTTTGGCATATGCAGAAAAGGTAATCTTATGGAGAGCAAAAGCAGGCAGATGCAGTTTTCTGTAATCTGTGGTGCAGAACACAATTGGTTCCAGATTATAAGTTTTATCTTGAGCAACAAATCTGGTCAATATTTTTGTTCCAAAATCCATTCCTGGGATACATCAGAAATTATAAACCAGCTGCTTTCAACAAACTGACATTATAAAAGCTGTTTTCTTCCCCCCTTCAAGACCAGACAGAGCTTGGAGTTTTAGTGTTTAGAAATATGCGTTATCATTTTGTTATTTTGGTAAAATGAAGGCCAGTAAATCAGCAGTAAATGAAAGTTAAAAGAAAAAAAAAAGTAGCCCTGTGATTGACTGGCAACCAGTCCAGGGTGTACCCTGCCTCTCGCCCAATGACAGCCGGTATAGGCGGTTTAGAAAATGATTGAATGAATGAATGAATGAATGAATGAATAAATGAACAAATGAATGAATAAATGAATGAATCAATAAAAGTTTAAAAAAGCATAAACTATTACAAAAAAAACCCATTCCTCTTTTGACTTAAAAAAAAAGCGCAAAGCCTATCATTCTACTTACAGTGAAACTAAGACTAATGTGTTACCTGAAGACCTGGCAAAGCTTGCAGTTATATTGTTTATAAATGTGCACTGTTTCGTTGTTATTTCAGCTGACTTAAGACCCGTCAGCTACAGGCACTATTCCTGTTGTTACTTCACTCTGTCAAAATAAACCCAAGTGAAGCCTGATGTTCTGCTGACAGTGAAACTAAAACTCAGCAGAAGCAGATTAACAGGTGCTACTTCGGAAGATATTATTAACGAATAGAAGAACACTGTTTATTTTGAACCCAAATCTGGAGGAGGGGCATTATGCTTCATGCTCAATCTGAACATAGGGTTGCTTATCGCATTGTTAATTATAAAACTATGTAGTGCGCAGAGGGGGAAGGTCCTGGCTGGATGTAATTTATTGCAACCCTACTGGCCCCACAGGAATGGCTGAAAATCTGGCATTTGTTATCTGATACATTTATGGTAGTCAGATGATAGCCAAGGGTCCCAGGATTGGGAAATAATGGTAATGATAATGGTCCAGCATGAGCATATTTTAGAAAACACATCTGTTGTTGTTTACAAGTCATGATTTAGCCTAATGGAGCCATACCAAAGAAGAAAACAAGGATGAAATGAAGACAAGTGACAAAGGTGGATGGAGAGGAAAAAAAGTCTGATTAAAAGGGGAAAAATGAAGCAAGGAGATGGAGAATAACACGTTAAGGATGATGGAGTCAGGAAAAGAGAATGAAGACTGACTGATAAACAGTGACTTTTTAGTAGAAGTGAATCTCCTGCAGGCTATGTGTGCTGTAGCAGCGGAGCGCGGGTCATTTAGCACTGCCTCCCAGAAATAGGGACACCGCTAAAGAGCTAAATCACCAGGGAACACTGTAATCCCACACCCCGTCTTTTCTCCCTCGCACAAAAAAATGAGTGTGTGAATGTCGAGAAAAGGGGAAAACACACACACTCTGTCTGTCAATGACAGCACCAGTCCCTGGGGTGTGAATGTGAGGAGATTGGATCATTGGGCCAGCACAGTGCGGGTGTTCTTTATTATCGCCTCGATAGGGTAAAAAGATAGAAGATGTTTCTGAATGATAGGCTGGTATAACATAGTATGGATAACAATAAAAGTAGGTGTAAACCTTTCAGCTTGGTGTTCTAAGTCTTCAGACGTGCTAGATGTGCCTGTATCTATAGTTTACACTAAGACCATGAAAAGAAATTTAAGATTTTTGTAGCCCTTTTCAAGTTAGCATTTAGCAGTAATGTATTTCTTTGTCATACACAGAACTCTCCAGCACAAGTGAGGTGAAATCAAGGTTGTTTGCATTATTATTTCCAGGTCATAGCTCAAACCCATGACATCCCACTCCTTTTCTCCATCTGTGTTTTTAAAGCATGATGTTTCTGAAGCTTCCTACTGTGGGGCCCAGTGTTGACACATATATTCAGTAAAGGAAAGAGTACAGTGACAACCTAACCAGAACAAATTGGTTTGATTTGGTGTCATGGGGTTGCTGTGGGATGCAACTTGTGTAAAGGTAAAGATTTGAACGGGCTTATAAGGCTTTGAACAACTATTTACTACTTTGACTATTTTTGTCCAATCTGTTGAAGCCAAAATAAAAAGCAAGCCCTTACTCAGCTTTCCAACAGCCATCATGCATCATTTCTGCAGGATCCAGAACCTTTTTGGTTTGTCCTTTCATTTGTTTTTGTTTTGTTTCTTTTTCAAAATTTAAGATTATCTAATTTAGCAACCAAACCCTTGCTAATTTCCATATTATATTCTTATATTCTCAGTTATGAGATTTAATGTTAAAAGATATGAAAAGTCATTGAACTACAGGTTTAATGAAGAATTTGCATCTTGGATTTTATTCAAGCTCCTGTGAGGAACTTTCTGTTTGTCTTGAATTTGGTGACGTGGACACAATGTTTATATTTTATACAGTCTATTGGGGTAACCAATGTTTCTCTTAAAAAAATGATTTTGCTCAAAAAAAGTTCGAATAAATATGATTTTAGCAGTCTACTGCACTGTAGCAATGAAATTTGAAATAATTTTAAACCAACAGATCCAACAATGGAGAGAAAACATTGATGTCTGTGGCATACTGATTTGCTCAGTACAACAAAACTCATGTTTCAAGTTTAGAAATTATATGTTTTCCTGTTTTATTGATCTCTGAGATGTTATTTTATAACAAATTACTTATTTCATCAGTAAACTTGCAGAACTTCTAGGAAGGTGAATGTGGTTCAATACTTGTCATGCTTTTGTGGTGACACCATTTGACATTTTGAGGGGACTGATTCTTTAACTGGTAAAAAATAGTAGAATTGTTATATTAAAAATACAATGCAAACTACCCATTTGAACATACATCTCACATGTTTTGACAATTTCGGGCATATTTTTTTTTTAATTCCAGCTTTGAGGCAAACATAGACAGTATATAGACCCATGTAGAGTACAGATTAATTAGTGTGCACATTAAGCTCTAAAGACCAGTGCTTGCTTGCTAGTTAATTGGTTAATTCGAGCCCTGACTCAGTTAGATAGTAATGTTTCCATCAAACCTCCATCTATCGTTGGTCACTCATTTAACAAAGTAGCAGGAGCCACTAATTACTGTCTCTCCCATACAAATTATAGTATTTGCATTAAGTGCTCTGGTAATTACTGAGGTCTAATCCTAAGTGGACCCCTGATTAAATTTAGCCAATGTAGCTTTTTGTAATTGAAATGACGCTCTGAGAAATTAAGCCTTTCTGTCCCTTTGCCTGGCAGAGTTAGGACAACATAGTGTGTTACTCTCATTATCTTACCATTCATTAGTGCTTCTTAATACATCTGCAACAGACTAATCTAACGTTGAATATGACTTTTACTTTCTTTTGTTGTTCTTCTTTGTCCAGGCTGAACAGGACAATGGCCATCCCCTCCCCGCCTATACTGACCTCATTATCGAAATCTTGGATGAGAATAACCAGGCGCCATATTTCCAGTATGCCACCTATCAAGGCTACGTGAGCGAGTCCTCTCCTGTCGGCACGACTATCTCAGCCAGTGCAAACCTCACAGCTCCCCTGGGAATCATTGCTCTGGATAATGACATCGAGGAGGTAGACAGAAAGACAGCATCTTCATCAGCTTATGCTCACTGCTGCTTCCACATTACACACTTCCACCCATGCATGTCTGCACACAGAAACAAAGCGCCTGAGTGCATTGAGTAAATATCAATTAAAGGTGCACATCAATGTTGTATGCTCATTGAAACTTCATGCATCATTTTTCCTGCTTTATTCTTTCCCTTCTGGTAGCTGGATCCTGGTGAAACACCTGTAGGTAAAAGGGTTGCTTTGGGTGCCGTGACACACACACACAGACATACACTTACAAACTCACGACCACACGCACTCTGTGAAGTAGGGATGTCCCAACGCTCCTAATCTCTGTCGATAATCCTCTTATTATTGAATATCTTGTGATTCTAAGATAATCCAATATTAAGTATTTTAAGGTTTTCTTGCATAATAGAGCTGTACAGAGAGCTCATGGTGCTATGTCTCACAAAATCTTCATATTAACAGTATCATGGTGTTTGGTCACAGATTGGATCAAAGAAAGGGAAAGAAGGAGACAAAGTGTAGTTAATTCCCCATGAGTCTTAATGTGTCACATCCTCAATTTGCCGTTTTACCATAATTGCTGTATTTTATCTAAAATAAGAACAGCCAGATAAATCTGAAGAGCATCCACATATGCACCCAGTAGGATAAAAGATGGGTGTTTATTTCAGCTGTAGATGCATCCGTAGCACACATGTTGTGTAAGTCACAAGCAAAACAAAAGCATTTAACTGTATTTTGGGATTATGTCCTCAGTTTTTTTAACCCAGCATTGTGTTTTAAAGGGGGGTTTGTGTAATATGGGACTGGTCGCTAGAAAATGTTACAACCATTATGAAACTGAATTTTATTGTAAGCACCTGTCAGCCAGCTATAAGCGAAGGTCCTATTGACCCGCAGTAGCCTGGTATATATATCTGTGTAAAGGGCAGTGCTACAGTATGTACAGTGGACTGGATGATTTTTACAATTATAGAATGGATGTCTAACATGCTTGCATACAGCTTCCTGTCTGTATTGTGGCAACAAATGCATTGCAATTCTGCACTCACATTAGGATGTATTGATAGTAAATCTGTTGCACCCCCTTATTGTCTTTAACTTCCAGTCCAGGGTTTACGTGCATGCCAAACCCTGGGGATTGATCCATGCAGATCACGGCTCAACAATGATCCGTTGTACCACTACAGAGCAGCATGGTTAATAGCGTCAATTAGGCCTACCTCGAAATCAGTGAAGCAAATTCAATTAAGGGATTTGACTGCTTTAAAGCTTCGCAACACAGCTGTAATTGGTTTCTTACAAAATTTAATACAGCAGTGTTGTGGAAACTTTGCAGTAGAGGAAAGTGAGTGTGGAGCTGTTGATTCAGAAAATTTGAAGGTTAAGCACATTTATTTGATATTTGGTGTACTAAAAGAGTACTTACTTTGTGGCAGCTGAGTAGGGATGTTGGTTTCATTAAAAAAAGAGTGAAGAGACAAAAGTTAAGTGCCTACAAGATTATTTCCTTTTTAAGCCATTTCTGCTGTTTCAGATTAGATACACATAATTTGGACTTAAAATTCACCTGCTTATTTTTTCTCCTGTTTTTTTGTCCACTATACAAAGGATTAGAAATGTGGTGGAGTTCTTTCTGCTAAAATGTTGCATTGACATTTTCAATAAGTATCTACAAACAAAAGACCAGAGTTAGAGCTTTTTTTCAGCATAAAAGCCATTAACAGTTTGAGCCCTATCCTGCAAAGTGGCTCGGGACATCCCCACTGCTATTTCATTCATCACTTTGTGAAAGTTCAAAACAAACTAAACACTTATCACTGCTGGAGATGTCCTCGTTGGACAATTATCAACTGTTTAACTTTACTCTGTAGGAAAATATTGTGAGATCTAGATCTAGTGTGTTTTCATTCTTTGCTATGTAGTTTATTCATAAATGTTGAGTTAACTACCAAACAGACCTCCAGAAATAACTGGTGTGTGTGGATAACTCAATTTGAAATATTCTATACTAATGAGGTGTGTGTGTTTGGAGTGATCTGCTGTGGTGTGCTCTCTTTCTGCTTCTCAGAATAAATGCTTGGGACGTGCTTTCTGCAGTTTTTACTCCAAAACTGCAATTATTTTCTTGAATGCCAACTTCATTCCTTCAAAAGATTGAGTGATGAATTAATGTCAAACCAAGGTTGTTGTTCTTTTCCTGGCAAATTCATTTCACTCATTTAAAAAGCTGTTGATTTTCTCTGTGCATGCCTTTGTGTTTTTGCTGTAACTGCTTAAGAAGTTTGTGATATTTTCAAGACTTAACGCACACCGTCGCACACAAAGCCAACACAAATGATTACTTCCTTTAGTGCATCGTGACAAATATCCCTTTACTCTGCTCTGGAGAAGATTAACAAATCAAAGAGGAGTGGGAACAGAGATAACAGGATCAATAAGCCACCCAGTCCTAATGTTTACCAAACTCTCTTAAAAGGACTCATTGATGGACGTGAATCGAAGTCGACTCGCAGCAACGGACCACGATTGACTTCAGGTTTATTTGTTAACACAGTCTCTCCACAGTAGTGGTGACACATCTTTGTTAAATGACTCTTTTGAGAGAAAAAAAAAACAGCTTATTTGGCACCCGCCACTCTACACAAAAGCTGTAAAACCAATATTTTTTAACAACTGCATAATGTGGTCTATATTTCCTTTAAAATGAAACAGAGGCAAAAATTGATGTGCAATTTTTTTTAACAGAAGTAATTTCCTCTTGTTTCTGTTTATTAATAGACATGTAGAAAAGACATTGGCTTTTTTACTTTATTCTCAGTTTCTCTCTCCATTGTTCTTGAAGACACATGAGGGACCTGCCAGCAGATTGCTTTTTCAACTCTTTGGCGGACCAAAATGTACTGTGTGATGGGTTTTCTCAGTGCCCACAGCAGTGGCCCTGGAAGAGCAGATGAAACACCCAAGTCTCCATGGTAACATGTCTCTTTTTGTGCATCTCTCTGTTTGAAGACCAAAGACCCCATGGTGAAGATAACCCTGGATGAGTACACTGCGGTCTTTGGTCTGACCCCGACTGGGATAATCCGCTACCTGAGGCTCCTGAAACCTGTGGACCGGGAGAAGCAGATGGTGTATACATTCACGGTAGGTCTCAAACTCAGCATTAGTACCTGCATGACAGCACCAAAGCCCTGTGACCTACATCCCCTATGCTAAGTGTAATAATAGAAGACATGGGTCAGGCCTATACCATGAGGTACATGGAGATACAGAGCTGACCTGACACTTTTGGGGCATTCACCATTTTCACATGGTGGCCCTTTCTCCTCTTATGTCACACTGAGGGTTGAAAGTTCAGGTGCTATTTTTTCATTGTACTGCTTTGTTTTAGGTTGTATGTGAATTAATGTGGAGTATTTAATGAATCAAACACTCAGCACCTGTGTGTTGTTAGCTTCTGTCTGTCTGAGGTAAGAGACATGTTCCTTAAACACAGACTATGGTCTCATTTCCTTCCAAATTTCTCCTGTTACATCAGAGATAAATACTGAAAAATGAAATAATTTAGAAGACACTAATAGCTGAAATACACCAGATGTATCATCTCACACTAGATCTGCTCTGTTGTAGCCCACTTGTGCCTAGTCTGACAGGTTGCAGCCATCCTATTTTTGCTGGATGCTGGAGCTGTGACGTGTCAATTCACTGTAGGGGAGATCAAGCGGGACAGGAAGTCGTGCATGGAAACTACCTAAAAACACCCTATTCACTTTCAAAATAAAACAGACTGTGTCAAAACCAAATCACATTTAGCTTGACTATGACAACAAACTGATGAGCAGAGCCAGACCAGGAGTCAGGTCTGAGGCTTTACACCTCAACATGAACAAAGAGAGGCCTATCAACAGAGTGGGAAGTGTGGAAACTCCTTGGTCTTACGACTCCAGCTGTCTGTCAGTCATGCAGCTTGCCAGACTGAACACACAGCTGGTGTGAGTTGACGAATGCAGTCAACACACAATGGAGTGAAGCCGGAATGCAGACGTATCTGGTGGATTTGAGGCATAAAACTAAAACACTTAATACCAGTAACATTGCAGTCTAGCATTATTACTGCTTCCCACACCGTGTGACACAAAAGAAAACACACTCTGTGAATATGGCCTTTGTATAAGTGGTCAAATAGCAATACTTCTTACAGCATGCTTACTGTTTGTTCACCTGTAGGAAATTTTTGTATGTATTCTAGAAACTCAAAGCCAGAATCAAAAGCCCAAGGAAAAAAGAAAACAACTTAACAGTGCAGCACAAAGAACATCAGCTTTAAGAAAACAAAAACTCAATAAATCAGAGGCAAATAAAAAAAACAGATTCTCCACTTTGACAGCACAGTGAGGCAAAAAGAAACCTGCTGTGACTACAGAAAACCAATAAATGCCAAAAGGCTTCAAGTTGTACAGATCATGGGGAGATTTAGTAGGGGAAATTAAAATCTGATAAGTACTTCCGGCATTAGCCTGTGCTGTTGTTGTGTATATTTTCCTCCAAGAAGTCCCTTGTTTCTTTCTCTGTATTTTGAAATGATGAGTTAGTTCACAACACTTTACGTTTTTTCAATTAGGATGTGAGTCACTCACTCTTGAACTCTTTTGGAGATGACACACTTCAGTAATGTGAGGAGAAGACGGGCATACAGTCAGTGGGTTCTTCCTAAAATTCTGAATTAGTGTTTAAGTTTAGGAATCAGGACTGTTGATGTCTGCTCTACTGTACTATTACAATGCACAGACCATTCCCAGCAGAGGGGGAATGCTAGTTTCTGAGATTTTGGGAACTGTCAAACTTTTAACTTCTTGTTAGTATCACACAATAATGTTATTTGTTGTTAGCATAAGATAAACATGAAATCAAATGACTTTTTGATGGTAATTGATTATGGTAGGTCAATGCACTCACATGACAGTACTCATTTTGGGGGGGAATGTGTAACTATTTCCATCCAGTGCGTTTTTTGCTTTTTTTTTTGGAATTTAAAAACTTTGAAATCAAACAGTGAGTTCTGGGTGAGAAAGTATTCCAGGAACTCCAGGAGTTAGCAACTGGGTTGGTCTGGACCACTGTAGACACTGAGATGTAACACTGAAGGTAAAGAAGATATACTTTTGTTAATCCTACTGGGGCAAACTCAATTTTTTACTCTGAGTGGATCATGCTATGTTTACATACACATGCACAAACAGCACTTTGCAAACAGACATCTGCACTGATGGAGAGTGCTCAAGGGCACCTTGACAGTGCTCAGAAAACTGTAACGATATCTCTACAGCTATCAGCTCAGTTTCCAATTTTTGGTCCATGTTAGGACTTGAACCAGCAACCCTCCACTTGCCAAACTAAGTCCCAGTAGACTGAGTCACTGCTGCCCCTGTACCTTCAGCAGGTTGACCCTTTTTTGCCCCTCCTTATCACCAGTTTTTTTCATCTGCTTAGGTTTTTTCCATTAATGGCCATTAAAGTTTGCTTGGTAGTTCGACATTAAGGCTCTTAAATGCTGGTTTTATTTCTTGTATATATGTGCTTAGAAAGCTTTTAGGCTCAGGACCATTCTGACATTCTGCATTACACTAAAAGCTGGAGCTGTGTGTCTCTCCTTTACAATGTGGTTCTGTTCAATACAGTGCACTTTTAGATTTCCATAGCTTCTTTCGCAGTATTGTTCACTCCAGCTCGCTGAGGCACTCTGTGCGTCAGTGTCTCTGACCAGGTTAAAAGATAGTGCTCAACATTTTAAAAATACAGACTTTCTGTACATTAGATGTTAGAAACCTTTAAAGGGGGATATTATAAAGGTGTGAAACCACTCTACCAGAGCTACATCTGCATTCTGAGCTTTGCACTTCATAAAAAAAGCATCTCCACACTGACAGTTATGGATTATTTCATCCATAGCCCATCAAGGCTGTGACAGTGCATGGGTTTTACCGCTCACACAATTAACAACACCACTGACAATCTTGTTGAATTCAGGATAAAAAAAGGGTTGCAGCAGTTTGTTGTCATTTTGCCATGGAACAGCATTTTTTATCGGCAGCTATAGAAAGATGCAGTGAACATAGCATTGTGGAATTACTTGCGATGCTAACATAACCGTTATATTGGGGAATTTTGAGAGGTGAGCATTGAGGCAGTTCATTCTGCTGGCTTTTAAGAAGTCAATATAAATGTGCTCCAGCTTAGTACTATTATGTTCTATAGCCTTTTTAAGTGAAATTACCTGTAAAATAAAAACCCAGCAGGTAACTCTTACCATAAAGTCTTTATACTGTGAGGAGAAAAGGCAAGAGCAGCCAGAAATGAGAAAGTTATGAATGAAATAGCAGGAATGGGTGCTAAACTTTGAGAGTGAAAAAAATCAGACTCAGTCTTGATCTGAAGTCATGCTGCTGAATTGAGGGGTGATTGCAATCACCATTTAAAGATTTTTGCATTTAAGTTCAGAGGCTTTAGAAGGGAAAGAGGGAGAGATCTTCCTGTGTTGATCGATTCAAACATAGAGACAGACTGGGGATATCTTTTTCTGAAGGAAGACCTTGGACAGGCAGTTCACAGACAAAGGATACAGTGAAAAGTCTGTTAGGCTAAAAGCACTTTTTGTTATACAGTTAAGAAGTAAACCCCTCTGACATGGAAAGGGTTTCTTTAACATGAGAAAGTTTCACTGTAAGTCACTGTCCCTATGGTCAGAAACATGTTTCTTACTTGACTGTCACACAACTCAGTTCAGCTGCTGTTCAAGTCCACATTCTTGACATGCCTTTAAAGATCACCTTGACAGTGCCCAGGAAACTATGCTGACATCTCTCCAGCTATCAGCTCAATTTCAATTGCTAAAAAAATATAAAAGAGTTTAATGTTTAACAAGAAGTTTGCATGAATATTTTAATCTGGACGCGTTAAGCAAAAAAAGCAGAAGGTGATAAAGGCATAATGCAATACTCAAAACCCAGTGGTCATCTCATTGCAGCTAAACTTTGGAAACTAATGTTTTTCAACAGGGAAAAACACTGATTTCATTTCCCGAGCTTCTTGTTTAGAGATTCAAGACACTGATTGGGAAATCTTGACCAGATCCTTCGTTGCTGACTACTGGCTACAACAAACTTACATCATTTTCTGAAGTCGTGTTGTCGTCAGGTTCATGGATTGGCCAAATCACCATATTAAGCATGATGTAGTGTGACTTTTTTTTTTTAATTAAACCTTGAGAGCTGTTAACTTGTATGTGTAAAAAGGTTGTATTCAAGCATTTTTCTTCAGTCATCAATTTTCTGAACATGTTTTGATAGCACAAACCAATGAAACAGGCAGCATAATTGTGTTTCATTCACTTTTCACTGGGACATTCTAACCTCGAGGACCTCTCTCCTTTTCAACCCTACGAAAAGTCAATTATTGTGTATTGGCCTCTGAAGACTGCCAAATGCCTGTGACCTGCACAGTGCTGTGCCTGAACGCCTCCTAAATAGACACTGACAGAGGACCAAAGCTGCTGGAGTCCTGCTCTCTGTCAGCCCCTGAAAACAAGTGTTTAATGGCATAATAATAACACAACAGTTAAAATGGGTCAAAACTCAAATCAACAAATGGAGAAAGATTTTAATCGGAGGCATTATCAGCCATTACAAATGGATGCTACTCTGAGTTTTCACTAGAAGCACATTAACATAATGTTTACCAGATAACAGCATGGAGGCTTTGAAGGTTAGGCTTTTTGCTCCTCTGACGATGATGTTATTTGGAAGGTTGTTATTGAGAGGAATCTTGTCTTTGGGTAAATGCTAGCATCAAATCAATTTTATAATTACCCTCCAAGTCCTGGCCTGGAAGGGGAGATGCACCCTGATCCAATTTAGATAAATATCAGCCTTCGAAGATTATATTGTTTGTGTTTTGTTTCATTCCGTACTGTGTCTGTGAGAGAGGGGTAAAGGGGTGAAAAAGCAGACATTCCTTTGTTTACAACTGTTTTCTCTCTGTGTTTTTGTTCATATTCATGTGTCAGTGCCTGCACACGTGTTTGTGTCTGTTCATTCAGTTGTGATGACTCAGTAAACCCAAATCTACTTTTCCCCTTTGGCTCACCAAAATTGTCTGACATCTCTCTCCCGAGGCTGTTTGGAGAACAGAAACACTACTTGATGGGAGAGAAAATAGCTGTTGTGGCGTATTATATCACGTGTTTTTGATCAACACCTTTCACTGTGAGTGTTTAGCTGCTCCTAAAGGCATCCTCCCGATGTATATTACAGCAGATAACCAGCATGACATGTCATTTCTAGTTCAGTGCTAAGAGCAAATTTTAGAGGGGAAAAACCAATTTCCTGCATAGAAACATGCATTTCTTGCTGCTGCCACAGTTGTTGTTTGGAACTCATCTCTCCTGCACTTCATTTGCTGTTTTACTGAGTCCATTTTCTTTCTCCTTTGCCAAGTATTCAATATCAGGGCTGCCAGGGACAAATAAACATGCAGTTTACTCAGTTTGTAAGCTGTCCTTTAAGGGAGGCTTTATGCAAGGTTTTTCTCCTCCCCTGTGAATTAAAGTGAGGTATGGAGTATTCCACTATAAGAACCTCAACAAATGCTTGATTTGGAATATGATAAACAAATATTTTTGTGATTTCTCTAGCTTAATATTTGTTTCCTTTCTTTAGATTCTTCATCTGCAATCTGTATCTCTTTCTTGTCACAACAGATGGTAGCATCAGACGGCGTCCAGCAAAGCAGCCCAGTTACTGTAAACATCCTGGTCATTGATGCCAATGACAACACACCCACATTTGCCGAGGTTTCCTACAGCGTTGAAGTCTTTACAGACATGCAGCCAGGCGAGACGGTGCTTCAGGTAATCAATCCAGCAATCATTCTTTTGCCTTTCCTACTCTCTTTCTTTTAGTCTCTTTCTCTGACACTTCGCTTTTCTCCTCTGTCTCCGTCCCCATCAAACAAAATCTCCCCCACTCACACACACACAGACACCCGTTCTTTCATGCTCAAAGTGAATAAGCACAACAATCCAGTGTATTGTGTCGACAGGCAAATCTCTGGATCTGTTCCCGCCTTCTCATCTGCAGGCATAACAGACCAGAGAGAGTTTCTCACTGTCTCCTGAAACCTTTTTTTCCCAGGAGAGATCAACTATCATGACCGAAGGAAACAAATCCCCCACCCCAAAAAATCCAATTAACCCTTTAAAGCAGGGATGTCAAACTCGTGCCATGGAGGGCCAAGAGGCTGCAGGTTTTCCTTCCAACCAAACACTACACCAGCTGATTCCACTTATTACCTCACCTTCAAGCAGAGAGCAGGGACTAATCAGTGGAACCAGCTGGTGAAGTTTTTGGTTGGAAAGAAAACCTGCAGCCTCTTGGCCCTCCATGGCACGAGTTTGACATCCTTGCTTTAAAGTCTCCAGATCTGCATTGTAATTTCTCTGAGAATCTTCAAATGTTTAATATCTTTATAATTAGGACTGGCTAAATGAATGGCCAAGTGACCAGGGATGGATGGCATTTCAGATTAATTAATTCCAATTGTACATCCAAAAGCCATCATAAAGAGTATTTTATTTATTCATTTTATTCCCAAATTAAGACCCTGGTAAGAGTTGCTTCATGTTGTTAATATTAATTTTGAACTGTTTTGAAATGCAAAATAATAGAGATTTAGATATGGTAACAATGCGATTAGAGAGGGTGCAGAATGTGCTTTAAACTGTCCCTCTGGTACCCTGTAGTAGCTTTACATGTTTTACTGCTTAAAAAAAAATCCCTGTTTTTCTCACACTGGTGTTTTAGAAAACTGTTATTTCACTCTCTTTTTGAAATACTTCATTTTTGTTGCTGTCTCTTTAAGGCCCCTTGCTCCACAAACCTCTTTTCTCTCTGATTGGCTAGCCTTCTGGAGGCCTATATAGAGGCTGAGCTATGAGCAGACCTCGGTGTTTGTCCAGCGTGTGACAGTATGACAATATGTAAATGTTTGATGGTGCGCACACTGCAAGAAAGGGTATCCAGCGTTATTATTTTATATACATTTAAAATATGGGAAGGCATAATACCCCCTCTTTAATCTTGATCATAATATAGAAAGCCAATCTTTGACACTTTGACACGTTACAGTCTTAGCATAAAGGCTGCGTAAATACAATACATGCACTTCATAAATTGATAAGTGTTGAAATCGTGCCAGAAATGACAACAATGACAACACAGTCTGACTTTTAACAGATCAGCTGCTGTTTTCTTCCCCTACACTCTACACTTTGGGGTTATACAGTAAAATAACATCTTCAATAAAATCTGTTTACACTGGACCATGTGAGAAAACATCTCTTTCTGCCATTTTGTGGCTGTTTGTTTTGGACACTGTGGCACATTCAACTCAAGACAGATGAAAGTCCTCTCTGTCACACACAAAATATTGTAATCTTTAGTTTTTGTAGCTTTTGTAAGATCAAACAGATAAAGATGCCTTTTATACTTGATTTCATTTGTGAACTGGCTTCAAAGGTCACGTTGATCTTTTCATGTCAGACATGCGCAGGACATGCACACACACAACACACAAACCAGCAAAAGCAAGCATCCATGCACATGTACATGTGTGTAAAGGGCATGCCAACACAGTCCTCAGAAACAATACATTTATAACCTCATTCTGCTAAATCTATTAATTTTTGCCATCCCTTTATTTCATTGTCTTGTATTTGGAAATTGGAACATGGTCTTTTCATCTTTGATCCATCTTCTTTGCACAGCCACTCCAAAAAATGTCAGATGCTGAGAAGGTCAAGTTTAATCTGCCTCAGAAAGCAGCCGTTTGGCCCTCCCTAAAATGAGGCCAGGGGTCACAGAGTGTCTGCTATGACCGCTTAACCAATTTTTATAAGCTGCAAGCCCCATGAGAATTTCTGCTGCAACAGGAGCATGAAAAAGAAGGTCTGGGCAGTTTGGATTAAAGTTTCAGGGCCTCAGAGATGTAGAGCCAACTACTGCATGAGGCTGCATAATTACAGGCAGCGGGATGCCTTGAATAATTAGCTTGAAGGAAATAGTGGGCTCCTCATTTATGTGACAACAAAGTTAGAAATGATATATTCATGTCGTATCTATGCTTTCCGAGAGAACTACTCTGCAGCTGTCGTTCCACAGTCTCCTGAAATGAAAGGTGGCGTGGAATTAATCCTTTTCAGCCCAAGTTTTATTGATGATAAAGGTCAGCAAACTACAATAACAAGGAGTAATGAGAGCACAGCTGGAAGGGAAGGATAACATCTTCATTCATTAAGCAAAGGTCATGTGTTCAGAAGATAATCATAAGGCACTAAAATTGTTTCTTCTGCAGGTCAGCGCCACTGAAGTCACTCACAAACCCCTGCTGAGAAATATTTCCTGCTTGATTGGTTGAGTGAGCATGTTGTTGGCAGCTGTGCAGAACTCACCCTGCACAACTACAGATAAAAGATACAAACAGAGAATTTGATATAATGTGTATCCATGTCTCCCTCCTCCCCTCTCTTCTTCCAGTTGACAGCAGCAGATGCTGACGAGGGCCTGAATGGTTTGGTGACTTATGAGATACTGGCCGGCGCCCAGGGAGACTTCATCATTAGTAATCGCACCGGTCGCATCACCGTGGCGCCGGGTGTCACTTTGACTGTAGGACGATCTTACGCACTGACTGTCAAGGCCTCTGACAACGCACCAGAGACCCAGAGGAGGTACTACACAGGAGCCTTGCATAAATGCAAGCCTACTTTAATATTGAACCCATTAGAATCAATAGTATGAAGATTTTGATATGTATCTCAGTCTGATGTAAAGCCATACTTTTTTTTACGAAGAAAAGACTTGATTTTAAGTTGTTGCAGAACTTGTGCAGTCACTTTCATTTTCATGTCTGCTGGGTATCAGCATGCACTACAAGCCTGACTACATCTAATATGTGCTCATAGCTTCTGAAAGGCACATTTTTACTGGATTATAAATTATTAAGAAAAAGAGAGAAAAATGATTTCTGAAAAGATGCTGAGAGTCTCACACTGACGAGATTCTGTGACGTGATGGTTTATCAGTTCCCAGTCTCTGTTTTCAAATTGAAAAGCAAAGAAATTATTCAGTGCAAAGCAGTGTGTTATCCTCAAGTAGATCACAATGAAATCCAAGAGGCCAGATATCTAGACCCTTCCTCGCACATTAAGCTAAGCCTGTCAGAGGGTCCAGGATTATACCGAGCTAAATCAAGCTGCAGACAAATGACCCCATGTGCTTCGTTAAATGGCTTTTGCACTGCACATGTCTGGATATGTTCACACATGGAACTTCAATATGAGCTTGTCTCACCTAATTAAATATGTCTAGATTGAGATCTCATCCTGTCCCTTTTTTCTTTGTGGTGTGAACAACTGGCTAATTTTCAGCATGCTAATTAAGGCTTGCATTTTATCTGACATTTCAGAATGAATTAAGGAACCCAAATCATACACGATCAGTTCTTTCTTGTTCTGTGATCAAACTTGACACAAGAGGATTGGTGTGGGATTATAAATTATGAATATTTTCCACCATGCTGTGGGCAAGATTCTTCAGCACTGCTGAACAGGTTGTCAAGGAGAAAGTGACGCTGTTGGTGGGCTGATGTTTGCTTCTCTTTCTGCTGCCAGGAGCTCCATCACGACGGTGTACATTGAAGTTCTGCCGCCCAACAATCAAAGCCCCCCACGCTTTCCCCTACTCACATACAGCCTCGAAGTCAGCGAGGCCATGAGGATAGGAGCCATTCTGCTCAATCTGCAGGTGAACCATGAAAAGCATACACTTGCTAAAGGCCCCACTGCACAAGAAATGTTCATGATGTATTCATTACGGGGCGATGATTTTCAACTTTTTGTGCACTGTTTATTGATTCATGTTTTAAATGCAACAAGAGCAACTCATATATTCTCCTTTTTCAGGCACATTTCACTCCAAAGTCTTGAGTTTCTTCACTCCACTTGAGCATCCTTGTTGCTCAGCTGTCATATCTCTTCGCCCTCAGCTTTAACAGAGCAGTATGATATTCAAGGTCCTGTTTCTTTTTTCCTTCCCCCAGGCCACAGACAGAGAGAATGACCCCATCACGTACCGCATCCTGAGCGGCGATTCACAGCAGGTCTTCAACCTCTCTGAAACGTAAGTAGTGATATTTTCAAACCTGACCTGCACATGAAATATTCTCACCAAGGCCAGCTTGAGATGGAAGGATGATTGTAGATATTTATATGGATGGCTGGGGAGGGTTGTTAATTATTGATTTACTGAGTTTAGCTACACATTTACTAACATTTTCATACTGTAAAGAGGAAGGTGGTATGTTTATTTTGGTCCTGCAGGAGGGTTTGCTCTGGTTTGGTTTTCTAAAATTCAATGTTATGTGTTACTGAAGGTCAACTGGAGACTGTAACAATTTTGTTGGTATAAATCATTGACTGCATATGGACGACATGCCTCCAACTTCACTCACTGCATGCAACAATGCTGTTGCGATGGGTGCTGACATTTTAAAGGTCTGTTGACACTCATCTGCTAACACTGAGGAGGTGGGGATGTATAGCCTCTACTGTAGCCGATATTGTGATGGTTATATGGATATTTCAACTTCACTTTTGGTGAGCTGGCATGCTGTACATATTTTACACGGGTCACTGTTGTGTTTAGACAAGCTGGTGCACCCAACTACTGAATGCAAACCAAACAAAATAAGCACAAAGACAGATTGTGTCAAACGGTTTTCTTCACCAAAGTTTTGTATCACATTTTTCCCCCTTCTGTTCCTTTAATATAAATATATATTTTTTAGCTTTTTGTGTTCATTTCATTCAGTTTTAGTGACTTTCATCATTTGAAATTTCACAACAAAATTGTTTTGTAGCTTTTGTTTCAACTATTTTAGACTCTGCTGTTATATTCTCTTCCTCGAAAGCACTTTGAGCTGCATGTTTTTACAAACGGTGCCAAATAGATAAAGTTGAGTTGAACTAAATAATGATAAATGGATAAATGCAAAAGCTTTTGCTTGTTAGAAGTCCACTTGTCTGAGCAAGCCCCTGGCCAGCGGTGATAGTTCTGCAAAAGCACTTTTCAAATGGCTGTTAAGACAACTACGCCATAGAAGTTTTCAATATCCCTTTGTGTGTCATGTTGCTCCCTCAATTGCAAAGGCTTTGTGAACAAATGATAAGCGTAGTCTTTCAAACAGGCCAGCAGGGTCTGACTATTATCATTAGATCCCCTCTTACACTGTGGCTGACACCCCTAGTGATGGTTGTTGGGAAGATGGAATGAAAAAGAAAAGAAAGTGCAGTCATGATGGTAAGGAGTACATGCTGACTTGCCAATTATTGACTTAGGCTGAGTTATTAGCCAATATGTGATGGCTGCTGGCTGTTGGCAACATCATGAATCCCAATTAAACTTGCAGAAAAGTATATGTTTTTGAGCTTGGGCTGTCTTGGTAGGTTGTTTGTGTTCGTGATATCCATGTTCTGCTAGACAAGGCAGTTTAATTGCAGAGGAGAGGCATAAAATCATAGATTTCCAACATTTTTAGCATAAAACCTAGAGTTTGGAAGGAAAAAAAACATTAATAGGGAAAAAAGAAAGTAATATGAGCGACATGGGAGGGATTCATCTCTTCTTTGACAAATGAGCATGCAATAAATGACACATAAAACAGGTACAACTGGTATCAGTCAACACGATGAACTGGAAGCATTATTTGTAGAGTGCTGAATTAATGTAAAACCAATGACACATATCGAAGACAAGAGGTTTCTTTTTATTCTGTGATTGCTATTTGCAAAAACAAACAGGAGTGGCTTCAGTTAAGCTGGCAAGGTATGATTTGAAGTGATAGACTCAGGACTCCTGATGAACATGTTGCAGCACCTAGAGGTGCTTCACCATGACTGGATTACTGATAGTAACAAAGAGTGACTGTTTCAAACCTTACAGCCATGAGATCAGTGCTGTGAGACAGAAATGAGGCAGACAGAAAACTGAAGAGCTTATGGAATGATCTTCAAAATACTGCTGGAGGCAGATCTTCATTGATCAGTACATCTGTGCGCTAGTGCCTCATGGCATACAGCTGGGACCCTTTCATGTTTTTTCACCTCTACCCCTCAAACAGTCTGAGTGTACCACTGCACAAGATGACTGGCCCACAAAGTGTTTGGTCAAATGGGATTTTTAACATGAGGCACAGAGGAGATGATTTAAAGTGGCCATATATGCTCATTTCAAGCCTTCTTTTGGATTATAGGTTGTGTAAAACATAGATGTTGTCTGTGACACTGCCTATTGGTTCCTAAAAAAACAGCAACAATGCAGTTGTAAATATTCAGTCGTATATCTGTGCGAAGTGTTTCAAGATATTTACACAAGTTACAAAAATCAAAATCATTTTTTCAGCCAGGCTCTAAAAATGTTTAATGTTTTTATGAAAATCAGCTTTTTATCATTGGACTTAATGGGGACCTAAGGCTCCCTTCCATTATATATTCTGAATGGCTGCCTCTCTGTAAACATAAAGAGCAGTACTTTACAGAGAGGCAGCCAAAAGTTATAAAGAGTCTGAGCTTCCAGTTTGGCACATGCTTAAACTTGGTCGGCAGCTGAGATAGAGGCAAATACTCATAAAAGGTACTTTGTGACATGACAAAATTCAGTTTGCAAAGAAACCCTACTGAAACCTGGCGTCCACTGCAGTCAGCTGACAGAGCTCTAGAAATTCATATTCAACACTGTAGCACTATCATTTACCGTGTATATGACTGAAAGTATGGAATGATATAACAACTCTGAAGGGAGAATGAGAGAACACAGGTTATTTGAAGCATCATGGTATTCAGCCCCCCTTATTGAGTTTTTGCTAAGCTTCATTGTAAAGCTCATTGATATAAAGAGGCAAAGGAGAAAAATTACTTTCACGTATCATTGTAACATTGTTGAGATGGGAACTGGGAGAACAACTACCATGAGAGATGAGAGAAAAGAACAAGTCAGTGCTACCGTGCAGATCTTTAAAGAGCTCATCACAGACTTCGATGTGTTCCTTGGCTGGAGTTTGTTTCCTCTTTTCTTTTTTCCCTCTCCATCCCATTTATTTTAATCCCATATCTAATCCCATTTATTGCTTCTGAGAGAACTGGGAACAGGGTCCCCAAATACCTTCCTATACTATCATAATCAACAACAACATTTACAAAACTCACCTCACTCAACCACTATGAGCAGCCTGGGAAAGGCATTCAATATTAAAGTGGTCAGTGCTTTCAACCATCTCTTAAATAAGCAAGCAAATACAGAGAGAGGAGACGTGGGGAGACTGAAAATCCAGGACCCTGCCAAACACGTTTCACAATAATTGATTAGAGCTTCTTTTGTCAGCATCCTCAGCCTCTCAGCGTTGCAAGGACAAGCTGTGTTGCAGCACTGTATTAGTACCTATTGCTTACCCCTAATCTGTGTAAGAATTGTTTGTTTTATGCTTGGGTGTTTACGGTTTCATAGAGGTTAGCAGTAAGCCAAACTAAATGGTGACACATTCAAAATACAAGGAGTAAATACAAGGAGCAGAAGCCCCTGTGGTCTCTGATATTGCAGAATTTTGCTGAAACAGACAAACGTATTCTCTGTCTGTTTGTTCCCTGCGTGGCAGAAATATTACAATCACACCACATGCTCTCAGCAAACTAGCAATATAATAAGTTTGGGCAGTTGCTGATATAGCAAATGAATCACAGAATGATTAGCTGGTTTGTCTGATGAGTGTGCAGTTCACAGAGCCTCCACTTCACCCTCTCATATTTCAACCCTTCAGAGCTGTAGTATGATATAATTCACTGGAGAGACTTTTGCATGGCTGCATGTTCAGACTCAGGCTACATATGGAGCTGCATCCATCCACCTCTTATGAATAATGAGCTCTCCAGTCTATAACTTTGTATAAATGGGCCAGGTCCCCCTGAGGGAGCTTCACATTCACTCAACATTATGGTAGTGAGCAGGACACAGCCCTGAATTGGGGGCTCTGTCAACAAGCAGGTTCTGTACAGAGCACATTCAGTAATCATATAGTTACTGACAGGAGCAGGATTACAGATGAGCACATCAAGTCAAAGGTGTTTATTCATCTCTGGGTGTGTTAGGATTGGTATTAAAATTATGTGTTTCATATCTTGTTAAAGTTATGGAGAGAAAAGTATCTTTTGCATCAAAATAACTCAGAGCTGTGATAAAGTGCCAGAGAAGTCCTGCTATGACCTCCTGCACCACATGTTCCAGCATGGCCAAGATATGAACTAGTAGAGGCTTTTTGAAGATTTATCTGAAACTTTCAAGTGTTTTTGGAACTTTCTCTAAGCTTCAGGGTTTGTTGACAAACAAGAACTAGCCACTTAATTTCAACAAGAAAATATGTGCAGGTGTTGTAGAGCCACTGCCCACCACAGTAACACAACAAAGACTATTTCCTGTTTCTTATTCAATTGCCATTACCATGGACTGTAAAAAAAAAAATGGACGTTTGCTTGCTCGGCTCAAAGTGATGGCTCCACAAAAACTGCTCCCCCTGGTGGCTGGCTGCAGTGTAGGTTAAAAAATTTGGCTTTCCGGCCGTTCCAGATGGACTGTGGTCAAACTTTAAAAAATTAATACTCCTCGTAGAAACGTTTCTCACGTCCAATTGTTGTAGTGATTTGAGGATATCATTTGGCTGTCTTGTATCCAAGTCCTCTTTTTTCTGAAAAGTGTCGTTTTCTTCAGTTATACGAGGTTAAAAACAAGGCCTTACATAACATTTTAGATGAGTGACAGCTGCCGTTCTCATGTATTTTTGGGGGGGATTGTAAAATATGTCGGGAGGTACAGTCAAGAAGTGATTAGACTCTGGAAAGAAAAAAAAATGTTATTTTTTTGTCACTCAGCTCCACTCAGATTCTCCCAGAATCCTTCATTGCCTGTACTGCGCAGACTCTGGATGCAATTGCTGCGCCTGTGACGGAGGTATTTTGGCTTCAAAACCATACAATGATAAGTAGGAGAGCCACACTGTCCACTCTATATACAGTTTATGGTCATTACCAGTAACGTGCGGTGAGGTCCATGACGAGGAAGGCAGGCAGCCAGCTTAAGCTGAAATTTCTGTATGTGTGTGTTATACATACGGTGCACTACTCATTTGCTAATACAAACTGTTACTGGCCAGCCCTGCCCCTTTAACGCGGTGACAGTCTGTGCTGTGTGTGTGTATGTGCGCACGTGTGACATAGCAGAAGGAGAGACGGTCTGAGTGCATAGGTGGGGCGGGAGTACATCATTTTGATCTTTGTTTCCTCAATAAATGTACAGTTGTGCACAAGGTGCGCCTTTTTTCCCTCCTCTTTACTCTTTTCCCTCACTTTGGCCCGGACTCCTAGACACCGGTTAACAGCAACGAGCCAAGTAAATAAATGTTTATAAGCGTTCCCATCTACTGTTCGGAGACAGACTGAAGTCCCGGAGTTAACATGACGAAATGCCAATTAAAACCCGCAACATACATTCACCTGCGATGCCTACGTTAATCAGCGTGAGACCTTAGTACACATGCGCGAACCTGCAAAACGTAGTGATTTCAAGTAAATGGTCTCTCTCTCTCTCTCTCTCGGAGTCTCTGCCTCCGACCCACATTACAAGCATGAAGCCAGCGCGAAACGCTGTCAGTCCCCTCTGTTAGCATCCCTCTTATTGACAAATCAGCAATTTCCTTTTTTATCTTTTAATTATGACAAATTGTATACAAATAACTGAAAAAAATAATATATATATATATATATATATATATATATATATATATATATATATATATATATATATATATATATATATATATATATATATATATATATATATGTATATATATATATATATATATTTTTTTTTAAATATTTTTTTTCTTGTTAGCCTGGGGGAGGCCCTGCCTCCCCTGACCGCACACCACTGGTCATTACTAACATAATAAACTAACATAAAAAAGTGGCACATTTGAATGCAGATGCTTCTATGAGTTTAAATCATCTGTTGAAATACAATCTTCATAACACTTGACTTGCCTCTCAGAAGGCAAACATCCGATCGTATGACGAGTTCAACGAGATCAATGTGTTGGGACAGTCTCATAGGAAGACATGGAACATGTTACAGATGTTTGATGTTTCTGTAAATTCCTTCAAAGCTAAGGAGATGTATTGTACATGATTTTCAATTAATGATGCTGGTCAGGCACACAGTTAGGGCATGATTTTATTTAGCTGTAAAATATGAAATCCTGGGTAAGGTTGTGTTAACTGACAGTAGTAGGTCTATAGAGAAATGCTGTTCCGGTGTTAGCGAGATCTTGTAAAATGTGTCAGTGCAATACGTACCTTTACATAATAGACATAATTTGAGTGTGGGGTAGGCATCTGGGGTGTCATGTTCTATTCAAAGGGCAGCTGGTCTCTACCCCTCTGGACACACCCCTGAGAGACTATAGCTTCTGTATTTGCTTCCACTTTGACAGCTGAGCCGTAGCAGCACTCTGAAAGCATTTATTTTTCATATTTACATCGATTTGATGCGTTTTCATTTACATTCATTTATTCACTAATTTAGCCGCCGTATATTATTTCATTTTCTTGATTTCCTTGTAGGCAACACATCCTGCTCATCTACAGTAATTGTTTCCTACAATGTAATGAAAAAAAATCATTTAGATTCTGTATGTGGGCGTGAGACACTGTGCATTCCTGCCTGTGAAAACAATATGCAGATGTGAGGATGCCAAAACTCCCAAACTGCCTGAAAAGACATGCTTGTGTTGGGTTACTGATGATTTGGTTGAATTTTACGAGCAGAAATACAAAGGAACTGAAAACAAAAACATCCTTTTTAACATATTTCATACAGAAGATGTGCTGTTGAATATTAAATATACTGAAAACTACTATGTTGGTTAGAAGTCTGAGACCAGAAAAGTGAAAGAACTGCCTCATGTGTTCCTTTAAAAAGAACCAGTGTTGTGATTTGTCCTTATCAGCTCTTTTAAGTTTTGCATGTCAGTGTCAGGCTCAAAGTCTTTAAAAAATCTGTAGATATTGTTCTTGTTCAAACTGTGGTCCTTTCTTTTCTTGTCACATCTCAAGACTTTAACAAACCGTACCCAGATGCCAGACCAGCTTTGATACTTCACTTTATTTTTTAGTGCCTCCTTGTGTCCCTGTTTTGTT
The DNA here is from genome assembly GCF_033239565.1 of Halichoeres trimaculatus. Lineage (NCBI taxonomy): Eukaryota > Metazoa > Chordata > Actinopteri > Labriformes > Labridae > Halichoeres > Halichoeres trimaculatus. The sequence continues at coordinate 25,558,667 of NW_027437186.1, read as the reverse complement.
GTGTGTGTGTTTTTTTTAAAGTCTTACTTCAAAGTGAAACCAAAAGAAAACTGAAACAGAAAAGAAAAGGAAAGTATACTTTGATATCCATGACACTAAAGCCTGCTGTGTTTGATCCAAATAAACAGTCCCATAACATAAATGGTTTTAAGAAACACAATTCAAATGTCATTGTGATGTGGAATCAGAAGTTTTTTCAGTCTACAGTTCATTTTTTTCACTCAAAACTACAGTCCTAAGCCTGAATGCTTCAATATTGAGTCTAAATGTGAGACTCAGATGGAAGTCGTGACTCAAGCATTTACCAAAAGCAGCCAGTCTTGATCCAGACTAAAGCATATCAATGCCACCTCACACTAAAAATCTGCACATCAAGTCCAATTTCCCATGCAGAGACACGATCTGAGCAGAATGAAAGATCAACTGACGCTGTGTGACTAGGATGGATAACCTCTAACCTGTGCCGTTGTCACTCCAGACTGCGCTGTAAACAGCATCCTGTCTGTCTGTCTGACAACATCTTTTCATTTGTGCTGACTTGTGAGAGGAGGCAGGGCGCGATTGCACATGATCAGTGAACCTATGAGGCCCCGGGGCTTGTGCGTGGTTCTGCACCCCAGCTGTTATAAGAAATAAAAACTCCCCAGGCCAACTCAGTGGCATTAATCAGTCTAATCTCTGTCATTATCAACATCAAGATCATCATTATCTCTGCAATTACATCAGTTATCGCAGTATGTCTTCATTGTCACTTGTACATCAAAGCTTCCTGCACCTCAAATTGAAACAAAAGGGCTATTTTCTGTTTTTGTGTTGATGTATAAATAAACATGAGCACAGCAGCAAGTGAGGAATGCAAGGATTTATTTTCTTGGTGTGTTAAGAAAGCTTTCTTTACCCCCTTCAACCGTAGATCATCAAGAGTTCGATTCACACAATGTGTTTACCAGAAGAGCTTGAAAAGAAAGACAATGTTAATCCAGCTTTATGCATTTCACCTGTCAGATTTTGAGATGAGGCTCTGCAGTTTTTGTCAGTTATGAGCAAGAGAGGCAGGTAAGCTCAGTTCTGCCTGGACTGTTTGGCCAGAGGAGCTTTAAATTAGAAATGTGAAGGAGCATAGGGACAGCAGGGAATTGCAACAGGCATTAATCTAGCCGTGCGCTCAGATGCATTTGTCTTTCCTTCCATTTGCTGTCCTGGCAGAGCCTCTCCCAAGTGTGGCTTTGCAATTGTTTTGTGTATTGTGTGTGTATCTGTGTGCATTTGCACTCATGTTTTGCATGCTTGTGTGTGCAACAAAGATAATTCAGTGTATACTGTTTGGGAATGCATCTCCACTTTGTGTTTGGAATGCCAAAGTGCCAAATTATACCTGGTGAGCACGCAGGAGGGCCGTTGCGTCTGCTGCAGTCCTTGGAAAGAAAACATGAATCTTTCTGTCTGTAGTCAGAGTGCTTTGGGAGCGAGAGGCGGGCTACTGAGAGAGAAAAAGACAAAGTGGGAGTGTTTAAAATCCCACCTGTTCTCTTCACTAAACTCATCTCTTCTATCATCAGCCATGTTTTATAAATCTGTCTTTTCTGGAAGTAAATAAACTCCAAAGTGCAGCCCTCTCCATCACTCTCTATTGCATCAGCTCTAACCAAAACTGCTCAACAATTCTCTAAGTAAAACTCTTTCTTCCTATGATGCAAACAAGCCATCTATTGTGTTCCTCTGGAGTCTCTGGATGTTTGTCTGTTACAGTAATACAAGTCTTTTATTACCTCTCTCTGCAGGATTGGCCTTCTGTTCCTGGGAAAGCCTCTGGACAGAGAGACTGAGGATCAGTACCGTCTGATTGTCACAGCCTCTGATGGCAACCCTGGCGGGGTGAGACACAAACCTCTTTAAGAAGCTTTTCTCTTGATTCCTCAGGGTTGACAATTTTTGAACACATTTTAAACACATTAAGCTCAAATGGGATCCTCTCGTGCAAGCTTATTAGCTCAGAAATGTGGCACACTGAACCCAAGTACTTCATTAGCCTGAGAAATCTAATGGTGCGTTTCAAGTCACGTATTTTAATACCCTGTGATTTTGTCATATTGTCATAAAGTGTGTGGCAGCGTTAAGAGTCAGAAGCACCACTTCTTTATGCCAAACCAGTTGAAGAGCAGAAGATTAAGGGTTGGCTGCACATTTTTTTTTTATTTTGCACTTACTGTAACAAAAACAGGAATTATTTAACTTAAGTTAACTGTGGAGGCCAACTCACTTTAAATTCTTAATTATTTAAAATCCATTCATAAAAAGTGACTACTTTTGCATGCAGTTGTGCAAGCAATTAAAACCACATTATGAACTTAAACAAAAATGGGAGAATTTATCCAGATCAGTAGTATGCCGACTCCTGGAGCACACACCTATTGCCCACAGTAGCAGGGCCCATGTTCACAGATGCTGCCAATCAAGTTTAAATCAGGCTCTCGACAGGCAGCTGGAGTACCAGAAGTGCAAAACAAGAGTCAATATCAACAGCAAAATGAGCTGTTTGGCATTGGCAGAGAAGATATTTCATGGACAAGACCCACAGACTCAGCTCTAGTCACAATATTGTAATGTGGAGGGAAAACACAGAAGCACATTAAGTCAAGATGTGATGCTGAACTGGTATTGAACATCCTCAAAAAGGAATATGTTTTAAACAGTGATTTAAAACTTTAAAAAGAGACTTAGCAGTTCTTGTTCTAAAGGGAAAACAGCGTGGGAGCAACCATGGCTAAAGATCGATCACCTCTGGTGTTTAGCCTGAACCTTGTGACGACCAAAAGTGCTCAACTTCCAGAGCATGTTGGAATACCAACTCAAACAGATACAGTAGGAAGGTGCCAACCCACGTAAAGTTTTAAAAACAAGTTAAAAAATTGTACACCGTATGCTAAAACTAACAAAAAGCCAGTGAAGCAGAATGATTTAATCGGATCGTCTCAGCAGATATCCAGTCAGTCAAATGTGCAGAAACAAGTGATCAACATCAAAATTCAAAGAACTGCAATAGACCAAACAGGGTGTAATGAACATCTGTCTGTCTCAAGCAGCTGCTCATACCAGCACCTCAAACTGATTTGGAAAGAAATAGGCCCTTAACTTTCCAATAAGACTTCAATGAAAGAGGGTTGCTTGAACAACTGAACTTTTGTGCCTCGAACTTACCAAATTTGAGGAGTTCAAGGTTGCACTGAGCCAATTAAGCACTTGGAAAGAGTTGTGAGAGAGCTGTTAATCACAGTATCATATTAACAAATACTACTGTATTGCTCTGAACATACGACAATGCTTTCTCCTGGAAAATCCCCTTTGACCATGTATTGACATTAATGATATCCTGTCACGTAAATAAGATAAATAGCATAAGAAATAACATAAAGGTATTTTGTCTGTTGAAGAAAAGAAAAAGGTATAGATCTTTAAGAGAGGAAACCTTAAACTACATCTGCTATTATCTGTCGCTACATAGAAAATAAAATTTCCTTTAAAGCAGGGATGGATGCAGCCACTGAGGGGCACCCTCGGCATAATAGTAAGTAAAAAACTGATTAATTTTCCCCACTCACTGTGGTGTTGGATGCACTAGATATTGCACTGTTATCTTGTTATAAACAACATCTTATTTTATCATAACTTTATCTCCGCTGTGATATGAACTGCACTATGATATGGCACTATGCTGTTATAAAAAAACAGCCTGCCTTGTTTCATTTTTTTTATCAGTGTTTAAATAGAATTTTCAAATAAATCTTTGTGTTAAAACAAGATTTTGTCATCTGAAAGACTTTTCCCAAACAGGGTAAGGGTAAAGGCCCAGGATCGTCTTATATCCTTATCAGTACGGCAATGAAAACAATTATGCTTGAGAAAAATTTAGCCTTCACAAAAGTCATTCATTTGGGTCAAGCAAATTGTTTTGGTTTCATTTTTGGGGCGATGACATGTTGTCCATCTTTTTATACTGTGTGTGGTTTAAAATATCAAAGTGAATTGGTGGCATTTTCTGCATACGAGGGTACAACTGTCTTATGTGAGATTTGTTAACATTCAGGATTTTCTAATGTTGATCAAGCTTCAAAAATTCGGTACCCCATATTTCTCGTAATTTAGTTAACAATTTAATGCCCTCCTCTTTTAAGATCCATTTCACTGGTTTGCAAAGCTTTCTGTGAGGATTCTGAGGCCAAGCTGAAAAAAGCTGAAAAAGCCCTGATGACATTATTATGACATCATCAGTCATCCCAGGCTTTTTTTGACTGTCTTTCAAGGATTACGCAACACTGTTTTTCTCATAGTGAGTTGACATTTGATGGTGTAAAATAGGCGGGGTTTCCCTTTAAAAGATGACCTCCCACTTGTCACCATAGGTCTCTTGTGTGTTTACATCCCAGAACTGTCTGCGTGAGTTAGTCCAGAGACACAGCAGACTCTATAACTGGAAGTGAATGCTGGCTGCCCTGTCTCCCACCGAGAGCTGATAATCATATAAACCGTCTTAATTAAATTAGACTTCACCTCAGTTGGCTCAGTTTTTGCAGCTGCCTGTGTTCCAGGCAGAGGTGAAATGTGGTTTCCTTTTAAGATGCTGCATGTGATGGGTAATGAACATTAGCTGATGAGCTGTCACAGAGGTGATGTTGATTGGCCCCTTCTCACCTGCACGCACATAAACACTTAGAGCCTCCTCAGGGTTTTTTTTTTTTTCATATCTTTTGGCAGACTGCAAGTGATGGTCAGGTGAAGATATTTAACCCTTGACAAGAATTTCTTGCCTGTAGCTGCCTGTCACAATTTTACACCTTTGTCAGAAGCTATAGTTTATGGATGAGGTTTAAGGTATGAGGTTATATTCGTCTTGGCTTTCCAAGCAGTACACAACACCGCTCAACAGGAGATAATTATGGTCAAACATACAGAGAATTTTGCAGATCATTCTTTCATTCATGACCAGTCAAAATACCCTCAGTGGGGCTTCGAGCTGTATTGACTTCAGGGATATAAATTAGAGAAAAAACTTCCAATTTTTATTTTATTTACTCATAAAGAGTCATTTAAGATGAACAAGATTATGATTAACTGCTGCTGTGACTATTTCTTTCCGATATTCTGTCGGAATAATGTGATTAAATAAGACGTCTACTGGGGATTTCCTGGAAAAACGCCAGGTACTTGCAGTGCGGCATTCTCCTGGCAGAATATACTACAGAAATAGTTGCAGCAGTGAATTAATTATTTATACAAAATTGTTTTGTTTATACCAAAATTGAAGACTTTTAACATGAAGATAGATTGGGGCAGTTAGAGCAGCAAGGCATCCATGAATACCCATCTATTGTCGAGTATATTGCACTGTTTTCATAAGTAGAATTTTAACACAACGAAAACCTCTCCTGAGAAATAAAAATGTATGAGTGAGTGATCGGTGGGGTTAACAACCAATAAATGACTCAATACAGACAAAATCATATATGGGGAGTTCAGAGGGTTTGGAAGCCTCTGTCCTTCTCCAAAAGAGCGTTCCTGAGCTTCAGCAGGCTAAAGGAGTGTTAAAGCCGGCGGTGTTAGGAGGTGGATGGTTACAGAGCTACGGAGGAAAGTGCAGATAAATAAAGGGTGAGGGAAACAGGGCGTCACCTCACAGAATGAGCTAACCACAAGTTCCTGCTCTCTGTCCCTTACACTGATGGACTAATTGTACAAACTCTATCCTTCCCTGGATACTGTTTGTGCACTGAAGCTCTCCCCTCACAGTGAATTGCCAGCTAAATGTCACAGCGTGAAAAAAAAAAAAAAAGCTGTTACAACAGGATGTGAGGGAGAGTTGCAGGCAGAGGTGGAGATGAGGAGCTCATTCAGAGAGGCGACGTGCTGCGAAGGCAGCTAGAGACGGGAATAGGTTCAAAATAACCACAGGAGGAGGGGAGGGAGAAAGGGAACAGTGAGGGAGGAAAGGATGGGGACAGCGGGGAAATGGATGTGTAATTAGAGGAGCGTTTTGGTAACCAGGGGAACCTTGCACAGGGAACAAAACAGGACATCTTACCTTCTGGTTCTTCTTTTATTTGACACAAACTTTTCATTAACAGTTGTTGGCTCAAAGTCAGATGCCTGTTAAAGGATGGGGACCTTTCTCATTTAAAATGAGACCTGGCAATCGGTGTTGGTACTCAACGGTACCAATTTTCAATTTTTTTGTGTATGTTTATGTGGTAATAAATATTTAGTTTTAAATAAATAAATCTCTTTTTTAATTCAACATATCTATTTCTTAATATATAAACTAATAATGCTGTGTTGATGTCAACCACGAAAAATTGTCTACTCTTCCACTTCCTCACAATACTCAAAGAGAGTGTGACGGCCTTAACATTTGAACAAGAAGTTAAATGCTTTAAACAGTTATAAGCTGCAACAATGTGCCACCTGTATTCCTGGAGCAATGCCAAAGAGGTAAATGGTTTTACAGCACTCATTTTCTTGATTTGTGTTTTCGACATTGGGCTTCACTCTTTGAGGTGCTTGATTTTTAATCTGCAGATTTTTTTGTTTCTTAATTTTAGGGCTATTTAGGGTTGCACTTGCTTTGGACTCAGGCATATGTTTTTTGAATTCACAGTCTAACTTTACATGTGAAGATCATTTTGGGCATGACAACCCCTGTGGGTCTCTGTGACAGATTTCAAATTTGTATTTTTAACATTTCAAGCTGTAATCAAAACCACAGAGAAGACTCAGATCTTTAAAAAGTCACCTAGGGATGAAGCGTAGCGCTCTTCATCTTGCCCTCTGCAGAGAGAGAACATGCCTCCTAACAGCCTGATTATATCAGTCCTCGCAACATAGCTTCTGGTCAAAGTTGTCACTTGAAAGGGAAAGCAGCACCAGCAGACACCTCTGGATCTTTCAGACAGCGAGGACAGAAGATAAGACATCACAGGGCTCCATGTATTTTATGCTAAATAAATAATAGCTCATTAATCACACTCATGGCCATTGAGATACTGCTTTTGGCTTGGATCAGTACAATCCCATAAGGATGAAGATGCTAATTTGCTCCAAGTCTTCTGTAAAAAGAAAAACAAGTGGATTCTATCACCACTCGAAGCCATTCCCCATTGTATCCTAGTTTCAGGGAGAGAAAGAGAAAGACTCATGAAGTGTGAAGGTTCTAGCACGGCTGCCATGTCAATTGGCAAATGAAAAGCATGATTATGTAGGAGCCAGAATATAGACAACAGCAATGATGAAGGAATCCCCAACAGACAGAGGGATGAAGGTGACACTAACTAGGTCACTTCTATTATAATGTTCATGATGTCTCATCTGCCTGGGAAACTTCAAACACGAGTCTTCGGGGAGGTATTTTTTCTTTCACAGGCCAGCTCCTCCTATAACCCGCCTATCCCGCCTTCCCCCTGAGGAGGGCATTTACACCGTGTTTTTTGCTCACAGCTTCATCCTAGTGAGCACTGAGGGATCAGAGAGTTTGCATGTTCAGCCATTTTTTCCATTTTGATTTATAGGAGGGCTATAGGTGTGTGCACTGTGTCATTGTTTGAAGGTTACGGGCAGTGTATTTCTTTACACTGGCTCTACAAATGAACAATGTTTCCTCCAAGAACTGTGCAAAAAAAACTGTTACACAGAGGAAAATTTCTACTGCATCAAGATTAAAAAGCATCACTGCTGACATAATCTGATTCCAGACTAGGTTAACAATTAAGTGTCATTGTAAACCTTAAAAAAAGCAAGGGTTTTATAAAAGTCGGCTAGGTATGATCTAATTTTCGTCTTATTTGCAAAAACAACCTTGTGAAGATTCCTCTCAAAACTACCTGAAAAAAAATTCAGCGCAACTGCACTTCAGAAGGTCATACATCCTGAATTATGAATGGCAGAGTTCACTCTGTGCCTTTTGCTGAAAGAAATTGTGTTGTCACTCAAACTCCACTTTCACACAAGTGTTTTCAGGCATGTCCCACATATTTTGATAGTCCTATCATTCACTTTTTGCAGGAGTTGTGCCTATGTGGGTGCTAATGTCCGTTATGATTTGCAGTATCTTTATTAATGAGAGTGTGCAGTGTTTCCCACAAAATGTCACTGTACAGGGGAGGGGGGAGGTGGTGAGAGGGTAAGGGTCTATTAGAAATATTGACATGCATTTCTCTTATAATTTCCTGTTTTGAAATATTATGGTCAACTTGGTTACTTATGTTTCATTTGTGCTTTCAATTAGTATGCATGCAAAGATACATTTTAAGGGATATTGTTAAAGTGGGGTTGCATGACTCATATATCACCAGTTAGTAATTGCTATTGCATCTCTGTTGCATCTGTAAGTGGAGCGAAACCAGTTGGTTTTCTGATGGCAAAGTGAAGTGCAGAAATTCAGTAGAGTACAGCATAACTGCGATGAGTGCTTGGGTTGGAGTCACTGTGAACTGAAGTGTGCGGCATATCACAGCAGTTGCTTGTCAAAGATGGCGAGCTGACTAGCATCCATTGTTGCAAGTACAATTACTAGTGACTTTTATTCACATAACGCATCTTCAAAAAACTGAAAAATATACAATATACTCTCAGTTCTCTCTTTTTTTCCTGTTAAGTTATCCCACTTGTGCACACACACACCCACACACGCACACACACTCAAACTCACTCATACGCACTGAACCACTGGCATCCTCTCTCGAATAAATGTCTGGCATTTTCCATTCATCCACTCACCTTATGTCTCTAATCTGTGTATGTTTAAACCTTTGACATCATTTGTATGTCACATTAGCTCATTTCATAAAGAAAACGTGACTGACCGGTGACTACCCCAAGTTGTGCCCCACCTCTCACCCAAAGACCCACTATCCTATATAGGATGAGTGGTAGAAGATGAATGAATGAATGATGAAGGAACTCATGAGCGCAGACCTCCCCCAAGCATATTCTGATTGTCATTCAATACTTTAGTCCTACTTTAATGTTATACTCCCTTTCAGCAGACTGTCTGCTACAATTTGGTGTTAGCTGCAGGTTTGTATGATAATTTGTTACCTGGCAGTGTTGATGACCCAGTACATATGTCATATTTGAGATCTTAGTATCCAGAATATTGCTAGGATCTGGATCATAATTTTACTGCTGTCAGAAATGATCCTGACCTAGTCTAGTATTGTTTTGCAAAGCAATCTGACCATTTATAGGCAGTGTATACACATATGGTGAAAAAAGCCCTATCTCACAATGATAAAAAAAATTCCTTGAAAAAACTCCTGAATCCAGACAGTGATCCAGATCAACCCCAAAATGTAATCACTTCTTCCTTATCCCATTTTGAACGTTTCCTGAAAATTTTATCAAGATCTGTTTGTTACTTTTTGAGTTATGTTGTTCTCAGAAAAAAACAAACAAACTCTCAAGAAACATAACCTCTTTCGCAAAGGTAATGAATGAATGAACAACAGAAAGAAAGAAAGAAAGAAAGAAAGAAAGAAAGAAAGAAAGAAAGAAAGAAAGAAAGAAAGAAAGAAAGAATGAATGAATGAATGTTTTATAAAGATACCATATTATACTTCAAGTTTTGAAATGATTTTGTGCTGAATGACATCAACTATCTGCACCTTACACTCAATACAGAAGTATGTTTGTATTTAATATGAGACATTCCACTTTAATGGTTGAATCAACAGGAAGGACATACTGAAGGACCTTTCTCTCCCTTGCTCTGATCACTTGCTGCTAAGCATGTGCAGCAGGTTATCAGACCCCAGGGGCAGAGAATGACAAGAGATCATCTAAATCATTAAAAGCAGAGGGTGATCTTGAATAGATTAATTATTAGATAATATGAGAAAATGTTAAAACGGTCGGCATTTTACATAGCCGGCCCTGGTGTGGTCTATGTGTGGGATATGACTTGACTGCTGGAGCAAAACAAATACAGTGTTTCTGGACAAGTCATCTCAAGAGCAATGCTTTCAGCATCAGTTTGTGTTTCTTTTATTTCTGCATATGTTATCTCCTCCATGGAGTGAACTGCAAACAAAACTGTATCACTTTTAGCTCAATGTGCTATTCTTGGCAGAAGAAATCATTCACAGAAAGTTTCAGTAACAGGGAGGACCGATCTTATTCTGACAGCATTGTTCACACAGAGTTTGGATTTTTTTTCTCTCAAGTTTTTTATAACACTGGAAACTGAATCCAGTCTTGGTTTTTGCCTGTGGGCTTCAAAAGGGAAAGCTGTCATATTAGTGACAGCTGAAAATGATCAGAGAAAACATCCATGAACCAGTGCCAGCTCATATAACTGACTATGATTCTCCAGAATAACGGTCGCTGTATAACATTGTGAAAAGAAATCAATAAACTGTATACCCATCTGAAAATGTGGTATGCTCAGATTGCTCCTTCCTCTGAGAACCCAAATTCTGACAGGCATTTGACCAACAATTTGACACATACTGTTTTTAAAAGAACTGTTTTATCTACTCCTCCAGATAATACTGCTGTTAATGTAACAGGATGATTTCTAAATTAAAATTCACAAGCTTTGCTGCTGAGTAATCAAGCGCAAGTCATAAAAAAAGATAATAGTTAAAACAATTCAGTGAAAAATTTTCTTATGTCAACTTTGAACCTTGCTGTCTTTTCTGAAGTTTAAAAATTGTGTCTGTAAATGCCAGCTTTTTCAAACAGCGACTTCAGTTTAGCATTTGGACTCCTGTTTTCCTCATTAAAATTGTCAACTTGCAGTGCTCTGCTGTACTTTGTTAACCAGTAGAAAAAGAAAAGCTGAGTATATTCATGTGTTTAAAAAAAGCTTGCTTTTCCATTCATTAAAACAGTGTCTTCTCCAGAGCACTCTAGTTATCTCCTTTTTTTAGATCCTAGTTTTCATGTGCTCAAAGGAACTTCTTTTCATCACTTTCTGAAATTCAAAAACTCAGACAAGTTCAACCTGTTTTGTCATTTTTATTTCTTAAGCATTTGACTCCCTTAAGAAAATTTATAAAAAAAACTGAATAAATAATCTCCCCTTTTTAACCACATTTTCTGTTTTGTGCTGTTAATTAAAAACAAAGTCAGTACAAAGCAGGAGTCCGTGACAAAGCTCTGTCTTGTGCTCTGTTTCTTTTTCTCCAGACTTCCACTACGACTGTGAACATCGTCGTCACAGATGTCAATGATAATGACCCTGATTTTGATCCCACCATGGCGACTAATTTTACTGTTCGGGAAGAAGAGGCCAATCTGTTCGTTGGACAAGTCAAGGTGAGTCCATTACATGAAAAAAGTAGGTTTTCTATCTTTATAAATGTGTAGCTGTTTTCTCAATAAGTGAACAAACGGACAACAGTTACTCAATTCCAATTGATATTTCATCACTAAGATATATTTTATCACCATGCCCAAAAAAATGTTAAAATAAGTAATGCTTGAAAAATCTAACCTGTGCTTCTTAATAAAGAAAACCTTTTATTGCCCAACATTAACAGTCTGGTTTACAAGATTTGTCTATCACAGCTGCCTCCCTGTTGCCTGGCTTGGTTCTGCACCACTGAGCAGTCAGATTTGTCTAATTACTGCTGTAGATTAATCGCCCTGATGTTTGTCGGCAGATTAATCTCAGAATAATGGCAGGAAACATCCTCTGTGAGTATGCACCTACAGTACATGCTTACTAATTGACAGATGAGGTGATTAAGCTCGGGCTTTTGTTTCTGAAATTGCCCCGAAGAACACGTTCCTGAATTGAATACAAACTTTTCAGACAGTAAATCAAAAGGAATCTCAAGGAGGTGTCTCAAGGACTGTGCTATGATTCATATAAAATAATAACAATAATTAAAATTAAGCTCCGGGATAAACAAGGTAATTAATCTGATAATGAGTTAACCAATCTAACAAACATGTCCAGCAGATGGATAATAACTGACTTCATCAGGAATATTATTGTGTTGTTGGGCATGTGAGTCTAAAGGCTACACATTGCAGGATTCTCCAAAACTTCACACATTTAGAGACCACACACTTGATGATAACAAAAGACAGATTGCACAAGATTTCTCTCTCCTGGTCTTACAGTGTGTGGTGTGCACTCTGAGGACACCACACACGAACAGATTCTTCAGCAGAGCTTCAGCTCCTTCACGCTCACTATTCCAAATCTTGTGTAGTAAAACGTGACTTTGGTGTAAACAAACATGATGGACATACAGGAAAAAGCAGAGATGTTTGTTTTCGGACTCTAGAATTTTGAAAAAAACACACAAATGAGAAGGGCTTATGAAAAAGGTTGTGGAGACAGCAGGGATATGGGCTGTATGAATAACAATGCGAGTTGGAGGTGGGTAAAGCCGTTTTAAGTATTGCAGATATATTCCTTACTTCCTCTTCGGTCAGTCGGCTGAGTTGGCTCACGTCTTGATTGGCTTTGCTCTGGTACGTGTGACATCACATGCTGTACCTGCTCGGCTCCTCTCAGGGCGCCCCTCCGACAACAGGATTTTTAGTTGCAAATATTAAACATGCTTATTATCTACGATCTCTGAATCAGAGGCCTTCCAAGCGGCTCCGACCAGAACAAATCACTCTTAACACTCCCCACACCACAGGAAAATCACACATGATGTCATCAGACAATCAGGCCTTTGCTGGCTTTGATCGTAAAGGGGATATCAGGCCAAAATTCAGCCAGATTATCATGTAGTGTGCACACACTTATAGATGGAATGCAGCTACAACACCACACTGCCTGAGTTTTTCTGTCGGCCTTTAGGTGCATTTCAACAAGTTAGAATATTACAAAAAAGTTTAATTCCATCAGTTTTTTAAAGCTGGGGTGAGGACTTTCTCATTTGTAATGTCTAAAACCACTTAAGGGGAGTTATTGACAGTCTAGCTGATGAACTGTGTGCTTAAAAAATACTTTTTTAAATATGCTTTTCATGACAGATATGATTGAGCTGTAATGTTTTGTGTACAGGATTGAGTCTTAAAGAGATAAAGGGTGCTGCTTTGTCCACAGAGAGCACAAAAATCAACTTTAGCTGAAAGTTCCTCACAGCAATTGTGAGAAAGTGAAAATTTGGTATCACCTTAGAGTCTTGAGGAAGATTGGAGGGGCAAACGATCCAAAGGGTTTTAGGTCCTTTGTGGAGTGTAAGCAGTCTGCAATGATTTGGGGTGCCATGTTATTTGCTGGTGTTGGCCCACTGTGTTTATCAAGTCCAAAGTCAATGCAGACATTTACCAGAAGGTTTTTACAGAACTTCATTCAACCATCTGCTGAGATTTGCTTTTCCGGCAGGACTTAGCACCTGCCCACTGAGCCAAAACCACCACCAAATGCTTTGCTGACCACGACTGTACTGTGCTTGATTGGTGAACTTGAGCATCAAGTGTAAAAGTGAACATACTTTCTCAAAATTGGACATTTCTAAGGCCTATGTTGAATAGTTTTAAAGTTATAACCTAGAATTTTGAGATACTTGAGTTCTGAATTTTTCCTTCAGAACTTATTTTTCTGAAATGAATTACAGAAGAAGAAGAAAAGAAAAAAAAAAAATCACATTATTACTATCGCTTGAGATGTGCCTGAAGATAACTCTGCAGTACCTCTGGCTTACTTTCGATGAATAATGATTTGTTACTAAACATAAGTGGCTGAATCACTTTAATAATTAAAACATGACTCTATTTGCCTGGGAAAGAAAGCCTCCAGTGTACTTCTTTTAAAGAGTTTGTGTCAGTGCCATTTCATTCTTTCAGTTTTTTTTGTGAAATTAGACTTACATTAGGGAGGTTGACATGCAATCATATTGTTGCAATAAGTTCAATTAAATGAATTTAGACTTTTAAGTGTAGGCATCCCATGTCACCTTTTTTGAAGGGGGGACCACCAGATAATGCTATGGGTTTATGATTTCTGAAATAAGACAAAAATAAGAAATATACAAAGAAGGCTTGATGCTTGCATGAGGTGATGCTACCTTCAATCTCACTTCCAAGTATTTCCTCACAAACGCAGCCAGCAGCTACATAGACCGGCTTAGCCCTGCCTGCCTTCTCTCATTCTCTCTCCTGTCTTAGAAGGCTGTCTCAGCTGGCTACTCGCCAAGCTGAGCTGAGCCTGCAATTCTCTGAGTAAGAGAAAGAGAAAATTAAAGTAGTCTGCTCACCACAATCCTGCTCTCCGTGCACATGTACATCGAGAGGTTGCAGTGTAGCTGTGCTGTCTGGTTAGAAAGGGACGGTGATTATTTCTCTCAGAATGAAATATCAGTAATTGAGCTCAATCTGTCCAAGCAAGTGTGTGCTGTGAGCACATCTGCACACAAAAGTAAACACCCTTACTTCATTAAACATATTATTGCAGTATTATACTGAAAAAAAAATCCTGTGAGAAGACATCTCATTCAACAGCTATTCTATTGACAAACAATTTAACTTTTTTCTTTTTTGAGAAACTACTCATAATAACAGGTGGGTGCAATTTCAGGTACAAGACAGATAAACAATTTATGGACAGAGAGAAATAGTACAGGCTCCTTTATTTCTCTGGGTTTTCCAAACAGATCATCTCGTTCTGATCTGTTTAGCTTGTTTGTTTTTCTTACAGCATATAAAACTAAAAGACTTTCAGTTCTTTTATCATACCAAATGGATAACAAAAATTTAAAGCTGTACTTCCTCTCCTGTGGATGGTACTATCTGTTCTTAGCAAAGAATAAAAAAACGTACAATATCTAACCTTTCAGATTTGTACCTGACAGTCTTTTTGTGGGTTATTTGTGGGGCTTTTGGTAAATTTTATTTCCATGGAACAGAGGGTAGGGCAGGGGAGAGGGTAGAGACATGTGGCAAAAGACCCTGGGCTGTCCGTCTGGACTATGACCACTGTAGATTGTATTTCAGTTGCTGAGCCAATCTGTTGCTCTGTTCTAACAGGAACCAGGAGAACAGAGGTCACTGGGTTTACTCTTCACCAGTGGAGACAGCTGCATTCTTTTTTTTCTTTTATAGCTAAATTTTCTTCTCCATTGAGCACAGATAATAAACCCTGATATCCAAAATTGCCCAACCTTAAGATGCTTGCAAGTCTTAATAAAAACATTTATCTGCCTTCCCGAATTTAATTGATTTTTAAATTAAGATGTTGTATAACAGCTCCGTCAATTTGCCTCAAACTCTTAATATCTTTGTATCATTTATTCATCTTCAACTTATTTTCTGTCATTGTGGTTTGATAATTTTGTGATAATGGATTTTGATGCCCTTAAGAGGAATCTGACTTTTCTTCAGTTAAAGAAAAAGTAAAAGGATCATTTTTTGTTTTATGAGAAAATCTTGAACTTAAATTGAAACATTTGAACCTTAATGACATGTTGAGTATTTACAAGACTATGTATGATTTTTTTTTTTTTTTAATGCTTCATAGCATCTTTCAGGGCCTGTATGTATGTCCAGCCATTAGCGAGGAAAACTTACCATCTGTACAAATGGTAAAAAAATAAAACTTTAAATGGTACATATGAGCCAAGTTAATGTCCCAAATGAGCATTACATTTTAGGAATGTAGACCTCGCCATTACAGGCGCTAGCAGCAGGATAACCACACCTTTTTAAGCTCTTTAAAGGCAGACAATGTGCTTGTGTTTTACTATTTAAGACAAAATATGTGAAGAGAACAGATATTTAGGGATTTAGGAATCCTTTATAAAAGTATGATGATGTGGAGCTATACAGCAAAATTAGATTTAGGAGAAAATATTTTTTCAGTGAACAGATGAGATAAGGGAGACAACTGAAGTCTCAAGCCCAAAGACTCACTGCCGTCGGTTTTTCAAGTTTGCCTGGGTCTGGGCTTTTATGCATCTGGGTCCTTCCAAGATGTGTGTGGTGAAATGTTGGAGTACATCAAACAGCTTTTTGTAGAGTTATTCTGGAGTATTGCTGTGTTCTTTGTTCTACAAAGCAGCTTCCATATCGCTTATTTTACTTTTGAGGTCCTGTACTGTGCGCGGGGAAACAACTATACCTATTTTCCCTATTCATGATATGTCGCCAAATGTTCCCTTTCTCTTTGTTTATCGTTGATGATTGGTCAGTTGATAACAGCTTTTTGTTCTTTCTACATTCTGCTAATAAAATGTCCATTTCTTCCTCTTAATTTTTTTTCTTGATCTTTACACAGTCACACTGGTACCTCTGGCCAGGTTTATTGCTGTTCATCTGTAGTAGGCATGCACATTTCAAATTTGTCAGATGGGGTTTTTCCAGGAAGTTCCCCGAATTATGATGTAATCTGCACCCTTCTTGCTTTCATGGTGTAATTAGTTAACTAACCAGTTATTTGCAGTCCTGCAAGGAGCTAACGCTACAGTCGAATGACCATAACGGTTACTAAAGACTAATGGTCCTGTTTGTATAATGACTGGACGTGCGTATGGGCCCTGTTCTGTATCCTTTGATTACACTTTTTTTAATGGTATTGAGACATTTTTTGCATTATTCATGTAAGTAAAAGCATACATCTGCACTTTCCGTTGCTAGGCGCTACCCAAGTAGCTGCCTGTTGCAGCAGCTCTCTCGTCTTTGTCCGTTTCTTGTAATTTTTTTGTCTCTTTTTTGTCGTCTTTGTATTTGGAGTGGATCATCACTTTGTATGGTTCATTGTCGGTCACGGACACCAAACTTTTTGTGGCCTCAGCGATATTTTTTACTACTTTTCTCCTGTGTTTGTCTGGAGATCCTACATGTAACCATGGCTGCATTGTTTACATGCAAAATTAGCTGTTAGCAGCCTGTAGCATGTCAATGCTAACTAGTGTAGGGCTTGATGATTTCCCTCGAGCTGAGGAGGAGGAGGTGAGGACGACGTGCTGGTTCTCGGATGTGAGCTGGGAGGTGACGACGTGGACCTGTCCTTCCATCCATTGTTGTTGGGAACGTGGGATCTAGCCCCGGGGGATGGACGAGCTAGCTGTGTTAACCCAGCGGCATCGTGCTGTTCACGGACGTGGCTGACGGAGCTGACATCGGACGCTGGCGCCACATTGGAGGAGCTTCGCCTGCTGTGAGCTGACAGGATCCAGGAGACAGAGACTGAACAGACTGCTGGGGAGGCTCAGTCCTGGACCCTGTGGAGGTGGAGACTGGCTGGGCTGAAGAGTGGTGGACGGGATGTCGTCATCTAATTTCTTATGGACTTTTTTGCACTTTCTATACTCTTTCTTACTTTTGTTTTCTTAAATGCTGCGGTGACTCCTGAATTTCCCCTCGGGGATAAATAAAGTATTTTCTATTCTATTCTATTGTAGTCTAAAGAAACCATGCTCATTGCACAGTGCCATCATTTCAATATAGGGCTTTAAATAGAAAATATTTAGCTGAGACATTGATAAAATGAGTATTTCTATGAGCTGCAAAGTGTTAGATGTCATTTAGTTTTAGGCAATGTGCAATGAGGTGCGCTGTTATATTTCCAGGGTCTTAGTTTAAATAATTACTCAATTGAAGCTCTGAGAGATGTGGCATTTAAATTCAAGTGCCAATAGCTTCCTATAATGTCAATGAAATGCCCCTTTCAACATTTCCTTCACTCCATTTACATCATGCAATCATCCATAAAGACCAAATATTGAATCATTTTGATCTAAGGTGAAAATAAGAGGAGTGCAGAGAAGAGCTGCTGCTGCTGTTCAGATCTGTCGAGCTTGTTCACTTGGGGACAAACATGACTTTGTCGACTTTCTAAACTCCAACACACCCAAAGCGAAAGAGAAAATAGGAAAAGCAAAAGTTGTAGAGCTTAAGCATTGTCACAATTTCTCAGTGTTTCATCATTCGCCGTGATTGACTAACAAGTGTCCTGTAACTAGCTCTATTTCTTCCAGTCTAAATGATGTCATGTGATGAGGAATATTGTTGCAATGCTGTATCTGTCAAAACAGGGGCAAATATCTCACTCTCACAACTTGACATTATGAGACAAAATCAAGATGAAAATGATTGAAATGATAAGATACAGACTGCTTGAGTTAAAGGCCGTTCTGTTTCTGCTCTGTTTTATCACTTGTAAAATGCTACGTGGTGATGTAAAAAATGGCCTCTGTCTTTGTTGCCTTGAATTTACCTGCACAGAGGCGTTAATAAGCAGTCAACCACAAAGGTTCAGGCAATTCCCAGCAGTGCAGATGACTGCACAGCAAAAGCATAATGCTATTAAGTAGCTTATTGCTAGCAGCTTAGATTATCATTACAGTAATTGGAACTGGTTCCCACCTGTTCTTATTTTATCCATGCTCAGGTTGGCAGGAGCTGATTCACTAGATTATCACAATTGACAGCATTACAGGTTGTGCTAATAGAGTCATTTGTTCTGTGACTGAAAAATCCTGAAACATACAAGCCCCATTCTGTTTGCTCACAGCAGGGAGCTATAATCTGAGCGTGGAGATACCTGCAGGACATATTGATTAGCATTCATGTCAGACACTCCATGAAAGCATTGTGTGGAATAGTTACTAATTGGAGAGGATGTCGAAAGCATGTGATCTATTGTTTGCAGAGCAAAGGTCCTGATAAAGTGAGATTGATGGGTTTATTTTGCTCCCAAGTAAAGAGAAACTTTGCGCTGCTTCATGTTATGCTCTTAGCCTGTGTATAGATATCATTGGCTGTACATTGATATGAATTGCAGGCTCTATCCCCTGCTCTTGTGCAGACAATTTTTTTTCTCTCATCATACCTCCTCTATTCTACTAAACTGTTTGAAAACATTGGAGGGGCTGTGCTCATCAATAGAGCTGTCATTATGTGACTTTACATAACGAATCAAACAAAACTTCTACTTGTTTGTGTGTTGGCTTCACTTTTGGGTATCTGTTGTGCCACCCATAGATATGCAGTCAGTGGTACATAATATTATACCTTTTTGCCTGTTCAAAAATATATCTGCCATAAGAGTAAGCAATTTGATTTAAATTTTAAGTTTAGGCATGCTGTACATATCTTCAAGAGCAACAGAAATAGGCCCATTCCGTTGAAGGCTCAAAGAAAAAAAAAAAAGAAACACTGGACCCAGGCTGGCAGCACTCAAATGAAACACATTTCTCAGGTACCATATATTAAAGGGCTGCGTGGGACTGCAGCTACCTGCTTATGCTTCTTTTCTACGCGTTTACCTCCTGCACCTGCAAGATGTTGTACTGCTCCCACAATACCTGCCCACCAGTTTAAAATACAATGTCTGTGCCAGTCATTACCATATTTAGTTGAGTTTATTTATTTAGCACACATTAACAAAAAGAAATTGTGCAAGGAGGGAGCGATGCCCGATGGGCTTGTATAAAAAATGTGTCTGTGCTGTATCTGAAGACGATGATATGCACCACTGTTAAAAATTACATCATCAGGAAATTGTGATATCTACTTAAAGGCTTATATGGTGTCACTTTTTCAGCTGGAGAAACATCCAGATTTGTAATTATGTTTTTGTTGTAAATGGAGGCTTATAACTCTTACAAGACTGTTTGTTATCAGCACAGACAAGCTGTGATCCATACACACATATTGACAAAAAGTGCTCCAGTTTGTTTGTCAAAGGCTTAACGCTGGGGTCCCAGTTTTAGCCCCAACTTTAAATGTTTGTCAGACACATGTTATACAAATAGAGGATAGTTTCTGGTGACCATTTGTGTATGTGCACCCTCCTTCCTTTTCCTCCTGTTCCTCATCTGTCTTTTTTCCCCCTCTTTGTGCTGCCTTGTCCTCACCCGCACTGGGGTTGGGAAATTATTGCCAAACAGACAGATGAAATGTGGCTTGATCTCGCTGTCTCTTTTTGGCCCTCCTCTTTCCTCTCTCTGTTTCTCTGTCTTAATTGCATAAGAAGAAATAACACCACACAAGACAGTTTTACACACACACAAGCACACACACACACACAAGCACACACACACACACAAACACACACACACACACACACACACACACACACACACACACACACACACACACACACACACACACACACACACACACACACACACACACACACACACACACACACACACACACGCGCGCGCGCGCGCGTATTCAGAGGCATAAAATTACCTGTCATATCCACAGGGGAATTAAGATTTGTAAGGGAACTAACATAATTTAGCCCTGCAGGATCATCACTGCATTATGGAATTGAACAGCCTATCCTAATTTACCTCTGAATATTCCATTTTATTTACCTCGTGCTAGTTAAAGAACCCCATGTATACTGTAACATAATGATTATACATTCATTGATTTTTCTTTGAAGTGCACAGTAAGGCCTCCTGTCCTTTTAACATCACAAAGGATCATTAATAGGTCTGAGCCAGAGGCTTATCAAAGACCAGGAAATTAGACTTTAAACATGAGGCAGAAGCTGTGACCCAGTTTAATCACTGGAGCTTACCTGGCTTTGAACCTAAAGATCCTCCGTAAATCAGTTATTAAAACAAATACAGCACCCTAATAATCATGCCATGAAGAAATGGCCATCTATCTTTCTCCTGTCTGATTATGCAAGCATTGTTTTTCACTTCGTCTCTGCTTGTTTTGTGTTGGCTGTGACCTAAACAAGAGCAGGTATCCTGGTTTGATAAAAGAAATAGTCATTCTACTTCACTAACTTGCTTTTTGAAAACAACATCAGAAAAACTGACATCAAACTCCAAACTATAGCCAAAAATAAGACTTGTTTTGTCTGTGGGTGTTTGCATCCACACGTCTTTCTCTCTCTTTGTGTTGACTCCACAGACAAAAATCTTGAACTTGTGAAGAAGTTGAAGAAAACATTACAAAACTGCAATATTTAGTCTGAGAAAATACACTGAATCACCAGATTTTTAACTTTAAATGTGGGAGGAATTGAAACTCAAGGAGAAGTGGCAAGGGCATCCAAAGGTTGACAAGCATGGATGCTTACATTTTACCCTGACCATGACTAGTCAAGAGTTTCAAAAACAGAAACTTTTGATTGAGTCAGAGATTGGTGACACAGTAGGGTATGAGTCATCAACATTTTAAAATGCATTGTAAAGATGACAGTACAAGAAAAGGAAAAACTCCAGGAGAATTGTAGTTTGAGTAGCAGAAACAGGAAATGGGATGCTAACCTGCTAGCTTATAGGTTCTTTTGCCCATTAGGGGCTGTACCTCTTGCCATGGGGAGAAAATTGAAAATTTTTATTTCAAATAGTTTTGTTGAGTTTTCATGTTACAAGTGAAAGTACATTTACAACATATACATGTTTAGAAACAGATATAAGAATACAAATCACAAACCACCAGGGTCAAGTATTCAGGAATACCACAAGAAACAAACTACATATATATATATATATATACAAATTATGACAGTGCGAAAAAAAAAAAAGAGGTACAGAATCTTGGAGTTTGCAGCACACCACACGGAGTCAGATCTTGTTTTTTCAAAAGCCACAAAAATTGTAACATTTCATTGTGTTCAAGAAAATAAAAATACAAAAAAGTGCTTCATTCAACACCAAATAAGTTAGCCCCACAGTGCAGGATTAGTCTGTGACATTTTTAGCTTCTTTAAGGTGATAAAAACCTTAATTACCAATGAAAGTGCATTGCTGTGCCATTAGTATGCTCTTTAAAAAAATGTTATATAATCAATTTTGAAAGATTTACAAATAAAGGTAAACCTTTGAGGAGTTTGACATACAGGAGAACAGCAAAGCTAACAGGTTAGCATGCTATAAGATGCTAACTTTTCATCAAGTAAAAGAAAACTTACACAGCTATAATAAGCATCATTCATAGAAAACCTGCATCCTTTAATTCCCACAAAGGGATCATTGCATTATATAAACAGATAATGATGTCCTTAATTTTCTCCCCAGGCCTCGGATCCAGATGCAGGAGCTAATGGCCAGGTGCGCTACCGGATCGTGAATCATCCTGACTTGTTTACAATCAGCGCTAACGGCAGCATCTACACAAGATTGCCACTCGACCGGGAGCTCAGGAGCCTCTATGACCTGATAGTTGAGGCTTCAGATGGTGCAGTGGATCCCCGGAGGACCACTCTGACCGTTTCCATTCAGGTCACGGATATCGATGACAACAGCCCGATCTTCTCCCAGCAAACATATGTGGTGAACGTACCTGAGAACAGCCCTGTGGGAACCTTGGTGCTGAAGTTGAGTGTAAGTACAGGATTTATGTGCGTGTTTCTCACCAAACTTGTTTTCTTTCCCTCTCCATCCCTGTAAGTCTCCTGTCTCCCTTTATATAATGGGTCAGGGTTTGTGTTGTTATTGTGGTAAAAGGCTTTTAGCGCATTTTAACTTCAAGTGCAGGCAATTTTGTGCTCAGAATGTCAAGTGCTTCCAGGGAGGAAACATTTAGTCAGACAAAACATATACAGCCTCATATATTTTGCACAAACAACCTATTTTTTCTCTCCTGTCGTAATGACTCTTTGGCTGTTTTTATACTCAAACAGGACAACACATAGAGCCACACTATCCAGGTCAAACCAGGCTTTGGTAACAAATAATTCAACTTGTAAGTCTGCAAATATTTTTTAGAAAGTTTTCAACTTTTGTGGACTCCATTCTGTGGTATAAATTCAGCACTTTCAAGCATTTGCGAAGTGTTTGCACAAAGTGAGTTATGTATATGGAAACCTTTTGCATGCAGAGCAAACACAGATCACAGAGCGAGTAATTGCCAGCATATTTTGAGTGACGTTTCCCAAAGAGGAATGAAGCAGGAGGGGAGACTGAGAGCAGTATGTGAGGGTTGAGGGTGAGGACTGTGAGTGACAGTGACAATGTGACTGAATTGATTTCCTAGTCACGCCACCTCAATGTTTGATGGACAGAGATGTGTGGCAAGACACGTTAAAAGCAGTAATGACATTATGAGATATACTATCAGGGAAGGAAGTGGCTGGATTTGATGGCTTGAAACCTCCTGCTTCAGCTTTAGTGATTTTGATTGTTACTCTGTTTCTTCTGTGTCAACAACTGCTGTATATGATTCTGCATCCATATTTGGTATTTTCACACATTTTTAGGTTTATCAGATAAAGGTGTCTTTAATTTGTAGATATGTCAGGATGCATGTGTATTATGTGGTATTTTACATTTTATTCCATTTCTTTTGCACTTAATGAAAAGTTTTTTTTGTGGTCTTAAAGTATTTTTGTGGTTGACCTTTAGGACCACTAAAGTTTGAGACAAGATATTGTAACTGGTTGTGTCTTGTATCAGTATTCTTAACAAACTGGATCTGCTCTCAGAGTTGTTATCTTCTGCAATCAGGATAGCCCTTCCCTGGTGGTTTAATATAATCAGAGTCCATTAATGATTGATATAAGGAACCCCTGCAGCATAAAAATGCAGAGTGGAAAGTGAATATTCATTACACTCTTATATTCCTTTGCATATATAATGGAAATATAGGGGATTCTTTTTTCTCCATCTATCATTGTGTTTTGTTTTGTTTTTGTTCATAATGTACTGTAAATGATCTCCCTTTTTATCCCTCTTCAGGCTGTGGATGCAGACCTCTTCTCCAATGTCACATATCGGATCAAGACTGAATCTGCCAGGCAGCTGTTCTCTCTGAACCCCATCACAGGGGAATTAACTGTTCTGCAGACCCTGGACTTTGAGGACTTGGCAGCTATGGGCATGGGGGCCTCTTACACTTTCCAGGTGGAGGCTGTTGACCAAGGAGGCATCATGCCCCCTGGGCAAGCCACTGTCACAGTCCGGATCACGGTACGTGCCCCCAGGAAGTCTTTCCACCACGGTTTTCTCTGTGGTCTTTTCTACTTCCACCTTTCCTCTTTGCCTCCCATGTGCCGCAGCACTGACAGTGAGTCATTAGCAGAGTATTACAGGAGTTAGAGCTTTCACAGCCCAAAAGGGGATTGAGACATTTTGTACGGTATTGCACCTGGGCTCCTTTTTTAATGTTATTTTGTGTTATGTAACCCAGCAGGAAAACTGAATGCATTTCCCTTGTAAAGCAGGTTTTGGCCTTCCAACCTTCCTGTCCTTCCCGCATCACGGAGACAAAGAGCACTTGATGGATGGGTGTTTCTGTCATGAACACAGTGCTATTCCAGATCTGAATGACTCATTAGCTTTGTGACAGCAATTATGTCAGGTTTTCAGGATCGTCAGTTCCTTTTTGAAGAGATTAACAGCTGAATCTCAAAGAAAGGATTAGACATTTTGCACTGTGATAATGTTTATGTGTGGGTGCTGTTGTGGGAATTTTTGTTTCTGTAATACTGTGCATTCACCCCTGATGACTGCCTCAGAGTCTGTAGTGTTCGGCTTTGTGTACTTCACTGAAAAGAGGGAGACTTCAAACTATTCCAGCAGGTTTCTCTGCATGGCCTAGCCAACCTGTAGAGTGAGTTTGTCCTCCGATAAGGACATGCTTTGTTGCAGTGTTCGTGCTGTCACCCAGAAACTGCGTTTGATAGGATAAGGCATTGCACAGCCACTGATATCAAACTCCTGTCTGTTATTTGAGATGGCAGACATGAATTAGAATGAACTTAATGGATTCGTGCAAGTTCTCTGGGACTAGAGATGGAGCTGATTTCACTGATTCCATTTCCTCTCCCGTACAGCGCCTCCAGAGGCTTATTTGAAGTCACTTGTGTTTGATTTCCCTTGTATGGTTTCGGTTTTGTTGTTGTCTCCCTCGCTGGCTGCCTCGCAGTGACGGATCGAGTGTCCTGCGTGTCTTGTTTTTTCGAATGAGTCACCTTAAACTTCTGCTTCTATTCCTGTACCTCAGAAGAGTACCACACACACACCTTCTGTGTTTGTGTATGTGTGGGTGGCTGGAAAAGCAGCAGCAGCAGTGTGCATGTGTGTTTGTGCACATACATATGCACATTCATGGTTCAAGTACAACATGCCCGTGTCTTTGAATCCATCTTGTGAACACTTGCAGGACTATGTTCAAGCTTTGTTGTTCCGTGTAAGAACTGGATCACAGCTTTTCTGCAAGACACTAAACCTGTGTATGGATCAAAGCAAGGCTGCCCTCCTCCAGTGAGTTTACAGCAGCCATGCTGTTGCTCATGGCTCAGTCAAAACAGTGTAAAGTCAGAGGAAAAAGTCAAGTGAAAGGGAGATCAGGCTCCAGCAGTTATACCACGGTGCTTAACTATTCCTGAGAGATATTTGAATGGTGTACTGAGTTTTATCCTCACAGAGTAAAGCAAGGGCTGCACAGTTAACAAGATTTCTTTCCCTTGCTGCCCTCCAAATCGAGCTGTGCTATGCAATAGTTACAGGGTGACAGTTATTAAAAGTAGAGGCAGTTTTAAGTTCTTACTATGTGTTTCGTGTGTGGCAATCCTAAAAAATATTTTATCACCTCAAGAGATGTTAAGAGTACAAAAAATATAGTCACAACTCCTCAAATCCGGACTGTTTGGGTGTTGTAAGAGGCAGCCTGAGGAGTTTTTTTTTTAATATATATATTTATAGTTTTCAATGGAAACCTAGAGGCCTAAACTAACATGATACTTATGTTAATCTGTGGATGTGGATGAATTCCCCTCCAATGTGCATGCAAGTGCTGCAGAGTTAGGAAAAATTGTGTGATTGAGATCATATTGAATAATACTGTGACTTAAATTTACAAAAAAAAGGAAGAAATACAGAAGTTGTGGTTTGCTGTAAATTCATTGAAGATGTAAAGTATGAGAGCTCTCGCAGAGCCACCCACGACAAACGATCTGATCCCCATGTTGAAACCAAGTGTAATGAGTGTATAATCATGCTCAGTTGTGGATTTTGTTCAGCTCTCCTGACCTTTGGCTTTCTCTTGTCTTTGTTATTTACTCTTCACTTGCCTAGGCCTTCAACAGGATACATTTATCGTACTTTTCTCTGTGCTTTCTCGGATGTTTGTACAAATTGGTGGGGTTCCCACGTGACACATTAACTTCAGCTTTGCAATTTTTACACCACATATCTATCTGTTCAACATCATCATAACAGAATCATATATATATATATATATATATATATATATATATATATATATAGCAGCTAATGGGCATGACCAAAACAACTCTAAACAATTTATTCTCATATTGTGATAGCAGTTAGATCGAAACAGAAAGCCATTGGCAAGACTCAAATAGCATGTGGCCTGATTGTACACCAGGCAACAACAATTATGCAAATAACTCAATAAGAAGACATGAAACATGGCTCATTGGTTTGAGTTTTGAAATGTCAACTCAAGCTTCAAATTTAATTTCATTTATTTATGTAGTAGGGAAGGTCTAAAATGTGGCATTAATGATTTATATAAAGAAAAATTAAAGGATGGTTGCACCAGAACTGCTAAATTCCATGTTTTGTCCCCCATGACAGTGATGCAAGACATTAAAAAAAGAAAATACACAAACAGAGCAACAGAAAAAAAGAAGAAAAACTTGGCTGCACTGACTACACTAAAAAAACTTTTGCTCAGAATAATTTTACAAAAAAAGATGGGTAGAATTTCAATTAGATATGTATATATAAATTTATTTTGACACATGTGAAGAACTTCCGCTATTGAAAACAGTTGGTTTGTAATACATGACAAAGTGTCAACATGAGCATTCTGCAATTCTACAGTTTCAATTGGCAAACAATTTTGTCTAAAGCAACGTACAACACAAGCAAGATTTTGGACAGAAAGAAAAATCTTCCTTTGTTTGTGCGTCAAAGATCGTCAGTTTATTTATTTCATGTTGAATAATGTACCCATAGCTAACCACAGTTAATCATTGCAACAATATAATTTTACCTTCAACACAACTCAATAGTCCGTGCTAAATGAGACCTTCTGACCAGAAGGAGGAGAAGGGTCAGCCCCCATGACTTTGTATCAACAGTCACACATGCTCCTCAGCTTAAACAAAACTCCTTCGCACGGATGTAATGAACCAAGGAAAGACCATTTTTTGACTGAAGAGACCTGATTTATCCTGCACTTGAACAAAACACATATATTTTAGGACTTGGGTCTGAACACACATTTAGTTGTGTTTGGTGCTCTTCTCTTTCATATTCTCAACGAAATGGGCATGCTGAAGAAATTGTCTTTAAACCTACCATTATGTCCTACAATGAGCATGTAATGGTATATTTATCTAACAAGGATATCTTCAGATCAACTTTGTTCACAAAGGCTGTTGTTGCATGAATCATATTTTGGTCATAAAAAGATTCATTTTAGATAGCATGCTTCCAATGATAAAGATAAAATCCCATTAAAAATCTTAGGAGAGATGTGATGCAGACAATTTAAGAAAGCTGGCCAATAAGAAGACAGGAGCTGTAACAGCTTGTTTCAAACAGAGGAGAGACTGGGGGCTGCATTAAGTGATAGAATGAGATAAATTTAAAAAAGAGTTTTTTTAAACAATAAATCTTGCAAAGCTACTTTAGTAGAGTGGCAGTATAAAATCATTGAACTCAAAATGAGAATAACAGAATAATTATTTTAAGAGTTCAGGCTCCATTACCTTTAGATTTCCTGAGAGAATAAAACTTGTTTGAAATGTTTGTTGTTTGCAGCCATTAAAAAACTGAACCTAATGAACAGAAATTAGCATGTAAGTTATTAGTAGTGAGAAACCAAACAAATAGAAAACCGCAGATATAACCAAACATTAAAATCACAACAGCAGCAGTATGAAAATGAAGTTTACGTTTAATTGACTGTTAAGACTAATTTTCAGAATCAAACATGCCTTTGTTAAAAACAAGAAGAAAGTAAATAGCTGTAGTAGTTTCCACACAAAACTCTTTTGGCTCTTATCAACCAGTTACAATATTATGTGTTCATCTTTTCCCTGGCTAATATGAAAATATATAAAATATTCATGGATTCTTTTCATGTGTAGTAATGTCAAATATGATAATATGTAATCACAGTGAGCTCATATGCACAGTTCACAGGGAACATGGACAAAGCCCGGGGCATGGTGAATATCTGCACGGAGAGAATTTGCTCTACAATAAGTTGCTGGAAGTGTGAGCTCAAATCAAACAAAGCAGCAGCTGCAAAATCAGCACAGCTCCAATTTTCTTCTTATGGCATGTAAACAGCAAAAGGGAAAAAAAGAAGTACTGGAACATGAATGCATCTCTTTTAATAAGAGATTGTTTCATCAGAGGATATGTTATACCACTTAGACTGTAAAAAGAATGAATATAGTCGCTGTGACATCACCCACTTGGTACTATTATGTGAAGTGTGTTTTTAAGGAGATGCTTTTGTCTGAAACCAACATACATTTAAAAGTAACTATAACAGAAAAAAGGCTTGTGTGTGGAAGCAGGGTATTTTTTTGTTTGTGTTTTACTCTATGAAGATCATCACCATTGAAGCGTCAACAAAAACATAATCATCATGAAATCTCAAAGGCAATATCATCTGTCATCATCATCTCTACCACCAAAACTATGAAGTGGGGAGCTGTTCACAAACAGCTGGATCTAAAAAAAAGTGGGCTGTGAATCAACGTAGTATGGTAGCTTATTCCATCAGTGGAGGACGACTGAAGGGAAGAGTTTGTTTTGAGACTAATGGCCCTGTTGATATGGGAGTGCGAAGCGAAAGGGGGTATTTACCTGGATGAGGGACCTGGATTCCAGGTCAGCAGGGGTTTCCGAAGAGGTAAAGCCAGATGATAGCAGATCAACTAACTTTCCATCAAACTAGAAACAGGCAAAGACATGCCGAGGAGGGCTTTCTAATCTGCTTGCAAATAGCTGAAACATGCCATGTGTAACTCCCAGCCTTAAATTTTAACACATGTATTAAAAAATTACTTGGCTTGATTCCCATCTTGACCTAATTATTTCAACTTTAAAGTTTGATTAAAAAAAAAAAAAAAGTTGATAAAAGCTAGCTTTTAGAAGCTATTTCCAATTGATTACCTGATTTATTCTTTTTCTTTGTTTTTAGGACATGAACGACTTCTCTCCAATCTTCAGTCAAGACCTTTATAAGGGCATGGTGGCCCCAAATGCAGAGAAAGGAACTGTCATTACGACTGTTTTTGCCTCAGACCGAGACCCACCAGTAAGTATGAAAAACACATTTTTCCCTCTCTGAAAAATAGGTTCAAAATAAGCAGCATATACCACATCGGTGCTCAAATTTTTAAGCTTGTGAAGCGTGTTGACTCCATCTGTTTTTTTAATAAGGGTAGCCGAGATAAAAGCCTCGCTTCATTTCTACCTCTGTGCTGCATGGTGCTCTCAGAACATCAGCCAATTTCAGCTGTAGCATTTGACATGATGCATTTTAAAGATGTTTTCAAGACGTTGCTGCTCTCATTAAGGCTACAGTGCTGTGTGTGTTTATTGTAAGCGGCTCTTGTTTAGCTTCCATACTTTTATGAGTCATCCACCAGTTGCCTCTGACAGAGTTGTGTTTCCTCAGACTCTTTTACTTCAGTATATCTGAGCAGGATCTCCCGGGACTGGAGCTTGAAGATTGTTTCTTTTTATACTGGGTGGAGGGGTGTGTCTGCAAAACAAGGCTCAGAAATTACACAATGAGGAGAGATATGGTGACACCCCTATGAGACTGTATTTTTAAGAGGTGCAGCAGAGGAGAAATCAGGGGGAAAAAGCCTCTTGAGCTAGGTGGAGATTTATTGAATAATATTTTTAGCACTCTGCTTATAGCGTGTCAGGAGAATTACATGTATATTTTGGGAATGGTGAATTCTGAGAATGTTTAGCCTCACGCCACTCACCTCAGCTGAACTTGTTTCATTGGTGCTGCCACCCACCTTAATATTTTATTGCACTTGGTGAGTCAGCAGTCTCCTCGCTCATGTCTTCTTTCTCCCCTTTTTTTCTTTCTCCTTTTTTATCTTTTTTTGTTGGAGCAGTGGAGTTTTTCTCCTCCGTAAAGATTTCCCATGCCACCTTTTTCGTATGACACATGGAGGGTTTTTTTTTTTGTTCAAATGAAAGTGAATAGCAATCCACCAGTGACCTCCCTGAATTTCTTTTTTAGCTTCAAGCTCTGTGTGTAGTTTTTCACAAAAGTCCTGTACGGCTGGACTCTGTGCTTGTTATCTGAGGCCCTCCTGCTGGTAGGATCTCACCAGGGGCGGTTGAACTGGGGTACTCTCTGCAGCACATAAAAGCTGCAGAGGGATATGGAAGCCTGTCAGTCCCTGCTGCGGGTCATAAAACATCTCCAGAGCGGCACAATGACTCCTGAACATCTCAGTCCCCCTCTCAAAGGGAGCTCACCCTCCCTCTGCTTTTGTTCTGCCCCCCTTTTCCACCTCGCTGGCATTCTCTCTAAATCCATTCCCTTTATTGTGAGCTGATGTCTTTTCCTTTCTCAAACAAGATTGAACCCAAAACCATTCATATAGGAGATTTTTTTCTGCATCCAACTGTGATGAGAAACAAGTAATAGGAAGGAGCACATCATTACGTTAACATGAGCACAATAGCAGGGAGTGAATCATGAGAGTGACTCTGCAGAGTGGTTTGACAGACAGAGGGATTAGATTTCCTAACAGGAGTCGGATAACTCAGTCTCTTATTGACCTGGATTTGGAAGCTCAAAGCATTTTATTGACAGGATGCCTGTCATAGACACCTCTGATGGAAAAGAGCTTAGTCTAGTGCTTGTCAAACACACACACACACACACACACACATACACAACCACACACACACACAAACACACACAAACACACACACACACACACACACACACACACACACACACACACACACACACACACACACACACACACACACACACACACACACACACACACACACACACAGGGGCACACACACTCTTTTTATGCTAATGCAAAAGAAAGAAGGAAAAGAGACTTGATGTCGTTTTTGGTTTTGATGTGACAAACAGGTCTGTTGTGTTTTAGGCTACAAATGCTTACACAGACTGTCCAACTGACAGTCTATGGGGTGAATTCAATAGGCAACTAGGGGCGCAGATGGCCTAGTGGTCTAGGCTGCACCCCATGAGGTTAACCTCAAGCCGTGGTCTAGGTTTTGAATCCAGCCTGTGGCCTGTTTCCTGCATGTCTTTTTCCACTTTCCCCCACCTTTCCTACTCTATCCACTGTCCTCTCCTATCTCCTTAAAGGCATGAAAAAGCCCCCAAAAAACTTTAAAAGAGAAATCAAATAACTTTTCTATCTTGAAACATTCAATCAAAATATAAATGTGGAAAAAAGTTCAGAAAAATAGTTTGGAAAAAAAAAATCGTATCACTTATAGACACTGTGTCCTCAGTGCTGACAGTCATTCACTTTTTATGCTTCATTAACCTTGTAAAGCTGGATTCATTAAAAAAAATGAACAGCTTCTGTCGAAGACTTAAAGCTCTTTAACACCTGGATCATTTGGCGAAGTCATCCTGAAACAAAGGGCATTCCCCTCCTTGCCTCCAACATTGTTTGAATTTATGTGAACACAACAATCGCACTCTGATGCAGAACAGAACACGCGGGCCGACATCACATGGAAGAGGTGGTCTCACCTTGCTTCCACTCTTAGTCTTACTTCCACTTTTACAGCCAGAACACAATAAACCCAGCAACTGGAGAAAGCAGCTGCATGACCATCATTCAGAGGTAGCTGGGGTAGTTAGCTTGTATAAAAAAAGCACTATGCTAACATTATTCCTAACATTATGCATCACATAAGAAGAAAATCTAGAGTTGGCACCATCTGATAGTGCAACAACTGGTCCATTTCCAATCAAGAATGTCAAATCAGGGGAATTTATCCCTCTTTGTGTAAAACAAAAGAAGCTTAGTGTCATTTTTGATCAACAAAAGATATTTGGGGGCAGATCAAACACAGATCATACGGAGATTAGATAGGTTGGAAAGACATGCAGAAAATTACAGAGGCAGAGAGTCAATCTAGCGACCACTGTATCAAGGATTATAGCTTATGTTCATGAAAGATGCTCATAAACTGTTAGACCAGCAGATTCAAAACAGAATGCTTTTTTTATCTTACTCAAAAACACTGCAAAATTTATGTTTGTGTTATTAGAAGCAGAATTAGAAATGCTGGTTTAAACTTTTTTTTTTTTCCTGGCTCAGGTGTTATTTCCTTTTCACCTACCTAAATAAATACTACCTTAACTGTCAACTAATGACTCACAATGCAGCTGCAAGACCGTTAACCAGGACCGGCTAAACAACCTAAACCTAATAATACGTTTTAGGCTGATAGAGTAGGCTTGGGTTGAGGTCATACAGGTAAAGACCAGCGTGTACTTTTTGTCGTTTCTTAATGCAACCTTTAAAGATTGGTATTACCTAATCCACTTAGTGCCCTGGGAAAGATGGGAAAAGTAAAACTTTGGCTTTGTACTGGGTTGCTATATTTTTGGCAGTGCCACTCAAGCCTGTAACAGTATTATTAATACCAAAGAAGACAGGAGATTACCGCGGAGACAAATGTTCCCACAGGAAGTTTGATTGAGCCTTTGTTTGTGACTGAAAATGAAAGTTTCCTCTTCTTTTTTGGCATTGTTCATCACACTAGAGAGCAGTTGGTGATGCCATTTTTAGACACTCTTATTTCTGAAGCAGTTTTTAAGTCATTTTTGAATCAAATGAGGAATTAATTATAATATAAACCCTCCAAATTGAGCGGTAATATTGTGTTAGCTTGGCTGTTTAAGGCTCCCAAGCTGTGTGCCTCTGCGTGAGGCTTCAAGTGCGTCTGAGGTTTGCTTTGCAAATCTGTGTGGATCTTGGCTTGTGTTGATTTAGCTGCCCCCTGTGGATAAACCTTACCTCTTTTCTGACTTTGTTTCCTGGACGGGTAAGTAGCATATCTGATTAGAAAAATCTGCCAAACTTATATAACTGTAATCTTAAGTAGTTAAATAGTCAGTTTCAGCAACGTGTTGATCTCTAAGACCTGCACTGCCACAGCATTTAAAGCCATGAAAAAGTTGTACAGAATGAATCCACTGGCTCGCTGTGGGTCTTATTTGCCTTCTGATAGAGGCATCAGTTTGAATTTCAGTCCATTTCATAGCCAACAAAAACTCCTCAGAAGTGCTTTAATTCATAAAGCAGCAATTTGACATTGACAAGAACTAGATTCTTGCATGAATAGAAACCTTTGTTTCCAGTAAGGAGGAGAAATTGGCAGTAAACTTCTGTCTGACAGCTTTTTGTTGCTTGAATTGTTAACGGCACAGTGAGTTCACTCCAGGGGTTGATATTAAACATTCATTATCGATGAGTAGAATACCTGACCAAGAAAGGTGTTGTTTGTAAGCAGAGGCAGACTGAGATGCAGCTGCAGCAGTGGTATACTCAGTGTCTGAGAAGATGGGCTTTTGTCAAATCTGGAAACAAATAGTCCTTTAAATTTTGCTGTTTGCTTGGCTTATAGAGCAAGAGACAAAATAAACGTCTCAGAAGTGGAAAATGTTGAAATATTTGACTGAATGTTTTTGGATGTGTCCTGAATTTCAAGTACTTGCATGGTTCAAAAAAACAGACTCTAAGCCCACCTCATCTCTGCCTCCTCGCCTCTTGCTAGGTTCACTGAAAGTTAAATTGAGTTGGTTAGGTTACAACATGGCAACAGCCAATGACCGGCTTCAAAACTCTACTTCAGAAACAAATAGGTGAAGTCTTAAAAACTACATACATGTATTATACAGTCTATGGTTTTGACATATGTGACTGGTGTCTGTAGATCTGTAAATGTTTGGATGATGATTCTTGTGTCCAACTTGGGGACTTGCTTTTCTTTACAAACACCCAGAAACCTGGTTTAGAAGAAGAAAAAAATCTAGTGGGAGTGGCTTGTCTTCTTTTTTTTTGTCATCCTGTGCTTTTTAGTTTACACTTTGAGCATAGCCAACTATAAACAGGTTTTACCAAAATATCAATGTCAGAGTAACAGTGTTAAGCTTTACAAATAAGTTTTAACCATACAAAGTCAATTGATGATCAACATTTGCAACTAGTAGCTTGTTGGATTGGCAGCACATTGTCATACAGTGGCCTTTTAAATCCACCACAAAAGTTGTTTCATTCAATTTAAACTATTTATTTTTATTTATTTTTTTATTTGTGGCATTTGAGGCAGTTTCCTGACTAAACTGTGAGTGGGAGATTTGTCAGGCACATCCGATAACACACACATTCTCTCAGGAATGACTGGACTCACCTCCATGGACAATACATAAGTGAAAACGAGGCATAAACCATGTAGAAAAAGTTGACTACACCTTGTGTCTAGACTCTAGCAAAACACTTTAGCCGTCTCCTCTTGTAAAGGTTCTACTTCAGAGGCCACTGTACCCGAGTTTTCTTTTTGTGTTGTTTTTTTATTAATGATCCCGTCCTGACATCTTTTCCATTACATGTTAGAAAACAAGCTCAAGAGCTTTTAGAGATGAGACTCTTCTTTTTTGAGAATCCCCTTAGTGAATTCACTCCGATAGTTTTGTAACCTCTAAGAGACACATTTGTGTGAATAAGCCTCCTGAGGGAGCCACTTCTACTACAGGATTTTACCTCTCTCTAGCCCCAGGTTTTACCCAATCCCCAGGGAGCAAAATCAGTTCAGGCAAAGCAGCAGAGCTTCAGAACAGCTCATAAAAAAACAGGCTAAGTTTAAGGTCCAGGGGGACAAAACTGAAATAAGATAAGCTATAGAGATGATTAGTAATCAGGAACCGTGATTAATCTTAATCAAGGGGTCATTTAAGACTGGGCACTTGCTAATGAATCTAAGGATGTAACTCTGACTGAGAGGGGAAAGTTTAATAGAGAGGTTTACATGCTTAATGAAAGAGAGGCATTGAATCATCGACTATCTTTAAATTTATGTTAGACTGTGTGATGAGGACTTTGTTGAGTACAGCTTTAAGTATGGACAAAAATCATTTCAACTTTGTTTTTGTGATGACACATACACTTTGGTTTCAGGTGTGGTTTTGAAACTAAACTGTGCGTGTCACTTTCCTTGAACAGTGTTGTTTATTACTTTTATTTCTGTTATAATCAACAAGTGTTTGTTTTCCTTCATTGTGGGTACCATCTACCTTTTGTTATGTTTTTTGAGTCATTTTAGTCTTCTTCTACACTCGTAAGGGAATTTTCTAAGTACTGCCATTTGTCTTGTTTCGTCTTTATGGGTGTTGCCCTAGAGCCTTGTTGCACAATGTCTCATCCTTTGTCATTGTCTTTCCATTTTTCTCAACCTCTGTTTGCTGTTTATGCGCACTCAACTAAAACGCCTGCTTTATAAAAAGATTCTGTGGAATGACCCAGCGTCTAGTTTGTGAAACCAAAGAATAATGGAAATGCAGAGCGTTTAATCCATGTTACATGAGCTACTTTTTGCAGAATTTTTGAACACACACATTTAATCAACTGTAGGTCCTTGATATTATATCTTCAGGGTACAACAACAAGAAACACAGTTGCATAAAACACCTTTTTCTTTCTACCGTCATATTAAATATAAGATTTCACCATATCCAGGCATTAGTACATTTTATAATGCCTAATTATGGTCACACCGTCTTTCCTATTGAACTGTTCTGAACTATGTTTTACCATTACTGTGTCGATATATAAATGAACTGTGCCTTGATGTAGTTCATGAACTTCTTTCTCCTTCCTCCAGGGGACTCCAGCCAGTTTTGTCCGCTACAGAGTGGACCAAGACAGGTCACCCTACAGCGGGAGCATCTTTGATGTAGAGGAGGAAACTGGGAGAGTCATCACCAAGGTCAACCTTAATGAAGAGCCCAGTGTCACCTTTAAGGTGAGAAGCAGTTATTACAGGGACATTAGCAGAGGGAGGCTGGTGCTGCTCTGAATGTGAGGGTCTCTTCTGAGATAATGTTGTTTTTTTATTCATACAGTGAGTCCAGGGAGTCTCCATTATGGTGGATTGATATACATTTCTCTGGAGGTTTGAGTGAAAGCTTCCCCCAAACACACATGGGAACATGCAGTCTTGTTAGTTCAACAATAGCAGCAATGCATCACATAAAGAGGCAGCTGGGCTCGCATTTGAGGCTCCAGAGTCTCAGAAGGGCAATAGTAAGCGGAGTCAGGTCATAAAGGCCTCGCTGCACATGTGCATGATTGATATTGGACATTGCATTGGTATTCAGCAGATAGCCACACAGATGGTAAGCAAGTGATAGTAACATCTGAATGACACAGCTCATGCCCAGAAGCATACACAAGTATGACTTTGGTGCTCTGCCTATTAGAGGGAATTTATTTTTTAACCTTGTTGGTGTCAAGGCTTGAGTCAGAATGCTTGTAGGTTAGTCCTCAATCTTCACTGTAATATTTCAATATTCTAAATTAAGTGTTGACAACGGCGTATGAGCTACAGGAATATTCATGTTCCCGCAAATCGGTTTATTCTGAATAAGCCAGAGCAGTAGTTGTTTAAATGACACAGCTTGGGTGACACTGGGGGTGTGGCAGAAGTTGACCCCACATCTCGTATGCCATTGCAAACAGTTTCTGAAAAAAAAAAAAAAAAAAAAAAGACACTTGTGGCAATGTAACAGGTAAAAATTAGCCAGATTAGAGGAGCTGGTGTTAAGTGCTCTTAGCCTTATAGGGTGCTTTGGCCAGCTTCCCATGAGCTTTTCAGACAGCCTCTGAATCTGTCCACTTTTGCCCATCTGAAAATTCTGTAGTAATCAAATCCTTTATGATTGGATTAGTGGATTTGTCCTGTCCTCACCAAAGAAGCTCATCTTTTTCCCATGCTTTTCCCCTTGACGACATAAAAACACAATTGTGCAATCTGAACATGCACTCTGATGACTCTGATTACATGTATATGTGCCTGTAATACAGTTAAAGTACAATCTTTAAATAACTCATAAGCAGTCAGACTGTTGTTGTTATTATAATGATCAATTTAAGAACATGGTGTACATGTAAACATATTGATTACGTGCATGAAGAGCAGAGCAGCAACCTGATAGCTCCCACAGGCGTGTTCTCTCTGTTAATGTTATTGCTAACAGATTTCATACAGCCTGTTTTAGTGAAATGTGAGTTGCAATAATGCTCATCTTCTGTTTACTGGTAAACATGGATTATTCTAGAAAATCAAAGAACATCTGTGGTGATTATTGCCTTGTCACAATGATTATGTCATTGCTTGTCATGTGTCTGTTGCTTCTGATATCAAGCTTTGTTACTAATAAAAATCTCCCCCAGCTGCTCAAGTGAAGATTATGTAACAAGTTACCGCGACCTTACACAGGCACATAGATAGTTGTGAAGAGGGGACCAGGTGCCTCATAGGATGAGGTTGTTAAAGGGATTTGTGGCTTACGCTACTTTGTACGTAATCTATCTGCCTCTACCTTCAGATTATGTTCTTTTTCTGCATTTCTTACCTTTTCTCTTTTTCTTTTTCTTTTTTCTTTTTTTTTTTTTTGTTTACACTTTTTCTGCCTATCTCTTCCTCCCCTCTCCCCCGCATCTGCCCCTCCAGGCTCCATTCTCCACAGTCTATGAATGTAGATCAATACATTCATACATTCTCTGTGCGGGCTTTGCAGGCCGCTCGCCAGATCCTATTCTGCCAGTCAAGCTTTATTAGGATGCCGAACATGTTTACTGAGAATGCCTGGCAACCTCAGAAAGAGAATATTTTGTGTAGTGGGTAGTAGTATGGACCAAAGACAGAATGCTGTTATACTTTTGTGTTCACATTTGCATTTGTTTGTTGTTTATCTGCGTGTTTCTGTCGCCCGCTGCAGTTGTTTGTGATCGCATTTGATGACGGGGAGCCAGTGAAGACTAACAGCACTTTGGTGGAGATAACCGTCCTTCAGCCCTCCCGCATCCCGATCTTCACCCAGGAGGAGTATAGGTGCGTCTCCTTGACACAACTGTGGAAGCAGCTGCCTCTGCACACATCAAAGAGCCCCAAAGAGGGAGAAAAATGCTGCAGGATGGTTTCTTAAGAATGCCCCGACTCACTTTTTTTATCTCTGGCCACATCTTTTATTCAATGTCTGGGATATTTCCATTAATATTTAATCATTTTGCAAATTATATATTCCACCTTGAGCTGTCGTAAATGGCCGTGAAGTCGATATTCCTCATGCATTTCTTATTTTCTGTTTTATCAATAGCTATCTACAGATTATTATTATTCCTTCATGCCGACACTCAGCGCAGTATCCTCAGCTGTGATACTGTCTCTCGTTGTCGCGCTCTCTTTTCCGTGCGTGACTGATTAATGAGTTTGGAGTATAAATATGCATTAGCCCCTCCGGCTAGATGCTGCAGATCATCGCTGCTGTAAACCACATTTGTTCCTCTCTAAGGGCAGAGCAGGGCTTCCCCCTGAGTTTATTAAGAGTCTCCTTTGACAAGATTAAGTGTTTGGACTGTGAAACCAGCGAAGGGAGATGCAAGATGAACATTATCCATACTGCCACACACAATAAATGGCTGTTCTGGACCGTGGCTGGGTTGGGTGATGTGACTCTGCATCAGGAAGAGGCAAGAGA
Source organism: Halichoeres trimaculatus (assembly GCF_033239565.1). Taxonomy (NCBI): domain Eukaryota; kingdom Metazoa; phylum Chordata; class Actinopteri; order Labriformes; family Labridae; genus Halichoeres; species Halichoeres trimaculatus. The sequence goes on along the minus strand of NW_027437186.1, from coordinate 25,520,012 downwards.
CATGTATTATTAAAAGATAAACATGGATTATTCACACTCCAGCTGACTTTGAAAACCTTTCCGTGATGAGTAAGTGTGAGTGTTTGCAGTGGCTGTCATTTTGTGTTCCTCTGCAGCAAGCACCTGTCTGCATCATCTGGAGATCTAAGCCAGACTGTGAAGCTTTAAGGAGTGATGGCAAAGTTTGCCTGGCACAATGCAGTCTCCAGGAGCTTATAGTGAAGCTTGTTTTAAGTGGATTGATTTACCAGCTTGTATGTCAGTCAAAGTTTGGAGTCTTGGCAGTCTATCATCTGTAACAGAATTTGATATGCCTTTATGCAAAAGACAGGGATTGTGAGCTCTGCCCAAGCTGTCAACACATCAGTGAAAGTGTGTGTGACTTTGTGTCTGTGTGTATTTCCTTTCACAGATCATTGTGTGTGTATTGAATGTGTCCTTTTTTTAATCCAGCACTTTGTGTGTGCACTCACGTCCCCCTGTTGTTCGGCTTTATTCGGTGATTGATACGCAGACTTAGCCGCATAACCAGTGAAAGGCCATTGATTAACGCCTTGAATGAGTGCTCTGTCTGGCACTCACACAGAAGGTCGGCACCGTAGGCCCACACCGCTGTAGGGTGTCACTTTGACGATACTCAGCACACCCAGCGGCAGGCCCGTTGTAAATTGTGAGCCGTGAAAACATTAGCCAGGTGCTCGAGCCTCTCCTGCTGGACGAGGTTGTCTCCAGCGGCGAGCGTCCAATCTGCTTGCTGTACGATGAACTATCTCTTCCTTTCCTTGCCGCTCTATCTCCCCGCATCATCCTCTCCCTGAGGAGCTCAGGAGCACAAATCACTCTCTAAATGTCCACGGAGAAGATCTCGTCTGTCTTTGAGAAGGCAGTTAGTTATAGCAGCAATCAGGTAAGTTATGCCTACAGCTCCGGAGCACACAATTAAAACAACTCTGCAGAGCTTTGGCTGACTTAATGATTCCTGCTCCTGCTTTATGGTTGGTCCCCTCCATCTGTCAGAGGGAAATGAGAAGCTCCCAGTCATTGTTGGCTAAAATAAATGCCTTCTACCGTAGCTGTTACTGTAGCAGCAGGTTGCCACTTGCTTAAGAAGGTTTGAGCAAAACACCTTATGTTGTGTCTGCAGAAACACAAATGTTGGGCTCTGAATTTCGTAATTGCTTGGATAAGATAAAGCAAAATTAAATTCAGATTTTCAGATCACCATAAAATTGATATAAAAACACAAACATATGTCTCAGCATAATATCACAATGTTACTGCTCCACATGGAGAAGCCCTTTTTTTACCAAATAAATCATGGTGAACAACTAAAGGCTCATATCAAACCTATACTACCAAGAAAAATCACTCCAATTCTTCAGCAGCTTAACTCCCCTTTGGTTCTTGACAATTGTTTTAATATTTAACAGTGAGGGTTTAAAACACCCTGCTGTGCAAGTACTTTTAGCCTTGCCAGAACTAAATATCCTACCAATCTTTCCCTGCATGAGTGTATGCCTCGCAATTTGAGGTTTTAAAATAATTAATCATGCAGTCCTTCCAAGAAGTAAAAGTTTGAGTAATGTAGCTTTTACTCATACAGCTTTCATAATGTTTGTTTAATGTGAAATTGAATAAAGTATATGAATTAATCAGAACCAAAGAGGGTTTTATGTTCTGTGTTGAAGGGCGTGTAACGTATTTTCAAGTGGTGTCATTAAGCTGCTGTGAATATACATTTAACATGAAACTCACGGAAGCAGCCCTTTGGGAAGCCTTTAAAACTGGGCACAAGGGGAGGTCATGAATATTTATTTTCCCCTGGTTGCGTGTTTGGGGACGAGGACTGGTAAGCTGCTATATCTAGCATGGTCCCACCATGTGAATCCCCCCTTCGGTGCTGTGTCTACTCTTCTAGCCTGATGCTGCAAAACTGAAGTTAGAGCTATTTTTTTTTTCCTCGCACTGCTTATCTCCCCCACAGGCTTCCTCTTCTAAATCTACTCTAAATCACATGAGACTTCTGCCTCACCGCTTCTGAGTATGTCATTCTGCTCTTCTCTTCCATTCGCCCCCCACCCAAATCCCCCACATCCCTTGAGTTTTTCCTCTCAGCTTATCGCTCTCTCTGTCAGATTCTGTCTCACTTTGTCCTCTTTTGTCTCTCCTCTAGCTGTGCAGTCCGTGTCCCTTAATTTTCTGCTCAGCTGGGGTGGAATTTCACCCTCTGTGTGGGATTTCTTTAAGCATTTACAAACATTTAAAGTCCTGTCTTTACTGCTTTTAAATGCTATTTTAACTGTATTTAAACCTTCATTATCAAAGTTTTAATGTAAATTAACCTCTTGCATCTTGCCATTTGGGACTGACTGCCTTTTAAACACGCCTCTGGAGGTCTTTTGTGCTCTTGTGTTGGGTATTTCCATTAACTAGACTTTAATAAAATTCTGCCACCTCTGCAACATATTTCAAAACTTGCTCTTTTGGCTGATTGAAGAGAATCTCATTAAGGAGTGAAATGTCACAGCATTATTTATTCCCTTTACTGCTGTTTTCTGTAGTTGCAGACAGCAGATGTTGTGCCATACCTGCAGCATTAATATGCAGTCTGGCGATCCTGAGAGGAGCACTACACCCTACTACATTATTGAGTCATGCTCTTGGTTATACTGTTTGCATAGTAAACAGTGTCAGCATCGAGTATTACTACAATCAACAACATGCTGTCACCACTTAAGCTTGCTTCTAATTACACTATTAGTGACAGTGTGTGAAAATTGCTCCAGAATTCACTCTGTACATACACCCACATGATGCACGGTAACATAAAAAAATACACAGATTTCCCTAGCCCTGAGAACATACAGTAGCTGTACCCAACGTCTCTGTTAGGCATTGTTACCCTGTTCATCACTGTGAGTGTCAGGGGTAATAGCTCAAAAGAAACAGCACATCTCTTTTCTGCCATTTCTTGACTTTTACAGACTATAGAGACTGCCGGCATAAGTTCTCTGCAGATGTCTGACCACTGTGTTACCATTGATTTAATGTTCTCAGCGGTCAGGCTCACAAATGGCTACACAATACCCGAAGCAGCGGATAGATGTGGTTATCACTGGGCTCTGCAGCCTTTGAACACAAATCAAAAAGCGATAAACAACTTGTCAAATCACAAAGGAAAAAAAGCTGTCAAGGAAACCATTGCTGCTTGTTTTATAGGAAATAAATGAAGGTAGGAGCTAATCGCTGTTCCCTCAATGAGCTATTCTTGAAATCTGAAAGGAAAACAGCATTTAATGTGTTGGGAAAAAAATATTTGATTCATTTCCAGTTCAAATCAGGCTGTGATTTCTACATATTTAAGCAAATGTCATGCTTTCTTAGCATACAGCTCTTTTAATGGCAGCCTTCTTTTATCTGTTGTTCTGCCAGACGTGTATACAAGTGATGGAGGTGCTTACAGCCCACTCATCCATGTTCTATCAGGCATTTAAAGGGTTAGCGATAAACCCTGCAGTGTGCTCTCCCACACACCTCCTTCACTGCAGACCCATATTTGAAAAACCAACATCAACCCTCTCTATTTCTTTGTCTATCCATCAATTTATCTATCCATCAATCTATCCTGGTGTCCTTCCTTCCCTCTCTTCTGAATCCGCAGCTATAAGGTGTAGAGCACTTTCATGCTCCTGAAGGGCGTGATTGATTTTCAGCCACAGGGTTTGAATCCACGGCCCTGAGCCTTGAACCTCTTAGCCACAGGAGCGCACTGACCTTTCACTTGTCTTTGCTAAGTAGGCAGGCATCAGTTGTAACAGAGGCCAAAGTCGCACTCATCGCACACATCTCAAATATCAACTAAAGGTCGATGCTGAAAGCAGGGCAAGAAAAGCTGCATGACTTATCATTAAGCTCTCACTCTGACTTTGCAGATAATTATCAGAAACAATGAAGAGTGAAACCAGTGCTCAGTGCTGAGGAATAAAGATAGATTTCTGAAGTGTTAGGTCAAATATTTTCAGACAGAAGTCAGGGTTTAAGATCATAATCCATTTTCCAATCACAGACAAAAATACACCATGCACCAAAAATGTTTTTAATGGAGCCGTTTGTCATTTTTGCCATCAGATAAACAATGAAAATTGAAGAACAAGAGAAACCTGAATCAGTCCAGATTCCTCTTTTTTTTCCATTCATGTTTTGATTATTCCTTTTTATCTTCCTCACATTATAAATTGAGAAACACAGTCTTAGAGTCATGAGATGGATGAACAAATGAAGGGTTAGATGGATAGAAGAATAATCTTTTTTTTATTTTATTAACACTGATATTGCCCCGCTTTTTTTTTTTTTTTTTTTTTTTTCAATGTGTGTTGTGTAATCGTACCCAGATTATCCTTTAACGTCATCAACAACAATGGATGACAGAAAGCAGCATGTTATTACATGAAATTATGAGTAATCTTTGGAACATAAAAAGGTTTACGTCTTACATTTTTGACTGTCTACTCCCACTTTTTCTGCATTTTCGTAACAATCAAGATGTTCTCTTTAAGTTTGCCTTAACTTTAGCAGGGTTTCATTTACTATTGAATGTATATGTGTCCTTAAAAAAACTCTGCCTGCCATTGAATGTGAGTTAATCAACAGTTTGTAAGGCGAAATAATTTACCTTTTTTAACCTCCCACGGACAGAGGAACAGAAGAGTAATTGAGTGAACAGCATGAATAATAACACTCAGATGACTGACAGAGAGATTCAAAAGGGGGTCTATTAAACCAGACTGTCCAGACAGTGATTACAATGGTAAGGACAAGGAGATGAACTTAACTGAAGAAAATGGATTATATTAACATTTATTAATAAGCTCAACACACTACATTACCAGTTCTCTTTAATTTAACACAATATGTATTTGATAGCACAAATGAAGTAATGACTTAGATTCTGAGCTGGGTGTGGAATCTCATTTGCAGATTCAATGAAATTCATTTCAATGGTTCAAAGATTCAGAGCTTATCCTATGCGCTTGTTAGCTTTTCATCACCTTCATAGAGTTATGATGATTAACAGTTTTAGGTTTGGAATTACATTGTAACTGCAACAGGAAACCATGATCCAGATATTTGAAACACCCTTGATAGCCCTGACTTTGGGATCTTTTTAAAATAATAACAAGTCAAGAGGGTATTCCTCTGAATGGACTGCTATCTGGAAGCCTGTGAGGGGGCGGAGTTATGAGCAGGCCTCGATGTTTGAGGTCCCTTAAACTTGACATAAGCCAGTTAAGAGATCCTTATGTGATGACATAATTACTCCAGCAAGTCTCATGAAAATCTCAAGCAATTTTTAAAACAAACTGTTTTGAGCAGTTTACAGACAGATTCAGGGATTTTTACAACATATGACTATGTAATGTTTTTAAAATGTGCACATTTTCAGTTTAAATATCAAGCATTGCTACTTTCTATACATTTTTGAAACACAGGGAAGCAACATTACTCCATCTTTAAGCAGCATGCTATTCATAACCTTACACCTATACCTGGTGGCAGTGGATACAATCGATAATAGCTTCACATAAATGCCGCTTCTTATCACGCACTCAACTTTACTCTTTCTTAAGTTTTGCTTCTACAGTTCAAAGAAATCAAATCGTGTTTTATTTTTACCTTGAGTCTTCACACTTTATTCTTTGTAACCACACAAATACACTGTTGATATGAACACTCTCATGCTTTTTGAAAACACACTGCCTGGTTTCTGCTCTCCATCCCATTAACATGCAGAAAGGGTCTCAGTAATTTGCGCTTGCCACTCCAACACAAAATTTCAGTAACTGATTTGTCCTGCAGCATTCTGCTGGTTAGAGAGGTGCTAATGTCTTTCTGTGGGTGAGGCCTCCAGGTGTTGCTGTTCTGGAGTAGATAATGCAGGGCAGGAGCAGTGATTTGACAGTAAAACATGCAGGATGGCATCACTGCCTACCTGGCAATGTGTGTTATCAAACTGCAAGCCTGGATGGCTGGCCTAGTTTTGACAACACACTCCTCCACCAGAGTCCAAACATTTGCTGGCCAGGTCCTCTCTTGTGTGTTAAATGACCCTCTGGATGAAATGTGAAGTGATGTCCTGTGGGCTGACATGCCTAAGCTGGCACCAGTCGTGGCACCGTCTGGCTGCACAGTAAATGTTGTTTCTGCAGCTTGGCTAATGCTTTCCATCATACCCTCAAGAACAGGTTTGATTGGAGCCTCTTTCTTTCTCTCAAAACTTAGAGAAATGGCTCACTGTGAGCACAAAAGACGTTCAGGGTCTGGTGGGGCAAGATAAGTGATCAGGGGAATAGCTCAGGGAGGAACATGATCAGGGGGGAGGAGTGCTGTAAACATCTTTCCTTATTTTACAGAACACCATGGTTTCATGTTACTTAGCCTTACTTTGTGTCAGAGGTGTTGGATTCCTGAAGTGTTTGTTTGCAGCAGAGCTTTTTTTTTCTGCTAAATCCTCTTAGCGAGTGTGAGTCAGCAGCTCATAAACAGTGTGTGCTGATATCTTCTGTGTGTTGAATTTGGTTTACAAGTGAGAGAGCATTTGCTGGAGGAGATGATGAATTGTTCATTTGTGCACAAATTTTAGGAACTTGCTAAACTCTCAATCGGAGTAAATAAAACGTATCACAAAACAAGTATCTCTGGGTGCGTTTTGAAGCTTCTGGGCTTTAATATTTGGCATGCGATGTTCAGTGCCAGGGTACAACTGGCGCATTAAAACAACACTTACAGAAAGTGCAATCCACATTTTGATTAGCATTTAATGCTGAATAATTTAACACTGCCCTCGTCTTCCAAATTAGAAAAGCCATGTTCAGTGTCTGTTTCTAAGATTATGAAATATGTTGCAATACATTGCAGGAGATAAACACAAATAGCTGTGAAAATAAGTCACCAAATCAATAAAGAAATAATTCATATCCCACAGTTAAGTGAGCTATCTGTCATGTACCATATAAGACTGTGCTGCGTTATGCAAAGTTGAAGTTTTTGGTCCCAATGGACAAGAGTTGGCCCTTTCTAATAGAGCGAGTTTTTTTAAAGGATGAAAATATGAATAATTCCACTGATTAGAAAAACAACGTCTCTCGCTTGGAATGAGCTATTAGATTGTTTCTTTTTTCTTTGCTTTCTTTTATGAAATATGAATATGAAACACCAAAAAAAAAACAAAAGTTTTTACACTGAACAAACAAGGGCAGTAAACAAGCTGTCAAAAAATCAGGATGGTATAATGGTATAGGATAACACTTTTAAATAAAAAAACAAGGCTATAATAATGACTTATTTTTTCAGGACACAGACAGCATGGTGTACTTAAGTGTTAACACTTAATCAAGTTCCAGCCTGTGCTGTTACCTTACAGAGTAGACCCACAGGAGCCAGCCAAGACTCCCCAAGACTTGTGGCCCATTTCAGCTGCTTCACAAGTTGCACTTAGATACTAAAAGATGCTTAATGTAGTGTGAAAAAGAGAAAAAGGTATAAGATACAGACAGACAGATCAGAGTTAGAGTGGGAGTTTCAGAGTCTTGTGTTGGCTTTTTTTTTAAAGGTAGGTTTTAAGATAATTTTTAAATGTGTGAAGTGAGCCGAGGCTGAAATGAGTCAGTGTTCCAGAGAACTGGGATGATGATGATGATGATGATGATGATGATGATGATGGTAAAGACTCTGTCCCCCAAGGTGCGTTGCTCGGTGTCTGATGATCTAAGGTTATGAGATGGGCAGTGGCATTTGAGAAGGTTGTGAGGTATGAAGGGGTGAGGTTATGAAGGGATTTGTAGGTGATGAGGAGGATGCTGAAATGATTTCAGAGAGCCAGTGAAGGTGCTGAAGGGAGCTCTGGAGCTGGGGTGTGTGAGTGACTGGGCAGCTCAGTTTTGGACATGGTGTTGTAGTTGGAGGTCAGTAGAGGGAAGGCTGTTAAGGATGCCGTTGCAGTGGTCCAGTCTGGAGTTTATGAAGGCATGTGTGTGTGTTTTTCCTGGTGATAGATGATGGTAGGAGGGTGTTTTGTTTATGTTTTTGAAGTGTGTTTTGGAGGAGAGTGAAGTTTAGGATGATTCCAAGGTTAAAGATAACTGAGGAGCATGTGATAATATACATTTTTCCCTAGGGACTTTACCCTGGAGGGAGGGTAGTACTTTCCAGGATGTCCAGGAACTTTTGAGGGTGAGGCTTTGAAGATAAAAGTTTCTGCTTGGAAGAAGAGCCGCTGTACTTCACTCCACCCTCCGAATGATAACATCACACACAGCTGTGATTGACTATTTAATAAATCCTAAACAGTGGTCTTCTTTGAGCATGATAGTGTGAATGCGTCTCAGTCAGCTCCCTGTAAGACCATTTGAGAAGGATGCATCCCACTTAAAGTAGTCAATCAGCAAGACATTTTAGATGGCAGAGCAGTGCAGTGCAGTGCAGTTCTGGGCAAAGAGGAGAATTCAGAATGATTTTAGATGTATGAATGATGGGAAACCTGGCAGGGCCACTTTTTAGAGACTTTTTCCCACATTCTGTCAAAGTCATGCATTTTAGACAAACATACTGAAAATAAAATAAACATTGGGAGGGTCCTTTTTTTTTTTTTTCTTTTGAAGGACTCCTAAATCTAAGATAGCAAATGAAGAAGCTGAAGTGGGTTCCACACCTCAAGGCATCTTGGCTTCCTCTGGTCAGTGTGTATTGTTTGCACTTTTCAATGCTTTTATTCCTTGTAACCTGTTCTTTGTAATGGGCTTGTAAAGACTCAAGGACACTTATCATGGCAAAGATCCCTGAATTGTTCATGAAGAGTGAGAAAACCAAACCACCGTCTTTGTCTGGAGTCTATTCTGCCTTCTAGCATCCAAGATTTGCTCAAAAGACACCTCCGTGAAGATTTTTATGAGCTTTGTCAGTTCGCACTTTAGGAATACATCAGAAGGTAAATAAGTAAATATAAGAGAAGACCAAGATAGTTCAGAAGAGGAAATGCATTGAAGATAAGTCTATTTAAGTTTTTACAGAGGAATTAAAGGATTTGAATCAAGGAAAATGAAGCAGCAATTCATTAGGATGTGAAATCCTTCATAACACAAAGAAAACATTCCTATAAATGCATACAGTATAATGCAGAATTTGTGCAGTCTAATTTTCATTACGTATTCTTGCTCCTAGAGGTTTGTAAGTCTATCGTCTATTCACCTGAGGCTAGTATTTTTTTCTTACTTCCCTCGTGTTTCTGACCATGATGGTGTAGTTTTGTTTTCTATCCTTTTATTGATTATTGCTCAAGATATGTGTCTTTAGTTTTCTGCCAACACTGCAGTGTAGTTGGGAAGAAGTGAATCTTTCTAGAATTGATGTTCCAGCATCTCTGGCTGAAAATGCAGACCTTAACAGAAACAGATTTTATTGCCACTGTTTTTTGAAATAGCCTTGTACATGTGACTTATAAGAAGCCCAGAGAGGTTTCCAAAAAGCTGCCTGGATGCAGTGAGACCTCTTGTATCTTGATATTGATTATGCTGTAGATGGACTGTATTAATTCAACGACAGGATTCTATTGTAATGTGGCACAGAGCTCCTGTTGTGGTTGTGTGCTCCTGCACCCTGAGTGATGTGTTAACCTAAATTAATCTGTACTTTCTGACAGGCTGCATTAACATACCAAACCATGTAGCTGTGAAGCTGTGGCCTTTAAGATGTTCTGCTCCCCACTATTGGTTGTTTGTGTTATCCGCCATGCTTGCAACATATTGTTTACCTCTCGCCAAATAAAATAGGTTTGTCAGTTTTTGGCTGTCAGATGCTTCACTGCTTCTCTATCCCCCTTTTGATTTGCCCAACCATAACCTATGATCTTAAAGTTCACCCCCTCTGTCAGTAATAAAGTTCAGCCCAAACAATATCACAGTATATGAGGTGTAGTTCAATGTTTATCTCAGCATGAACTTTGGTTTAAAAAAGAATGTATTAAAGATATCGTTATTGCATTTTAGAAAAGTATGACTTTTTTCTCTATCAGTAAATTTGCATTGAGTAAATATTGGTAACACTTTACTTTAGAGGTCCGCATATTTCATCACACATAGGTAATAATCAGAAAAAGTGTTTTTTCTTATTTCTTTGAAACTAGCACATAGCTTCTTCAAATTAATGTCCAAATGTATTGTTGTAGGTTACTGTTTTTTCTTCCAGTTTCTTTGAAATTTACTCCAAATTGCAAGGCAAGAAGGTGATGATTAGATTTTTTTTTTTTTTAAATCAAATCACAACCCACCACAAAATGTTTCTAGAAGTATCCCAACGCCCAAATTTGCGGACCTCTAAAGTAAAGTGTTACCAAAATATTACACACATGCAGTTTCTGACACTTTAACTGGCGTGCCGTGATTAAATGGAGAGAAAAAGTATTAAGGCAGTCATTCTGGATGTTATAATTGATTTTGAAAACCTTTAGCAGTATTGAGGTTAAAGGGCTATTTCCTGTGTAAATCACACTGTGAGACTGAGCTGACTTTGCTTTGGCTGTCACTATGACTTTGAACTGTGGTCTTTGTAATAAACACAAGCTCTGGATTCACATTAGTGTTTCCCCTTTTTTTATCAAAGGGAAGCTCAAACGCATTCCCTATGTGTAATTAAGTTGGAGTCAGAGGGTTGTCTGTTAGTCACTTTCTGAATTTGCTCCCAGGCAGGAACAAACAAGCTAACACCAGGGTGACATAACAGCTAACACACACTCTCTCGAGCGTATTTTCACCTCAACAGTCATCAAATTAGGCTGATTCATAATTGCTGGGGAAAATGTGCAGCGTAACACCACCAGCGGCAGTCAGGCAGAAATAGGCAGCAACACATTTACATGTATATTCATGAGCATTTGCACACAGTTTATGATGATGTTTGCTGGTGAGAAAATTACACTCAAAAGGCTTTTGTTTGCTGTTGTTTTTGGTCAGACCGTCATGCAGCTGCATCTACACATCTACCAGAAGACTACACGGCCTCGAAACACAATGGCCAAGATGATTCTGAATTTTACTGTATTTATTCCTTATTCAGGATTTTGCCAGAAGTGAAAACAAAAGCTACAAACACCCCAGAGTAGCCTTATACATATGTAAGTACTGATGTGCTGACATGTCCTGAATAACATATTAAGCGCACCTGTGTGGAGTTTTCAGTGTGTGTTCATTTTGGTGCCTGATGTGAATCAAGCTGTAGCTTGTCCGGCACATGCATATGTAGTCGCCTGGTTGAAAAATTCTTACATGCTGATTTTCGCAGTCACAATTGCTCACATTGAATGTCATCAATATATTATGTAAAGTGTAAAAAGGGCTTACTGAGGATTGTGCTACTAATGATCAGCCTTACAACCAGCACAGGTTGTCTTATGCCATTGGAGGAGGCAAGGTTGTATCCGTATATATTTCTGCCTCATCACTGGCAGAAAAACAGACTTACAATGAATCTCAAAAATAAATTAAATTAAATTAAATAAATTAACTCTTATTTGAATTATGAAATGTTCCAGCCAAACAGCAAATGTTATGCTCCTAACATAAACAGGAACTCCTCAGTCTCAAGATTTCAGCTCTCTGGAGGTCCTGCAATGTGCCGGACTGATCACACAGCCTGTGAAAGTTGATGTACGCGTCAACTTTCATAGTGTTTATTACACTGGCGTCAGTGTAATATGGTCTAGCGGTTAGGTCCTGCACCCCATGAGGCCCACATGTCACTCTTTTCTCTTACCCTTTTTCTTTTTCCTGCTCCATCCAATGTCCTGTCTTCCCTGAATAGAGGCATAAAAAAGCCCTAACAAAACAAATACATTTAAATATTATAGGTTTCATGGCTATGTCTTCAATTTTCTATGTACTATATTTTGACCTAAAGAAACAACAGAGCAGAGGCACGTGTTTTCTGACCTTAACTCTATGGGGGCTCAAAAAAGGCTGTCTTAAGTTTATTATCATCATTACTCTTCTGAAGGAAACTTGATTTGTAGCTGCCATCAAAAACTGAAGAAGTACTTTAGTACATGATGTAAAGAAAATCCCAACTTCCCAAAGAAGATAAAGACACTTCTGCTACAGTGAACCAGAGCAGTTAGGCAGAAGTTCAGTTAACTACATCAGTGAGACATATTAAGTGTTAGGCAGTGTCAAGGTGAAATAAATATTGAATATTTACTGAGCCCAAATGAAAAAATAATGCAATTAATAATCACAGTACACAGTCTGAAAACTATAACATCTAAAAAATTTCAAAAGGAATAAAATCAACATGCACAAAACCCCAGTGTTTGCAAAAAAGAAAAAATGGAGCTAAACAGAGACCACTAATGTGTGTGGTATCTTTTTTATAACATGTTTATTAATAGAGAGACATTTTAACAGGGGACCTAATGGGGTTTCTTTTGTTTTAGAGCCATCCTCACAGAGCTGTTCCTTTTAGACATTGGCTTCATTTTTTTAACAACAAAGGCTGCCACTTGGTGTGCATAAAGCCCTGCAGTCTTAGAGAGAAATTCTCTTCTGCTAATTAGGAACAGCAAGCCTAAGCTTCAAACTCATGAAGACATGACATTCATCAATTTCAGAACACAGGTAAAAAAAAAAACACTGACTTTTCAAGGGAATTTACTTAAGTACAACTCTGACAAAGAACTTAGGAAGATATTGGGCAGATAAAGTTCACAGACTCCAGCCTAAAGACTGAAACCAACAGAGGTCACTCCCTGTGTCTCCAGGTAAATCCACTGTCCCATATTCACTCTGTGATGCAATGCATGAAAAGAAAGGGAAAGCAGGCTCGAAAAAGAGAGTCTACGAGGTAACAGCAGCCCCTGTGGCACACGACGAAGGTTTATACGCCTCTGCCTTGTCTCGTATGCATCACTCTGCCATTGGCCCTGAGGCGGAGTGCTCGCTGACACCTGTGTGCCGCCCGCGCTTCTCAGTGGCGCTCCGCTCCCCCTCTCTTATGTTGACACCAGGACTCTCTGCTGCTGCCTGTAGACATGTCAGCATCTTCCCCTTTCCTCTTTATCTCTCTGTCTCTCTCTCCCTCTCTCTGGATGAGATTTTTCCTCATCTGAATATGAAAGGAATGAAAAGTGGCTTTGGCTCAGCTGAGTGGTACATGGTATTGCATTATGCATAATTAACTCTTTGAATTCACCCACCACTTGACTCTAAATACAAAAGTTACACACCATCCTTGTCATATTTACATCTCTGTACCCTGATCAATGGATATATTATAGGGTGTCTGTATAGATCATGCATCTGCTTTGACATTTTTCACGTCTACAGCACGTTTCTGTCTGTTTGTCCTCCAGTCTGCCCTTTTATTAGTCCGTCTACCTATCAGTAACCTTTCTGTCATCTTTCCTGCCACATGTGGACAGTAATACTAATCTGCACACTACAGTCACCTTCACACCCCATATGGCATTTCTCAGCAGCTTACAACCCTCAGGCAGCGCCACTTTGTAGGGGACTGATATCATGTCAGCGCTGCCTCTTCCTGGCTAAAAGAAAAAAAAAAAGCACCAAGAGGGCCCAGTGCGAGCTTCACTCACACTTTGATACACATTTCACACTCAAAGACAAACCAAAGGGAAGCCTGTGACCGGGTGAGCTGAGGTTAGCCAGTCCTGTTTCATACCAGCGATTTACCAAAGCTTAAAACACCAAAACACTCCAGGAAATGTGAAAATGGAGCTTTGAAATATTTGGAAATATGCCAAGGATCTACGCAGCAAACGATTTAGCCTCAAACAAAGAGAACAAACACAGTGATCCTTAAGGGCCATGCATAAATTACCTTAGAGATGTTACAACACTGTGTTCAAAGTTTGCATTTAGGTTCCAAGTACATTTACAGATGTTCCAAAAGAGACGCTTTCAGAAAGTCTGCTTTTTTTCACTTGAGAAAAACTCTTTTGGGATTTGATTTATAGTCTTTTCATCTTAATGCAACATGTAAACTGAACATGTGCAACAAAAAAAGCCCCATACTCCTCCCAGTGTAGAGTCCTTGGTAGTGCACAGCTTAAAACCCCCCTCATGCCAATCAATCAAGCAACTTTTATTCATAGCACCAAATCACAACAAATGTCCAGATGCCTTTCAAAAACATACATCCTAAATGTGGTACTATAAACAGAGACCTAACATCAAGACAAGATAAGGATCCTGATCCCATCTTAACCCACCGTGAGTAGAAGCCTTTGAAGCATTCAGCAAGCTACATTGGTAAGGACAAACTTCCTTTAACAGCAGAAACTTTGAGACTCATGTTAGACACCTATCTACTGAGACTGTGTTGAGCTCAGAGAGTAGGGATAATGGGAGACAGACAATTGGACTCGAGTCATAGAGACTCGACTTGAATTGGATTCGAGTTGCAAATTTGATGACCTGCAGACTCGACTTGACTTGAGACAAGCTTAGTCAGCCGACTCGTAGCTGACTACTATCGGTTCACACTTTACTATTGGTTCACACTTTTATTGACTAATTAATTGATTGACTGGAGACAGGTGTGTAGCGAGATCACAAGCTTGCAAGCAACCAATGGGCACACACAACACAGTGCGGTTGTTAGCTAATAATGGTGACTGCCCCCAAGCCTGTAGTTGGTTCTGCTGCTCCAAAAGTAGTGCAGTTTGAGTTTAAAAATGTTCACTCAAATGGAAAAGGAGGAATGCGCAACACAAGATATGCAACACTAAAATAAACGAACAAGAGGGAACAACATCTAACTTTATCCGCTATATAAAGGCTGCACATGAAGCCAAGGAAGTGAAACCAAGCTAACACCATTAGAAGTGTGTGCACATGTGCGTGTGTGTGTGTTGGTGATAAGTCTGTGGATTGAGTTTTGAACATTGTTGCTAATAACAAGTCAAACAGTTTCACTCACAACTGCCTCGATATGGGCTACTATAGCCCATGTGACTGCATAATTAATATCCATCCATGGTAGCAACCCCCTGTCTTCCAACACTTCATCACTTTTCATAACATACATCTAGTCGTGACTCATCAGCAAAGGAAACAACTCCCATGCAAAACCTTTATTCCCTCTCATTTGGCCTCCGATAAGTTTTTCCTCTAGCTATAGTTGCATTCAATCCACTCTGTTATTCTTTTGGGACGTGGATAAAGGACCCTATGCCAGCAAAACAAATGCACGTGACCAGGCACTATAGGCAGCTGAATTTGTGCCTGATGATACATGACATATTAAAATATAACCATACCTCTCCATTATAATAGTAGAATACATGGTTTAATCCATACAGAGTTGCAGACCAATCTGCATGGTATTTTTTTACAGTTACTTTTGGAAGACAAGGTTTCTCTTTTCAAGATATAAACCCGAGGTATAACAATTGACTTGACTCCACAACCTTTTGACTAGAGTCGACTTGTCTTGAAAATCTGTGTGACTCAACTTGCCTTGACTTGCCCACAACAGAAAAACTTGAGACTTGCTTGAGACTTTGACCAAATGACTTTCTACTCGCTTGAGACTCAGATCAGAGGGGCTCATAGAATTGTCTGATAGGAGATGCCGGAAAAGAGAGAAATGAACAGAGTTGGACAGAGACAGACACAAGTTCTGAAGTATTGAGATTGATAAAAAAAAAAAAAAAAACAATCTTATAAGTTAGCCAAACTTTTTATAAGTTTATTGAATCTTGCTTGTTTTTCAATCAAATAAAACAGGAGAAAAAATACCACAAGTTTAAGCCAAAGAATACAAAACTAGAACTCAAAAATTGCCTCTTTCCAACTGTATCGTGTACTTCAGTGGCTTGATGAACTGCATGTTGAAAACTGTCAAATGTAATCAACTCTACACCTTCTGTCTGTTAATCTACACAGTAGACATTGTATTTATGAAAAGTGTTAAAAAAAAATGTAAGCAAATCACACACCATTATGGCTCTTTGTTCCTCTTGGTGCATTGATATGACTCACAGTTGGGCTTTCTGGCAATGTTTAAGAGCTTGTTTACTGCCGCTATTGTGTACTTGCGTGAAGGCCACATTATAGTATTAGTCCCAGATACTGTGCAGGATAGTGCAGTTCTGTGCTCCTGGATGCCACTGTGATAGGTTATTCACTGAAAGCCCAAAAGCAGACCTTGAGGGAAATTGAACAGGAGTCATTTAGATTTTACCAAACAACATAGTTATCGTGTGTTAACATGTTATTTTCCCTCTGGAGCTCTGCAGTTCAGTCATTTCATCAACGTACACATCCGACAATAAAACCTCCCAGGATGGGATGCTACATCATCCTCTGTGTTGGTGAGTGGCTCATATTTTACAGAATAATGCTCAACTTGAGAAGTCCCTGGGGTTTGTTTGTCTCCAGAGATGGTAACTGTGGGCTTCAGGATGGATAGATGGATCTTTTTCACCACATGTCCTTCAAAACCGTACGGTTTACACCTTCGAATGGCTGTGAATCTTTGACCACACACTCTGTAGTAACTTCTATGCCTACCAACTGTCTGAAAAGTTATCGAGTGTGTCGTTATACTCCAGTAAGCCTGGAGACAGTGTCATTTATTGTCTCCACACCTGCGTACCCCTTCCACAAACACTCTTCTCTGTTTCTCTGGAATAAGTTCTTCCCACTCTACATCTTCACCCAGGGAAATTGGCTCTGGCTGCCTTGTGGAGCCACTCACAGCTGTAATCCTATAAGGGGGAGTTGCTTTATGAAATAACAATAAACCCAGAAGGGAAACTTGGTCTGACCGCATTTTGGTTCTCTGGATAATTTCATTATTCATGTAGTAAAATGTGAAGGAGCTGAGGGGTCAGCAAAGACTAGAGAGATGAAAGCCTTGAGAAATGTGTTATAAACAAAGACCGGAGGCGTCCAATCGCCTCCAGTCTGAGTTTAAAGCTCTGGCTGCTAAGATAGCTTCTGCTCCCAAAATACCCTTTTACACTGACACTGACTGTATAATAGAATCTGACTGATTGTGGTGTGAGTGTTACTCCCACAACGTTGTCACAGATGTTTTACTGCTGCTGTGAATCAAAGTCAAACTTTGAACACACACACACACACACACACACACACACACACACACACACACACACACACACACACACACACACACACACACACAGAATAAGTAACAACAGAGTCACAGTATCCCAGGAGGGTGTCACAGTGAGATGACATTATCAGCTTGAATCAGCCCTCACCGACACACAGCACAGACAGGGTTCTCTGCTATTTATTGCAGCTATAATTTCTGTGGAGAGTGGTGACAATCATATCTGCTGGATATGATTACCCACTTGTGTGCCTGATAGTCAAGCATAGTCATTAACTGTTACAAAATCTATCTTATCTGGGGAAAAACACTCACATTTGTTCACTGAACAATTTGTGCTGCTTTTACTATCACATCCTCTGTAAAGATATTAATTATTCATCTGATGATAAAACAGTCTGTTTGGCAGTAGATTTCTTGTGGGACGGTATTTGTTGCAAGGGTTTGTTTAATAAATGAACAAATAAAACTATGTTTTGAATTACAGTAATACGAGAAGAAAACATTTATTCTCTTTGTAAAGTGGAACAGCAAAGCATCCTTCACAACTGTATCAATACCCCGCTTTATCCTTCTCCACTATAAACTCCATAAATATCAATCTGCTTTAACATTAAATATTTTTTTGTCTGGTTTTATATGGCTGGCTGTTTAACCAGAGGACAGGACAGTAGATGGAGCAGAAAACAGGGCAAGTGACATGTGACATGGAGAAAAGAGGCCACAGGCTGTTTGCCAACCTCTAGAGGGCTACCAGTTTAACATTTTTGATCCACCTCCAGAAGAAAGCATTAAAGAGCATACTGGCTGTTTTCCAAACCGCCCACTACCCATCACTATGAATGTAGTGGTAGTTGGTACTGCTTACCACATACTACATACTGCATTAGGATGTGGTATGGCTGTTCTGTTGAGCCGTTTTTGTAGTATGCTAGCTTTGTTTTTGTTTCAGAAAGGGGAAGTTAAGCTGATAATAAAACTGCTTCCAAATAATCCATGTATGGTTTAAACAAAGTTATGTGGTTTATTTTGAATTCTATGATTTCTGTTGTAGTTAACAGTTACGTGTGAGAAGTGTTGTGCCAATTGCTTTAGAAATATAATCAGTTAAAGCAACTCTTACTTTCTCCAAGAAGTAATTTAATTAGTAAAGGAGTTAGTCCTTTGTAAATGCAACTATTTACCAGTGAAAATGATTACAGTGTTAGTGTTTTGAAAAACGTTCAAACATCTAAAAGATTTTTGAGCGAATTTTGCTCTGGGTCTTAATGTACCCTTCACATGTATGTTCTTGCCTTTTACATCATTGACGTTGAAGTAGTGCCTCTACTTCCATTCTGAAACTGCCGGTTTTAACTTTACAGACTGCTCCAGACTCACCACTGCTGCATCTAGTTCTCTTGTGTTGCTGTTTGCAGCACGTTGAAGTTTGTAAAAACAACAACCACCTACCTGAACTGTGGCTCTGATCGGTCTACCATGAAATTGTGCTCTACCTTTAGCCAATCATCGTTACTTATGTGTCTGTCACCTCTCCACCCTCTCACCAAAGTATAGCCAAAAAAAAACACTTTGTGTTTGCTTCTAGTTCTGTGCTAGACTGAGAGAGCCAAGTCGGATAACAGCTGTTAGATATCAGTGCATTGTCAAGAGCCACATTTCAATGTCAATAACGGTAACAGGGTTGTTGTTCAGGGTTATTGGTTATATTACCTGTTACTGGAAAGCAATAGTGGCGTAAGTAAATTCTTTACTTTTGACCCCAGCATTCCCAACACTGTCTTTGAGGTGGATATCTCCTCTGTTACGACTAGAACTGAAAAGCTTTACCACATTTTTTTTCATATAACTCCACCGTTATCTGAGGAACTGCCAAACTTTAGTGTTGTGTTCTTGTAGTTGTAATGCTAACTTGTCCCATCCGCCTCAAGGTTGGATGTGTTGTACATCTGCATACCTCAGTTGTAAAGAGTGGTTATTTGAGTTACTGTTGCCTTTCTATCAGCTCGAACCATTCTGGCCATTCTCCTCTGACCTCTGGCATCAACAAGGCATTTTCACCCACAGAACTGCCGCTCACTGGATGCTTTCTCCTTTCAGGGGCCATTCTCTGTAAACCCTAGAGATGGTTGTGCGTGAAAATCCCAGTAGATCAGCAGTTTCTGAAACACTGAGACCAGCCCGTCTGGTACCAACAACCATGCCACGTCCAAAGTCACTAAAATCACCTTTCTTCCCCATTCTGGTGCTTGGTCTGAACCGCGCACCAGCCACTGAAGTCCACCAGCCCACTCTACCCTTTAGCATCTGAAGTTTGTGACCATTGTAGGAGGAGGCTGCAAAGACTGACTCTGACTCTCTGGGACTCTGTTCACAACTTAGCTCTTTCTCTTTCTCTCCCTCTCTTTCTCTGACCCAAAAATACAACTCCAGGATTGCTAATACTGCTGCATCTGACCCCTGGACGGCCTTTCACTGCAGCTGTACTCAGTACAAAGTTATTATTGGACATTTGGGCAGATTTTGGCATCAGTACAAGCAGTTTCAGATTATTTATTTATGCATTGTACTTTTTCCTAAACTACATTGTACTCCCTTGGAGGAAAGTCTTTACTTATTCATTTACGAGGGAGGATGAAATAATGTGCACGGCTGGTATATGAAGACTTTGGTGTTGGTAAAACTGCACCACGGAACGAAAAGAAACATCAAAGCAACATTAGTATAATAATAACTTTAAAAAACAAGTGTGTAACTTTTAAAACTTTCATGTATAAATTGAAAGTATTTTGATAACTTAAGTCTCATTAAAAAGGCTATGTTAAAATTACATACTTAGTGCTACCATGAAATAAGAATATTTTGGAGGGGTGAAAATGTAAATACCAAAACCTTCTCCACCAAAACTCATCTGTCCTCTGATTTTCCTTTGTTTCTTTGTCTCTCCAGGTTTCCTCCAGTGAGTGAGCTGGCTCCTAATGGCACAGCAGTGGGGACCATTCTTGCAGCTGCTATCAACCAAACCATCTTCTATTCCATTGTGGCAGGAAATGAACTAGGTTTGTGCAGTAGATAACAAGATCATAAACCTTACACCATTATATGTCATCTATCAGCAGGTGTATATTTTTTTTCTCTACAGTACAATAGTCTTTCCCCAGTTCTCCTGTCAGACACATTTATCTGAATTATGATACAGGCTTTGTGTTTAAAGTTCAAAGCCTCCTCGTCCTTGTTTGATTTCTGCATTTAAACATTCAAGTGTCTTCTTCAACTTAATTCCATCTTCTTCTTGGAAAAAGCAGAAATCTACTGACTACATTTTTATTATGTTAGATAAATACGCAAGATAACAGGTGTTTCCACTGATGTTAGAATTTGACAAATACTTACAGAGAGGCTCCCATGTTAATATGGAAGTAGGGGGATGCACATCGCTGCAATATATGCTCTTATCTATCTTTTTTGTTGAAGCAAAGAGGCAGTTTTGACATACTTAGTTTGACTGCTTTTCACACATGTTGGAAAAGTATGAAAAGCATAATTACACCCCAGGAGAGGGAGAACGCTAGACAGGTGCAAAGTGAGATCAGATACTCAAGCCAAAAAATAGAAGACGAACCCATCAGCTGGAGAGGGAGAGAGCAGTGCCAGCCTGTAACCTCCTCCCACCATGCGCTTCATGCGCTCCTGCAGGGATTTTGTCTTTGTCATGCAGAAACAAGAGTCACTTTTTCCTTAGACGTTCCTGGAAATTGCAAGCTCAAGACCTAATAAGAGTTCTGCGAATCAACCTCTGCCCCCCCCCCCCCAGCAGTACTGTTCTCAAGGAAAGCAAAAGCGTTTTGAAGCATGACCTTTTTACAAAGCCACAGAGGAGTTAGGGTCTCTCCATTCCATTAAAAGAGGGGGGAAAAAATCAGCCGGCTGTTTTTCTGTGATATGCCCTTTTGTCAGTGTGCCAACTGAACAGTAAGTCAGCTGCAAAATAAGTTTTAACATCCATCACTTAGGCAGTCACTGCAAGGATTCTTGCTGTGTTTGAGCTATTTCCTTGCTGCTTCCCACTACTGACTTGTATTTTATGTGTTTTAGTAGCACATGTTCAGATGTAAAGAGCTAGATACTTAAGCTTTGAGCCTTTTGTCATACGTTTTTGGAAGCAGGTGAAAAAAGGTTCAAGTGAGCCCTCCACTTGAGAACCCACTGGCCATGAAGAATAAAGACCCATTCAGTGCATTCAAGTGTTTTACCTTCAAGAGTTGCTTTTTAACAAAGCAGAGACGAGTGGCACACGGAGAGCAAACAAAACCAAGTTACATAACTCTCATCAGAACACTTTGATGTTTGAAAAAGGGAGCTTAACTCTGTAGCTGGCCAATTCTTAAATTCACTGTCTCAACTATGTCCTCATTTGTCCCTTGTTCTGCGTCATATGATCTGATTTTCTTTTCCATCTTCAGGTCATTTTGAGGTGAACAACAAGACAGGCGTCATCTCTGTAGCTCAACCTCTGGATTATGAAAACGTGACTTCCTAT
The DNA here is from genome assembly GCF_033239565.1 of Halichoeres trimaculatus. Lineage (NCBI taxonomy): Eukaryota > Metazoa > Chordata > Actinopteri > Labriformes > Labridae > Halichoeres > Halichoeres trimaculatus. Next base: position 25,498,327 of record NW_027437186.1, on the reverse strand, counting down.
GTGCTCCGGGTGCAGGCCGACTCCATGGTGATCGTCATGTCTAACCTGCGGGTGCCTTCAAAAAGTAAGAAAAAGACGCCAGTAGATGAAGCAAATGTGGTGGATGTGGAGGTTGAGTTGTGCTGCAGGAATTCAGAGAAGAAATGTCGTTTCATTTGATTCCAGGTGTTGCATTTATATTTAATCATAATCCCTCACTGTGACGGATTAAGATTAAATACAGTTGCAAATCCATTGCAGCCTATTTTTATCCTTTACATTTATTCTCACATTTACTGCAATTATGTTGATGTGTTGGAATAAATGTCTGTAAGTGTATTTAGGTTTCACCATGTTTAATTCTGCCTGAAGAGTTTGATGCTGAAGAAGAAACGCAGCAGTACATGATGACCCTGTTATATTATAGTGTGATTAAACACATCTAAAATTTTTATGTGCTATAGACTCCTTTAGTCTTCAGATATGGACAGAAACAAGAAAAATATTTTGCCTCAGTGTATATATATCTGCACTTTGATGCTTCACGCACTGTGGTCTTTTTTCACTGTACTGATCCATCCGTGTAATTGGTGGCAGGTTTGCTGCAGCCAGTGATTGGTTATTCAGTTTCACACCCCATTCAACAGCAAACGGATTTTAAATTGACCCAATACAAACTGTATTTGGAGCTTTATTTTGCCAGCTCAGCAGATGCTTTTGAAAAGCTGTGTTTTGATTTGTTTGACTTTGTTTGTTTTGTAGAGATTTCATGATTTAATCTTCACTGAACTGAAATGTCACATTACTTACTTAATTAGGTTCTTCTGATAATTTTACTCAGTGCCTTAAAGATGTGGAGACCTGCAAATAGTTGAGCATGAATAATAAATGCATCAACATGTTTATTTTTTTGTCTATCAGTCATAGATAAAGTTGAAAATAATCCTAAAATTTTCCCAACCCTATCTGCCAAGCTGCATAAAGCAGTCTTGCACCTCTGAAAATGTATAACTTCTGCACAGAGATGCACCGACAAATAGGAGCTCCTAGTGTCAGGAACTACAAAAATACTGGTATTTATATGATTTATCTCATGTGATAACCGTAATAATCATGACAATTATGTGATGAACAATTCCTGGCATGATATTGTGGCAATCCTCAGCAGAGACAAGGAATTGGCTACAAAATGTTTTAAACAGTGTAAACAATACCTTCTAATCTGGTTTAGTACTATGGTAGAAGTAGGTTTGCAATTTGGAAATGAACGCCAATGGACGCCGTGCAAACACATTTGTGCGAAAACCATAACTGAGAAAATGCATATGTTGCATCCAGGAAGAGTAATACACTTTCTGTTGGTATATACCTCAAACAACCCCATGCATAAAAATATAAACTTTCCCTCAAAAATGTTGTGCAAATTTGTCTTAAATGTACTTTTGCTAAAGACTCAAAGCAAAAATAACTCAAACTATATTAATGCTCTCAGACCTCTATAAAACAGAGAAGGTGACTTCACATTGATTTTAAGCATTTTTTTAATCAACAAAAGACAAAAAGCTCTCTGTTCCCCTTCCTGAGGTGTCAGCATCATTTAAGCAAACAAAATTAAACAATATGCCCACAAACAATTTCCACATTTTGATGTTGCACCCTGTTGTCCATCAGAAATGAAGTACTGAGAGTGAACTTTAGAAAGAAGTGCAAATCCTGCTGTCTCAGACCTGGCCAATTATCGAGTAAAGTGAACATGATTGTCGAAATATCTGTTTGAAAAAGAAAGTTGAATTGTCAGATGGACCACAGATGCAATTTGTTTGAAGCATACTGAGACTTTCAGACTCCTCTCTGATGGCCGAACTGCAGCTGGTATGTCATTAGGTTTGTTTATAGACAGTTTCCTGACAAAGGCTTTTTGTAAAGATGGGTGAAGTGCTCACAACAGGATGGGTTCATTCCTCACATTGGAACCGTTAGAGCAACAACTGAGTAATCAATGACCTGGTTGACCTACCACTTTCTAACACTCTCTGTTTCTCACCTACCATCGACAGCAGTTACATGTCCAAACAAACACCTATACTTCTGTATTTCACATTTCACTTAGATTAGTTGAATGAGAAGCAGAGGACTCAAATTTCCCTCACATCCAAAAGCATTGTGTAGACAAACCATTTATATTTTACCTGTATTTTAATTGTACTTATTATTTTAATATCACTATTATTTGTTTCTTTGGCTCTGGCTCAAATGTCAAGAGGGTTGTCCCCTAGTCAGAGAGTTGGAGGCTCCATCCCCTGCTTCTGCAGTTAAGATGTAGAAAGTGTCCTTGGGCAAGACAATGAACCCTCAATGAACCAAAGCTCCTGCAGGCATAGCCACGGGTGTGTTTGAGTGTGTGTATCTTTGAATGCAAATACATTTCAGGTGTGGTTGCACTTTGCTAGCCTCTTCTGCAGTCTGTGTGAGTTTGTGGTCTTTGACATGCAGTGTGATGCTCCTTGAGTGGTCAAAAGCTTACAAAATCCTGGCATAAGTGCAGTACATACTGTTGCTACTGTTTTCATATTAGCCAAGCACGACATATACTCAAAACCATGTCAGGTATTTCTTTATACTGAATTTCAGAGTTTGAACTCCACTGTGGCAGGGAAATTAGTTCGTAGGCAGGGAGAGTGTTATCTCCTGTAGATAGTTTTCTTCTGACGGAATGTTTTTTACTCAAGGCTGATTGTGTAGAAGTATTTGAAAGACGTACGGTTTATGATTGAGTCTGGACAGAGAAAGTCTACAACCTGGACTTTGCTCAGTGACAAAATGGCTGTGAAGAGAACTTTATATTAATGCTGACATGTGTTCATCATGTATAAGGTTCTTGGGCAGGAGCTGTTCATGGAGATTGCATGCAACAACTCCAACAACATGCTTCCCAGGCTGATTGGTCACTCTCAATTGCTTGCATGAGTGAATGGTTGTGTGTTCCTTCATGTTAGCCCTGTGATAGGCTGGCTACCTTTCCAGGGGGAACCTGCCTTTCTCCCAGTGACAGCTGGAATAGACTCTAACCCCTACGACCCCCAAAAATTGTTTTAGGGAGCTATAACAATCACGTTACCATGGGTAGATTAAGGGCAGGTAGCCTAGCAATCTAGGTTCATGTGAGGTTGGCCTCCAAGCGGGTCATCCTGGTTCAAGCTGTGGCCTTTTTCCTGCTTGCCATTCCCCACTCTATCCACTGTCCTCACCCATCCCACTAAAGACATAAATAACCCTAAAAATAACTTAAAAAGAAAGAACAAAAGTATTAAAAGAAGATACATTTCCCATCCATTGGCCACTAGAATGTTGCTCATGGGAAATGCAGTCTGCATCCCAGAAGTCACAACTTATTAAGGCCGAAGGAGTCAGCAGAATTAAAACAACATGAATGTTTCTCACAGTGACTATTAAGTTTTTTTAGATGATAGAATATTATTTTCATTACAGTTGTATTATTTATTATTAATAACAAACACACAAACAAACAAAAAACTCATAATATAATACACTGCTGAAAATATTTTCTCGGTGTTGTATAAAGGTTGCCTCTGAGACACAAGTCTACAAGTTCCTTTTTGGGACTTCTTTAATAAAACAAATTGAATACCACTTTAATAACTTTATGGTGGAGCTAGTAAATTTCCTTTCATGTTTTTGGAATTGGTTCGCTGTCCACTGTATTTAAAGGGATGGTTCAGTTTTTTTGAAGTGGGGTTGTATGAGCTCTATGTGACCACTAAGGACATTAGATACAGTAGAAAGTTGTCTCCTCTCCCTCAGTAAGACACAAACTGTAATCGATGGTGACAAGGAAATAGTTTCCGCGGACGTTTCCTCTGTATTCCTTTCAGCCGCCATCTGTAGCAGCTCCTCTTCTGTGTAGCTACTCCGGTTCATACAGGTATCCTTTTGGTTCCAAAGTGAATGGAACCGTATCGTAGCTGTCATGGTCACTCATTTTGAATTTCCAACGCTACCTCACAATCCTTAGAGTACTAACAAAAGAATTACGATACTTGATCAAACTTGCATGAGGCTACAACCGGCGTCTGAAGCATAGCTTGTTTACATTCCCTACAGCTGAAAGGAGGAGGGGGGACGGAGCGCACTAGCACTGCGCGGAAGGACACATGACCACTTAGTTAGGTCCGGATAAATGTTTATGTTTCCAAAGACTTAATGCTCTTAAAAAATATTTTATGTAGCGTACTCTTAAACTACTTTTTTTTTTTTTTACTTTTTTTAAATTACTTTTTGATTTGAGTTCCTGTAGGCAGAGAAAATAGCCTTTGAATTTGGTACCGTCTCTCCCTGTTAGCGCCTATTTCCTCGTCACCATCGATTACAGTTCGTGTCTTACTGAGGGAGAGGAGACAACTTTCTACTGTATCTAATGTCCTTAGTGGTCACATAGAGCTCATACAACCCCACTTCAAAAAAAATGAACTATCCCTTTAAGGTCAGTGTGTGTATGTGTGTGTGTGGATGCAATAAGCTTAGATTTTGATGAGTAGCTATTTGTATTGGATCTTTTGCAATCAGTGTACGACTGTGCGGATCTCAACATATTATGTAAAGATCCTTGAGTGGCTTCAAAATCATTACACAAATGTGCTCCATTTATCATTACTCTTGTATTAAAATGCAAATGCTCTCTCTCTATAACCCAGACTAATTCAGGGTTTTATTTTACATGTCATTCAAATGAAAATGCACTCTAAGATCCACTCAAAACTGCAATCTGCATTCTTCTTACGTTCCTCTCATATGTCTTTATGCTTTCACATGTGAGTAAGGACTGAGAGGAAAGTGAGAGGCGAGGTATTTATGTTTTATATGTTTGTGAGAATGGAATGCAGCCACTTTCTGCAAAGAGAAAGAAGAGACAGAAACCTCTATCCCAGCCTCTGGAGTCCTCCTCTCTCTGTAGTGCTCGCACTCTATGCTTTTTTTGCCTGTAATGTGATGTGCTGTGTTTTTGTTTGTTTCATTCCCCTGGTGCAACCTCAGCTCCAGTGCCACATGACTTTAGGCTTTTTTTGTGTGCCGCCAGAAGAAAAATGGTCCTTGACACTGCATATTTTTAAACCTAAACTACAGTGTTGGAAGTACTTTGTGTGCTACTTAATAATGCTTTACAATGCACACTGTGGATATACCGCTGAAGAATTAGGTGAATGAATGTTCAGAGTTGGTCGTGTGTGTTTTCTTTTTAAAGGGACAAGATGGATATTTTAAAAGCATCACAAAACAACAAGTTAACCATGAAATTAAGTTTTATAAGACATTTTTTTCTGCCTTTGTCTCTCACAGTTATTCCTCAAACCCCACTGAGAGCCTCACTGCTGTATTCTCAGATGCCCTTCAAATTATTATTCCCAATAATGTGCAAATGACTTGCCTGTTAAACTCTAAACCTGTTATTGATGGTGTTGTTTTTCACCAAGTTGTGGGAAAAACAAACTTGTGAACAATAAATGCTGCAAAATAGACCGCCTTAAAAAATAATGGCGCAGATTGAAAACCTTCATCATCATTTTTATTGTTTTACAGAGCCATATATCACTCATGGTGTGAGTGTGAGAGCTAATTGGTTGGTAAACAGAATGCAAAATAGCTGTGTTGTTTTCCTGTTCCACTTATGACAGGCTGTGAGAAAGGCATCACCGTAATTTAGAAGTTTTGAGTCAAAATATTCGCTTGAATTGCAACAAAATGAACCCACTAATTAATTACTCAAGTTTCAGCTTCAAAAAATATTCTTTAATGCATTGTTTTTGGAAAAGATTGAGTCAGGAGCTAGAAAACGTGTTTTTTTTCTGTAAACAGCATGCAGATAAACATTCCTTCAAAGATGTTGAAGCGAGCCGAGTTATCCTGACCTCACTTTGTCCACTTGAAGCCAAAATGAAATCAAGCAGTCAACTTTGCTACCCCTCTGACATAAACTTTTTCAGTCAATGAAAGGTGAATATGATGTCTCAATTTTCAAGATAAACAAGTCAAATTTCAAGGCTGGTTGAACCGTCCCTCCTTAGATAATTAAAAGAAATGTTTAAAAGAAACTTGATTTTGAGAAAGTGACTGCCAGCCAGCGGGTTCTTATTTGACAAACACTCTGTGAAGTTTTCTAATTTACTTCAAAAATATTCTGGTAAATTACTTCAAGCTTTCTTTTGAAGTTGCAGACCAGTTAAAGGCCCTGAAAAATTATTTTGACGTGACCATATTGCAATACGTGACTGACCCTGGTTCTTCTGAGATGTCTCCATTAAACAGCGAGCGGGTTCCATGATTGAACTTTCCAGGCTTGTGTGTCCCAATTTCTTGTCTGTTGGGTGATGAAACAAACCTGGGTTATTAGTTGCTTGAAGAGGTACATCCAAAAATTTTGAGCTGTGTTTCATGTTTTGAATTTAGTGATCTGGATCTAACAACTAACAACATCATCCTGGAGAAGCCATCAGGGCAACAGAAGGTACTGCAGTGAAAGAGGTCAGAAACTTGGATCATGGATTATGGAATAGCTCATCGAAGCAGGACATTAAAGTTAGGAAGGCTTAAGGGAGGAGGGTCTTGTATAGTGTATGTGGTACGGTTAGTGTATGAAAGTCCAAGCTTCATTTTTGTGACCCTGGAGTCTGCTCTCCTTCATGGATGTGAACACTGAACCCACCCTGGATGGATGCTGCATCAGGATGCTGCATGTGGTTCTGCACATCAACTCAAGTTCCAGCCAACCCATTGGTGCTGTGGGTGTCAAATCAACCATCAGCACATCTGGCACATTCTAACATGGTCATTCTCATTAGATTTGCTAATGCCACATTAAACTAGCCAGATGCATGGAGGATCAGGGTGACTGGAGCCTTCTCTGGAGGGCTTAGGTTGACTAGATAGTCAAAACGGAAAAAGTTGCATAATGTGTAAAATATGTTTCTAACTTTTTCTGTATTTAGAAAAAAAATATTGACCTTTTCTTATTTGTTTATTTTTAGCTAACACAGCTAAGGTGTTCATCGAGCTTGAGGATGAGAACGACCACCCTCCTGTCTTCACCAGAAAGCTCTACATAGGCGGCGTGACAGAGGACACCAAGATCTTCAGCTCCGTGCTCAAGATAGTGGTAAGTCATTACAAACTGTTCTCATTTTTCATGAGCATACATGAAAACTGTCCAATAACAGGCAGTCAGATTTTGCTCCCACTTCTCCAACACTTACCCTGCAGCTGCGGAGGGGGATCCATCTTATCTGCTCTCTGCTGCATGGTTTCATCTCCTTCTTTATCGCTTGCTACATCTCTTCTTCAATTTTGCTCCACCTGCTGTCCGCCTGTCCACAAGGAGGTGTGATCAGCTGTGTGGTGTAATCCTAGCATGTTCACAGAAGCATAGCTGGACATCCTGTCTGATTTTCAGGAGGCTCCGTGGAGGTTTCACTCTGTCACACTGTGGACACTGTATGCCTGTTCCCTGTGTGTGTGCGTGGGCTGCTGTTTGTGTGTACTGTGTCTTGTGTTCATGCAAAAAATCCTCAAGAACAAACCTTAAACGTCAATGCGTCAGCCTGCAGTTATGCATTTATGTGTGAATGCACTTTATCTCATGGAAAGCCATTTGTTCATTTGTCAAGTTGTCAGGATTATTGTGTTCTGCGTGGTTCGTCAGTCTGGTTGTTTTTCATAAGGTGGATTTCTCTAGTCCCTCTATTTCCTGCTTTCCAGCTACCCTGGTGGGGATAAGAGACAATCTGAGCTGGAGGAAATGTCACATTAATCTGAGTTACATTTGGTTATTGCGTTGAAAACACTGTGCTCTACGTGCTGCAACAGAAGGTGCATCCCAAAATCCTTTAAAAAGAAAGCTCTTTGCTCTGATTTTAAATTTTTAGGTTGCCATCAAACTGAACTACTTTGTTGAAAATGTTAGGTGGCCAAAAGGTGTAGCTCTTTTTGTGATCTACAAAGATATCAACCAGAAAATTCAGGAATATTTGCTGATAAATAGACTGTGAACACAGGTTTCACATTAGAAATATATTATAAAAAACCTGGTTTACATCACCTGTTTAACACCTTCACACTGTTAAGGATTATGTCCTTTCATCCATTTTTGGCCAAAATCAACACAAACCAAAACATGTTGATTCTGCTTCTTACAATTTTTTTTCAGATCCTTTGAAGGTGAAAGAAAACATATTCAAAAGGAATACCAACCAGATCAGATTTAACTGGGGCCTGGCAAATAACATGGGAGCTTTTAACAATATAATAGGCACCAGACTAATGCAGTCAAAAAAGTCATGGGTATAAAAAGCAGCAGGCAGGTTGGGGCGGGGAGATTCATAAAACGTATTTCCAGCTGAGCACAGATCTAAAAATCAGTCAAAGTCGTCAAAAGATACAGAGGAGTGAGCTGAAAGCCATTTCATAATGCTGTCGAGGAATTTATTGCAATACAAAAGTCAGAAGGCAACAGTACAGGGACAGTCAAGGATGGTATTTATTGATGTCCTCAAATAAAGCTTTGGCTTGCTTTCACTGCAGGAAATGAGCTTATCACTTATCTTTTTTGTGTCTTTAAAGAAGCTCATGCAGGACACAGAAAAAAATCTCAGACTTGGTAAGGCTATGTGACTCATCCTTTGCTGCATTACAACACTGGTGATGAGGTGAGCATATACCTCTAAGGCATTTGAAAAGAAGTGGACATTTATAAATGTAACACAGTAATAAAGTGAAGGAAACTAGAAATAGGAAAGCATTTTATGTGACTCCTCATCTTATCACTTGTTATGAATGTCCAAACACAAAGTGAATAAAGATATGAATGATATATCAGCTTTCCAAAAATAAGGCCAAAACTTAATCAGCTCCCCTGCTGGCTGGCTTTGTGACATGTTATGAAGCCCATCTTCTTTATGTTAGATTGACCAGATTAAAATGTTTTATACATTTATTTCATGCATGTTTCCTGTCTTTATAGTGCAAAAATGATGTTAAAAAAGGGCATGCGATGTCATGATTTACAACTCTGCAATGTTAGCCGATTAGCAGAGCAGAGAGGGAGAAGTGAAAGAAAATGTTAGAAAAGATTTTTCTTTTAAATCATTCAACTTTTCATTTCTATCATCATTTCTAGATCAAGACTCAGTAACAGGAGGTACTCAATCCAGGATTAAGGATAAGGTGGCCAAAAAAGCTGATCAGGACATCCCTGTGTCCAAATTTTAAACACCACAACTCAAAATGCGTGAAGACTGACCAGCATCAAAAGTGACATGCTGATCTTTTTTACACTAACATTTAATGACACAAACCGGGGCTAATGCTGTTCCTGACAGTGTCCAGTTAAGGCAGTTTTCTTTTATTTTATTTTAACAATGAGGCAACAAATGAATGGTTTAAGGAAACAGTAGCTTTATGTTCATGCTTTGCTTGAGGCAAACAAAAGTTACCTAAGGGTTACTTTACAACTTCGCAGTCTATTGAACAAGAAATGTGGACGCAAGGTCAAATACATTTCACAATTACTTTTTGTTAGTGAGATTAGTTGGGGTGGTGCATAATGAGGCCTGGCTCCCCATATTTCATATTACAGCTACTTTTCAATTGTGGCTTTGTTCCTCATAGAAATACCAAAGAGATTAGCGTAGCAGACCTGCCATTAAATTTAAGAGCTTTTGATAGCTTTCATTCTTCTAATAAAGCACAGAAAAAGAGAATAACCCCATTTCAATATTTTGACCTGTCATTGCTGCAAAGACACTGGAGTAACTAGATTTAACTGGGACCTGGCAAGAAACATGGGAGCTTTTTACAATAAAACAGACACCAGACTAATGGAGTCAAAAGGATTTTTAAGAAAAGACGTGGGCGTAAAAAGCAGCAGGCAGTTTGGGGCAGGGAGATTCATGAAAAGTACTTCCAGCTGAGCATAGATTTGAAAACCAGTCAAAGTTGTCAAAAGATACAGAGGAGTGAGCTGAAAGCCATCTCATTAAAAATAGATGAGGTACATAAAGTGCCTCCAGAAGACAGGTCATGGACTGATAGTGGACAATAGCACAACCCTAGAAGCAGTAAAAGTAATTGAAATGTATTTTCATTAAACGCTTTGTATTCTTGCTTTTACCTGGTGGTTATAAGATATACCAGGAATATGATTTATTAATGTCTTTTCTGGGTTGTCTCTTAACTGAATATATGTAGGAGTTGTATTTTAAGAAGCAGTTAAATATCAAAACCTTAGATTGACATTGTGGGCGTTTGTGTTGCGAAGAGAGACAAAGATTTTGTGTGAGTGGAAAGTGAAGGTTTTATCAAAGATGGGGAGTTTTTTTTGTGTTTGGATAAGAAATGTAGAGCTAAATCTTCTTTACTAAAAAGGAAATGATTCCCGGGTCATTTCTGATTGAATGTATGTTTATTGCTGCTGTTTTCATTTCAGTATATGTAAAAGCATATTTCTACTTTTGCTCCCAAGCTGAACCAACTGGTAAATCATTGATTCAACGCTGTGTAGTGGCTTCAACCAATGGAAACATTTCAGAATTCCCTTTTTGCTTTTCCTTGGTGTCGGAAAAGTGTTGAATTGTGGATCAAATGTTAAAGTTTCCCCAAAGAATATGACAAGTATTTGTCATATTCTTACCACCTCTGACATAATGCTGCTCCTCTTTCAATCAAAAATGTCTTTGTTACATCACGGCAACTGATGTCATTTCAACGTTAGATCATGATCTTGCCTTACTTGCTGCTAAGGTCTAATCTCAGTGAGTGTGAAAGTTAAATGAAACATTCCATTAAAGAGATAAAACCATGTTTTGTAAAAGAGAAGACTGATTAAGTGATCACATCCTGCCTCTCTTGACACTTATTCAACCCTGTGTTTTAATCAGTGTGTAATCTGTTTCATTGCTCTGCAAAATAACGTATAATTTCTGCCTTGTTCTAAACACTGAGAAAATCTTTTTGAGCATCAAGTAGGTACCAGATGCTTAATAATGCCTAATATTAAAGATTTTTGAAGACAAACCATCTGGATTCATATTTACCCTGTCCCTGTGTTGTGGCAGCTTGCAAACAAACATCGCTCAGTGACAGTTTAAAAGCTTTGTCCTACATAAATAATGCTTGTGCACTTATTTGGTGAATTTCTCTTTCCCTAGCTTGGATATCTCTCTTTGTTGATTTATGCAGCCCTTTTTGTGGGACTGTGCCCCCCTCCTTTCCCTCCATTCTGCCAATAGCTGGAGGAAAAAAAGAGATTGCTCCTATTTATCAGTGTCACTTTCTACAGACAGGCAGTCTCAAAATTGATGCCTGCATGTGAGCTCTGTGGACAAACAGATCTTGTGCTGAGGGCTTAAGAACTCAGTGGTTTTAAAAATGAAGAGGGTTTTTTAATGATGATGTGGGTTTAATTGTTAATACCTCTGCCACATCTTTTTTTCAGCAAATTGAATCAAGACTTGCCCAAAATCAATTAAAAAACTCAGAGCTAAGCTAGCATCTGATCAATTTCCCAGACCAAAGCCACAATAATCACTTTGATATCAGTGTATGACAACATCTGAACAAACTGACAAAGTTAGCTTGTTGTTATGTTGGCCTATGGACACGTTATAGCATCAGGCTGCCACTAGTGCGACATATAGCTGGCTACTGACAAAGGGTACAAACTTATGTTTGCTTGTTATCATGTTTCAAACAATAGAACTACATAACTGGACTGATACATACCTTACCTTGTCGCGTTGTATCCAGTAAAAGGTTGCCTTGAACAGAGAAAATTTGATAGAAAACAAACACATGTTTTTAAAAGACATGTCTTCATGGTAGTGTGCGTGACACCTGGGTTAAAGGTGGCAAGGCAGTCCGGTTAAAATAGATCCTCCTTAGAGCATCTTTAAAAGAAACAACTCTGAATGCTCAAGTGGCTAGATACCTGCCTCGTGTTTGGTGCAGTGAATGTTAGCTAGGTAGTTGTTGTATTAGCTTAAAAGCTCACTTTCTGTCTGACTGCTTTTACAATACTAGTCAACAAACTGAGGGTTTCCCTCAATAAATTTTCACTAGCTGCTGGTCACAAGAGCCTCAAACTGAGAAGAATGTTTTGGCCTATCTTGGGTTAATAAAGCTTTGTTCTAATGTTGGGTCAGGTGACTGGCCTTACACTGTAAAAAGTTTGTTGCCTTTCTTTTACTTTCACCTTTCGCACAGGGTAATAATTGGAAAGCAGCAAATGTACACACAGAAAATCCCATCCCACTTGTTATCCCCTAGCAGAGACTTTATTCTTCCCTGTCAGTTACTTTTCAGAGCACCTGCTTGGAAAAGAATTATGGGCAAATATTTCCAGCAGTGGGAGGACATCGTTTAAAGGCTCTGCTCTTTCACATCTTGTCTCAGTTTGCCATGATCAATGAATTGTTCATAAAATGTGCCAAACTGTCAGTGGGTCCAGCCCCGCCTGCAGTTGTAATTTTAAAATAACATTATAATAGTTATCCATCAGGGGTTTTTGACATCTTAAGACAGAATAACTTGACACAATAGCAACAAATCATAAATGTACCAAAAAGAAATGCCACCCCCAAGATATAAACAGCGAGCGTCCAGTTCTGTAACCTGACAGCTATGATGGTGGGTTGTTAGGAGTAAAATGAATTGTTTGGATTTTTCCTATGACAGCAGAATAATTGTGTTATAAAAAACTGAATGATTGATACTCCACAAAAGAAGTTTTGGGGGTAAATCAGCACTGAATTAAAGAAGAAAGAGCCCTGTCTGCAGTGTTTTCTTTTCTGGCTCATTTTACTGATGTTACTGCAGGTTTTCCCACCAGCTGTCCAAGACAAGATATTTCATAGAGTACCACATATAAGGAAGTGGGTCGAAGTGTAGAAACCACTGTATCTCCATCATGATCAAGACCTGACAAAGCTGTTTTGCATGCCACATTTTGAAATATGAAGCCCTTTGAGTCTCTTTTTTTTAAAGAACTTTCTCTCTTTTGTATTTAAAACTTAAAATCTGATATTATCCTGTCTAACTTTTTGTATGTGTATGCTCCATCTGTGTTATAGGCCACTGATAAGGACACCGGGAATTACAGTAAGATGGCTTACCGGCTGATTATCCCACCCACAGCAGAAGGCCAGGACAGCTTTGTCATCGAGACCTTCACAGGAATCATCAAGTCGGCCATGATGTTTCGAAACATGCGCAGGTCCTACTTCACGTTTCAGGTTATTGCCACTGATGATTATGGAAAAGGACTCAGCAGCAGTGCTGAAGTGGTGGTGAGTATTGTGGCTTTTATAGTGTTTACAGTACATGGTGTATACTGAGTATTTGTTGCATGAATGTTCTGTCTGTATACCCTCAACAAGTCCTCGACTTACAGCTCAGCTTGAATACTTGTAGCATATTATATATTGAATGTATGTTGAATGTAGCTTCCATAACATGATGTCCCTGCATGAAACTTATCTTTCTATTGTGAAATGGGTTTACAAATTTACTTGGTTATGACTCATTTAACAGGAACACTTAATTACAGGTATATTCCACCTGTGCTACACATTGCATTTAATGAAGTCCTCACTGTGGAGTGCTGCAAAGCTTTTGGGGGTGGGCGTGGGGGTGACACCAGATCATATCAGAACCAGAAATCGATTGTGATACCATTGCAACAAGGATTGTAGGCTCTGTGCATGGGTGCCTGCTCTACAAACTGAGATAACCCTTTCCCCTAAAATGAGTTGTCTCCATTTATCAAAGTCAGGCTCCACTTCACTTCTGCTCCAAAAAGATCCAACTTCGAACTTCTCTTATATGATGTGAATCCATAAACTGCATGCAAAAGACTTGAAATGAATTTCAATGTTGCATTGTGGGATTTCGAGACCTTAAGTTTAAAATTGAATGCATTCAAAAGAGAGTTTGAAAATAGACATATCTTAGTCTCTGCTGCATAGGTTTCTGTGCGTAATTTTTTTGTTTTGTTTTGATCTTGACTGCCTCATGAAAGTGCAATATTATAGCAACATAATGCAATATTTTTGATATTTTGGTGAGTTTGTGTCCCTGAAATTACCTCAGTGTCTTTTGTTATAGTTTTACTCAAAATTTCTTCCTTTGGATGAAGCAAAAACAACACTGATAAAATGAGGGGTGTGCTTTTGTGGCTTTCTTATAGAGAGCTGAGGTGTCAGAACAATCATGATCCAATTAAATTTGAACCGATCAGCCCTTTTATTTGCAATACCATCTTGTGTTTTCAGCACAGCTGTCTGTGTTTGCCTTGACGTCCCTATTTCCCCAGTAATTCCCTCACCCCCTTGCTGTGTTTAGGTTCAGCTTTGCCCCCAATTCACTGCTTATCTCTCCTGACTGTGGACATGCTTATTTTTCATTTCAGTGAAACATGTCTTGCTAACAAGCCTCTAACGAGAAAGGAGAAGGGTCTGGGACATTGGCTGGATATGAGAGAGCAGAGAGTGCTTAACCATGGTGCTCCTTAATTTTCAAGGGGAAACCTAATTTCACCGGAGTCGCATGGGAGATTTGGCTTCAGAGCACAGAGGCTGTTGCCTATGCACTTAACTGCAGGATACGAATTAGGCCCTGTTAGGTTTACTGCATGGCACCAATACAATCAGGCAATTAGGGGGTCTCATTGGTCCAACGGAGAAAGCATTTCAATGAGCCGACCAAATTCAAGCAAACGTAGATAACAAGTGCTTTGTTTAATGTGTCTCTCTTGCAGGTTTCTGTGGTCAACGCATTGGATATGCAGGTTGTCGTGTCCACTGTCCCACCGACTTTAGTCGAAGAGCACCGGGAAGAGCTTATTAGGTAAGACATTTTTAACCAAATAGAATATCAAAGTGAAACCCTGATAATGAAAGAAAACCAATACGAGTGTTTGCATTATGAAAGATTTGCATTTTTTGTTTGTTTTTTAATGCAAGCTTTGTCACGATCCTTTATCTTCTTATCCCAGGAAAAAGAAAACGAAATGTCAAAATTGATTCCTTTTTTACAGTGTTTTTCTAAGATGTGCAAAAATGGTTTTGTTCCAAAGCAGTGCCTTTATTCACACAAAAAAAAGTAATTTTAAAAGATGGCAGAAAATGAATCGAGTGGCAACAGCTGAAAATACACATCCATTAAAATAATTACAATGTTATGTAATACTTGTTCTTTGTAGTTTTACAACCAAAGACACATGAATTAAGATCCTTGATCAGCCAATAAGTCAGTTAAGTCTATCCTCTAGAGCTCCTTCTTCTTGTCCAAATTAATTAATGATGAAGATTCATGAAACATCTTTTTTTTTGCAGCTCTTGGGGCACACTGTTTAGTCTAATTAGTCAATCTGAAAGGCAAATGGGCGTTAATAGTTGTTGTCAAGAGCTTGCTGTGCCTCTCCCCACAAGTGACACTGCTCTTTAGGCTGAAAAACACACACATTAGTCATGTTAAGCTCCTTGGAGTAATGTCATCTGAGAGGTTTGGGATTTCACACAGAGCTGGTGATGATCCAGGGTCATTTTACCTTTGTGCTACAACTTTTTATCCACCCTGGCAAAGGCAGACAGCACAGATTCCCTTTATTGGCTGTAATGTCAGGTGTGGATTTCTCCTTTCCTGAATGGGATTATCAGAGGCTTGCTTTGCCAAGAGTCCAGTGTAGAGAGGAAAACTGCTGCCCAATGGGACAATCATTGCCAGAGTGAGGTACTTAAGATGGGTGGCTCACATATTGCTCTGGGCACAGAAGTGCCAGAAATAGCTTGGAGTACTGCACACTCGAAGTAATAAATTCCAAGTGTATTAGCTCAGAAATAAACCGCTTCTTTAAATTTAAACTTTAATGGACTATTTTGATACGGCATCCATCTCACCCTGACACAAGCACAGAAGTTGGAGCCCAATGCTATAACAATGTCATATCTTTTAGATGAAAGAAATCTGACTTATCGTTATTATTTCTATACCTAAAAATTAACCAGACTAAAAATAAAATAAATTGAAAAAGTGCAGAGGAATCTTTACCATTTCTTTGTAGTTGTTTTTACTAACCCAGCTAGCATGAAGCAGCAGCTAATGTTAGCATTCAAACACTTCTTAGTTTTTATTTCTATTGTCTTTTAAGTAGCTGAATGTTACAAAATTACAAAACATTACATGTTGAGGTGTTGCAATGAAGACATGATCACACTTTGTGAAAAATAAGCATTCAATAAACCATTAGCTGCTATCAGACTGCAGCTTTTAGCACAACCAACCAGCATCAACACCAAATAACACACACTTGTATGATACTACACAATCAAAATGTAACAGCATTTTGCTATTGTGAAGCTCACTGTGTTATTAGATGGGAAGTGATTGAAAGCTTAAGTTGCTGTGTGGTGGCTGTTTGGCTATCAAACACAGTGATTTAAAGCTCCTATAAAGAATGTTAAGCTGTTGATGATAGTCTCAAATTAACATCATTGCCTTAGTGGGTTCTACAAAAGCCAGTCCGAACATCATTATGAAGACTGATTGTGAATTATGAAGTTAGTTTTTACTCTGAGTTGTAGCTTGAAGTCAAAAAAAGGTAATTTTTCCCATGCAAACATTCCCTGAAATATAAACAGTATTTGACTGTTAAAAGAAAACAGGAAGAGATTTAGAAAAATGTCATACATATGTATAGAAAATATATTAAATGTACCCAAGTCTTCACAGGGGCTTTTACTTTAATATGATCTAAGTCATCCTTCTTAAACAAAATGTAGAAACACGATAAAATTGATCTTATTCAGATGTTTATTAAACACGCAGCACCAATTGAGTGTTGTGTGTTACCATAAGAAAATGGCCATCATGTGAAAAGGATAGGCTCTTATTTCATGTAGGGTGTGTCTAAAAATGTTTCTGTGTGCTCATTCAAGAATCCTTGAGCGTCACGTCCAGGACCAGATACCAGGCGCTAAAGTGATTGTTGAATCCATTGGCCCACGTCGTCACGGGGATGGCTTTGAGCTCGAGGACTACAGCAAGTCTGACCTGATGGTGTATGCCATTGACCCGCTCACAAACAGGGCCATTTCACCCAAGGAGCTCTTCAAGTGAGTGAGACCATTTTATTGCAAGAGTGCAGTCCCCCATTTGGGATAAATTAATGTCCTAATGTCCCTGCTGTAATGCCTGTTTTTCCCCCAGTCCTTTCTTACCCTCCATCCATACTGTGAGTCAGCAAATGTCTCTGTCTTAGCCCTCTTGGCTTCCTTCCCCTCCCGTGTTCCCATTTTTTAACTGCCTTCACTTTCTTTTAAAGACTTTGATTATCCTGCAGGAGCACCAAATCTGTCATATGTCTTAGAGAGGGCAAGATATCAGGAGAGGAAGGAGGGTGGGATGTAAGGGAGAAACAAAGTTAAGAGAGAAGAAGGGAGTATTTCACTCAGTCCATCAACATGTCATGACTGTGCCTCGAAGGTCATTTCAGAAAGCCTGGAGGTATGCCAGCCAGATGTGTGCTTCTTTATGTTTTGGGACATCGAGATCAAAGGAGTGCTGTGTGCTAAACGCTGTCGGACCAGTGAGAGGACATGTTTGCAAGCTTCTAAAGGAGCATGGGAAAATATTACGATATACTTTGCATCCCATCAGGTGGGGGAAAAGTCCTTGGCCTAAGCTTGTTTTCACCTTTCAGGGGTTACTTGGTTCTTCTGTCAAAGCAATCAGACACCAATCTCAGAAAAGGGTCTCTATCAGAGCTTGTGGCTTTACAATCAATAGAAAACACTATCTGAGATGTCACACTGTCCATATGCTCTGCTGCTTACTTTACATCACTATCTGAAACAATCGATTGACTTTTTTCCTCCTTACCCAGGCCGTAAAGAAGCAAACCTCCATCCGCTATATTTGGAATGAATTTGTTCCAGCTTCAGTTCATTTGGAAAAGCTCTGCTGAAATGACATTTAGAGGGGCTTTGACTATGAACCAAATTAATCTATTGACATTATCTCTGTGTCCTTGACCATCAGATGAAGGTTCAGACTGGTTTTTAAGTGAGATATTTGAGGCAAGTGCCACGGGAAAGTGTGGCGCTGAGGTCATAATAACAGCTTCTTTTATAACAAAAGCCAGTGAATACGGCTGTTATCTCAATTGGCAGCCTTTAAGAGAGCTCAGCTAGAGTTGAAAGAGGCTTCTTACATCCAAAAATCTGCTTCCTTGGACACAGATACTGTCAGGAAAATCATTTTGACTTGAGGAGAAAGGCTATTTATGCATGCAGTGTGCGTCTGACAGTATTGTGAGGTAATTACATGTAATATGGCTGTGACTTTGCTGTCAGAGGGAGAGAGAAGATGCAGTAAGTGGGTTCTTGCATCCGAGTGCCCTTTTGCCACCTTGAATTCAGCGTTCGCTCCCGTTTGAGCTCTCTGGAGGACAGACTGCCAGCGAGACCAGTTGATGACCTTCATCTTCATTCATTTGTCTACCTATAGAAAAAAACAAATATGACAGTAATTGGATGTGGCAGTGTGCTCACTCCGGTGATGCAGAATGTTTGAAAGGCACTCTGGTTATTGAAAGAAAAACAACACTGACACAACAGTGGGTAGATTGCCTGTATATTGAACACTAATTGCCTTTCTGATCTACAATGCCAGATGCTATGATTGATATAATTGTCTCCTAGCAAATGAGATGCTTAAACCTACAGAAACTGAATTTAGGTGCAGTGAATGGAGCTGTAAACCCAAAACTGAAATCACATTAGGTTTATATGACAACCTGCTTATAAGCAATCAGTGGCTTATTTACACTCCACATGCTGAGGTTATTATCATTTGGAGAAGTGTTTGTGGTCACCTTGTGAGCCCATGTTAAATATTCATTCAATTTCAGATCTGTGTTGCTTCCTGCTAACTTAGAATGAAAGGTTTAGCTGGTTTTTTGCTAAATGCTCCCCTGTGTGTACAAATATTTTGTCTTAGATATTGTACAGGGGGCATTTGTATGTCTTGTAGCTGGAATGAGTTAAGAAGACAACTTCACCCCAGCTCAGAAAAGCAAAACTTTTTGATCTTAACATAACTCAAAGTTAGGGTTTGATAACTTAAAGTTACGTTAAGATCAAAAAGTGATCCGTGTTTGTAACTTCAAACTTTTAACTGTTTTGATGCCATTGTAAATGTTGTATAATACACATTTTTTCGTGCCAGTGTTTATTTTTTCCAGTTTCAGGATATATTTTTTAATACCAAATTGTATTTTCAATTACAAACATTAAAGTCATCATTTTGGCTCCATAGATTGGTTTTAAAGGTTAAGATTCAAAACTAACCCAGCCACTTTACAGAAAGAAAACAAACATTGACTCTTATCTGACTCACAGATTCCTCGATGGAAACGTTCTGGAAATCAACAAAGAGTTCCAGCCATACCTGGGTGAGGGTGGTCGTATCCTGGAGATCCGCTCTCCTGATGTAGTCGCCAGTGTAAAGAAAGCAGCTCAGGCTGTGGGCTACACAGAGGGAGCCCTCCTGGCTCTGGCCATTATCATCATCCTCTGCTGTATTCCTGCCATCCTCATCGTCATGGTCACCTACAAACAGTGAGTACTCTCCACTCAGTAATAATCTCTGGCTTCTGTGATCATTAATCATCTTTAACAGGCTGTCAGGGAATAAAGAGGGAAATATATTTTAATTAAGGCGAGCTTTGCCCTGGGAGCTATTGTGTTACATCCATTTTTTCTGCTAAATAATTGGTTTCTAAAAGACAAATCAGATATTTATTGTTGGGTTGTAATCCTTTGTTTACATCCTGTACCCTGTGGCCTGTTTCTGTGGGATGTATGAAATCACAAACTGCACTGTCGAAAAGTATTTGTCAAGT